>NC_066584.1:76728981-77051481 GCF_024323335.1 Lathyrus oleraceus
GATTTATTGACTAAATCAAAAGTAAATCATACAATTCGAGTCGCCACCGCACTTCTATTTATCCAAAGGAAATGTTAGAAAGCGAACAAAAACCAAGTAGTTTTATCAAATCAAAAACTAATAAAAATGTCAGAGATCTGGGTAAGGGGGTTGGTTATGAAATTGGAAGGTTTTAAGCACCCAAAACATCCTTAGTACTCTAAGGGAGCCCTTTTTGAAAAGATGTGTATTGTAGGTTGGTATTTATGAAAATATTTGTGCAAACAAGATTGGGGAGATGAGAAGAGAATATACATATTTACAATTTTGTTGTTTGAATGGATGAACCTATTACCTACGTACCATCACAAAGGTAGGATCAAAACCTCGTAGTTCGGGGTAAAAATCTCAAAATATGGGTGAATTGATTTGTCAAAAGCCTTAAGGTATTTTGTTATCAAAGGGAGAAAACTCAACCTAAACCAACAATCCACCATGTGAGGAGAGCTTCAACATACTAGTGAGGGATCCACCCTATAATAAGTATGGAAGACTTATAGTCCAATCACTAAGGATAAGGTGAGGTTTACATCAACCACTATGATAACTCAAACCTATGGATAATGTTTATGAAAAAGGTTTTAACAAAGGTGGCCATTGGAACCACAAAATTAACTTGAAGTGAGTTGTATTTACAAGTTAGGAGTATTCACAAAATGAAGTCAAAGTTGACTTAAGGTTAATTTAACATAAGTATTAATGAAAAGAGTTTGAAAAATCAAAGGCATATGGCCTAAGTTTCTAGTTTTGAAAATATCAATGTTTGCACAAAATGAGTTTGGCTTGGGTTAAAGTGGAGAGAAGAAGAGAAGGGCTAGCCCTAAACATGCAAAGATGATAGAAGAGATAAAACCCTTGGAGTTCCTTTCTTGAGATCATAAAGATGATTCAAGTTGCTCCTTTCCTTTGGACTTAGCAATTAACTCAAGCAATCAAACAAATATTCAATCAAGCTCCTAGGATCTCCATTTGGCTTGTCTCTCTCAACTTGGCTATTCATGACAATAGTCCTCCTTACTATCTCAAGTTTGGATTCCCTATCATACAAGAACAAACAATCAAAAGGTTCACAATGCGATAAGAGAAATGGACAAAGAATGAGTTTAGATTAGGGGTCCTTGGAAGTCAACTTTTAAGATTAAGCATTCTAAAGGCATGAGGCCTAGTTGCTCTTCAACAAGTTTAGCATTCTCAAGACATGAGGCCTAGTTGCTCTTGAACTCCTTTAAGCATAGGTAAGTGTAAGACCCCAATTTTGTCCCTAAGATCCCTCATGGCATCATATCATTGCATTGCCTCAAGGATCATTGTGCACCTTGCTCCCTTCCCTGTGGGTGGGTCATCTTTTTTAGAGTGATTTTGATCACTAAGCATTCCTTGCATTTGTATATCATTGCTTTTCCTTTTATCACTAACCAAAAAGTACAAAAATATGTCATCTAACCTTTGTCTTGCAGATGAAGCAATAACAGGTCAAAGCAACCAAAGGCATTCATTGAGCAATAGGTGGTGGCCATTCTTGAGAATTTGGACCCCACAATCATTCACAAGAGTTCATATGAGTTATGATGTCATTTTGAAGCAAAATCCCAAGTGGTAGAGGCTTGAATTTTATCAGAACATTCCCCAGTCAACTGAAGGCCTAGAAAGTCAACTGCAAAGTCAACTATGGATTGGGAGGTGGGAAGTGATTAGAAATACTTCATTCATGTTCAAACAAGTCTCATTTGACATTTCAAACACTCACATTGAAGGATTTGAGGTCCAGTCAAAACTTTCCAAAAATAGAAAGTGACCTATAATTTGAATTTGCCAAAAATGGAAAGGTTTTAGCTCAACTTCAACTTCATATTACATCATCAATAAAGCTTCAAATGAAATTTTGTTGAACATGAAAGTTGTAGATCTTTCTCTCCCATTTCCAAAAAGTCCAAGATCATCAATTTCTCATGTGTGGTTAAAGAGATATGATCAAATCATGGCAAACTATGCATGGAACTTCAAATGGGCATAACTTCTCAACCAAAGCTCCAAAATGGGTGGCTCTTTTTGCATTATTCTTCTTTTGACCTCTAATTTCCAAATCATGCATCACATTACATAAATTGTTATCACATGATCATTTGGTAATTCATTGGTTTTTTGGAGGGAAATTTTAAAATTCAAATTTGGTGCATTATTTGAACATTTTGCTATTGCCATTAGCTCCAAAATTGAATTTTAAGTGAAATTAAAAGAATTTCGTGCACTGTTCACACATGCATTTCATGCATAAGGTGAAAAACCAATTTGCACTTACACTCCATAACTTGCTAATTTCATTTGCATTTGATCTAAACCTGATTAGAGCATGATTAGCATTGCATATATAAACTAAAACCTAACTGTTTTCAGCATTAGCAACCATTTTTCAGATCTAGATCCAAATTCATCAATTTTCTCTCTCAAAAATTTCTTGCAGAATCTTCAAACAAGAGCACATTCCATTGCTTGATTCTTGCTCCTGAGGTGTTATTGAGAAGATTTACACGTGGAATCGAAGCAATCCATGCCATATTGAAGCATACACAAAGCTTGAAGCATCCATGGTGATTCCAAATTTTTGTGGATTCGTGCATAATTAAGCTCCAATTTCTCCTCCAATCATCCATACAAGTATCATAGAAGAGCTTTGGAGCATCACAAGGCCTGGATAACACGATTCAACGGATCTGCTCTTCAAGAGGTTACAAATCGACTCTCTTATTTTTGAATTTCCTTGCCATGATGTTGTAGATCTAAGTGTGCTGGTTATGCTGAGCTTTGAATCATGAATTTTGGTGCAAAATTGACTGAGTTAGGTTGAATTAAAGTTTTATGTATGAATGTTGTTTGCTTCAATTTGATCTGGATACTTGGATTTAAGCTTAGCTATGCATGGATTTGTGATCTACGATGAATATCCTACATGTTAGTGTATCTAATTTTAATTTCTGGAGCAAATATTCTTGAGCTCGTATGAACATTCACTGTTCATCTTTCTTCACGAGGAAGAAGATGAAGTTCAACTTAGGCCACACTTTTTGATCTCTTTGGCAACGTAAATCCGTGGCTGTAGGTGTTTTCTTAGGGCTAACTTCTGATTGGTTCATGCAATTGCCATGCTAGCGTTTTGATTGGTTCAAATTGTTTGACCGCGCCTTTGACCTCCACGTCATAAATGAAACGACCGCGTTTCACTTAAGCCTGGCGCCATTTTCAAATTTTAAATAATATTTCATTT
The DNA here is from genome assembly GCF_024323335.1 of Lathyrus oleraceus. Taxonomy (NCBI): domain Eukaryota; kingdom Viridiplantae; phylum Streptophyta; class Magnoliopsida; order Fabales; family Fabaceae; genus Lathyrus; species Lathyrus oleraceus. The sequence goes on from NC_066584.1 coordinate 76,732,283, forward strand.
AATCCATTTTCATGTTACATGTTTATTTCATATTTTTTCCAAACTTGCAAAAATCATAACAAATGCAAAACTCATCCAAAAATTACCAGGTTTTTTGCATTATGATCCTTATTCTCTCTAGTTTTTTATCATCATGATTTTACAAGTTGTGCTTGGCTGGATAATTTTTTGCGCTAGAATGTTTGAACATGTATGCTTATTTGACCTTGCCATGCTTATACATTTGTGAAATGCTTGTTTCTTATCCAATGATTCTGAAATTTTGGATGATGAAACTAGACACATTGCTTGACATTTTGGTGTTGATTTGATATTTTTATCAATTACCAATTCTGTTTTATGATTGTTCTAAGTTGGTGTGACAATTTGTGTCACACCTTTTGATGTTCAACTTATATGATGTGTTTGCCATGCCAAATGATCTCCAATTGTCCTGATTTTTTTGTGTGATGCATGTTATGAATGTCCTGATTGATCATGAATTTTGTTGGAATTATTTGAATCATTTCTGAGTTAATTGAGATTTTTCATTCTGATTGATCATATATGAGCTTTAAAATTGCCTTGAACTTCAATTGATCATGAAATGCTTTTGGTAATTGATATTGATATGAGACCTTTTGGAATGTGTCAAGATGTGTTTGAAGTTGATTCATGTTAAATTTCAGCTTCTGTTTCAAATTTTTTCTCCATCTTTGACCCTAGGCTTTGACCTAGTGGTTGGTTGCTTATGTTTGAGCTTTGATTTCAGGTTGAGCATTCAAGTTACATGGTTAATGATGCTCCATCATTTGAGCATTGATGTTTGCCTTTGATTACTAACCTTTGTGTGTTTTGTAGGTTGATGTTAACTCATTTGAGTTTGACTTTTGGCTTACACGTTTTGTACATTGGGATTGTTTGTTGCTTATTGACTGTTGTTTGATAGTCTGAGTATTGTACTGATTTGCTTGATGTTTCCACAGGTACATAAGTTGCTTTAAGTTCATTTGAACTTTGCTTTTGCTTGGTTGCTTAACCACTTAGGTATAATCTCTAATCTTCATGTAGTCTGGAAGACCTACTGTTATTGGTAGGCACCTGTCTGAAGTCCTCCTTAAGAGGCAATGCTTGTGATTGTTTAATTTTTGTTCCAAGCAGGAAAAGTCCTCTTATGAGGCAATTGGCAGATAAAAGAGATGTGTAATCCATCTCCTGCTACTCAGTGTGTCATTCACTTTGCTCACACAATGTGTTGATGCATTGTGAATAATAACCCAAGATCTTATAGAGTCCATTTGTGGAGAAGAGTTCCAACTTTCTGAACTCCCACCCTTTCCATTGATCAAAGCTCTCCCTGAACAGGGATAAAAGCTATGAGGCACACCCCTCATCTCCTTTTCATCTGCTTCACCCTAACTCTCAATGTTAGGGTTAAGAGCACAAAAATACCCCATTCCAGTTGGCTGTAAAGCCTAACCTTGCTTGAGCCCAATTGATTGTATATAGTGTGTGCTAACTGACTTGATTGTCTGCTTACTTGATTCATATGTGCATATTTGCTTGAGTGTGCCTTTGTGCATTTATCATCATCACTTGTGTATCTTTTCATAAACTTTGCTTTGTAGCATTTTGTTTGGTCCATTGAGGAGGCAAGCATAAGTCTATTAATTGGCAGTTGTTTCCCATGATATGGTAGGAGACTAGTATAAGTCCATTGATTGGCATCTGGTATCCATGTTTGTTTTTGTTTTAGGAGATTGGTATAAGTCCATTGATTGGCATCCGGTATCCATTTTGTTTTGTGAGATTAGTGTAAGTCCATTGATTGGCATCCGGTATCCATTTTGTTTTGTGAGATTAGTGTAAGTCCATTGATTGGCATCTGGTATCATGCTTTCTTTGTTTTAGGAGATTGGTATAAGTCCATTGATTGGCTTCCGGTATCCATTTTTGTTTTGTGAGATTAGTGTAAGTCCATTGATTGGCATCTGGTATCATTGTTTCTCTTTGTTTTAGGAGATTGGTATAAGTCCATTGATTGACATCCGGTATCCATTTGCTTTTCTCATTTGCTTATTTGCATTGTTGCCTTATTCCAAAGGAATCACTTGAATCATCTACATATGATTTCAAGAGGTGAACATCTAAGAAGTTTTACTTCCTCACCCTCCCACCTTTGTGTTTCTTTAAACCTCCATTTGCATGTTAATCCAAAACAAGAAAACTATTGTGCAAACATCTTCATTTCTTTTCAAATTAGAAACCAAGGCCTTAAGCCTTTGATTTTTCCAAATTCCATTTTCATAATACTTCTTTGAATTGAATTCTAATCATACTTTGACCTTCTTTTGTGAATAAATCCTAATTGGTTAATTTCACTCATTCAATTGTTTTGTGGCTCAAGTCCACTTTCTTGATAAGTTTTCATACATTAGCCATAGGTTTGATTTATCCTAGTTGGTTGATGTTAATCTCACCTTTTGTCCTTACTGATTAAATTGTAAGACTTCCTTGCTTATTATAGGGTTAACCCCTCACTAGCAAGTTGAAGCTTTTCTCACATGGTTGACTTGTTGCTTGTATAAGGTTGAGTTTTCTCCCGTGGATAACGAAAGACCTTAGGGCTTTTGTTTTAAAATGAATCCACTCATATTTTGGAAATCTTTTAGCCGAACTACGGCGTTTTGATCCTTACCTTCCATGGAAAGGTACGTAGGCAACGGGTTCATCCGTTCAAACACAAAAATAATAAACTTGTATATTCTTTTCTCATCCCTTCAATCCATGTTTGCACAATAAATATTTCATAAACAAATAACATTTCATACAACAAGTTGTGAAAAGGGCTCCCTAGGAGTACCTAGGACGTTTTGGGTGCCCAACACCTTCCCATTGCGTAATTAACCCGTTACCCAGATCTCTGACCTTTTCATTAGTTTTTTATGTGTAAAACTTCTTAGGCTTTTGTTCGCTTTTTAGCCATTCCTTTGGATAAATAAAAGTGCGGTGGCGACTCGATTCTTTGTATGCTTTGCTTTTGATTTAACCAATAAATCATAAAGTGACGAATACACCGCTACAGAAAAGTGGCGACTCTGCTGGGGAATTTCATCCTTGGTGGTTTTGCCTACTTTTCACCCTTGTTGTATGATATTGTTTATCTGTTATTTGACATATTTTTGTACAATTTGGGATTACTATATTGATTGTAATGATTGAATGGCTTGATATACAATTGCTGTTTGCTTGGTGATCTCTGTAAGATGAGTTCTATACCCGAACTCGAGTGCACCTTAGGGTAGGAGAATGGCATAGTCTCGTCGACTTGTGTGGAGTATTCCTTAACAAGTTGACTTGCGAGTCCATTCACTTGGTGGAGGTCATGTTGGATTAATAATGTCACACAAGTTATTTGTGGTTAGGAATTATTCTTTCAATCACGTGCCTTAGAAGCCAAGGACCTTAGTTTACCAAGCCCATCTTGGCCTATTTTTAGGACGTAGTGCGGAGGTCATTCAGATGTAAGATCTGATGCGATTGTTACGCGATACTACACTCATAAGAGTCTCTCTTGAGAATATTTTTGGAATACGAGTATTCGTTCCTCCGATAATATTCGAAAGATGGGATGATGACTATGAGAACCTCTTGTAGAACATGTTCGGCAGGTCTAAACCCTAGTACACTCCCCTTGGGTGGTTCTTAACCGAGACTCCATGCTCCTGACTCTCAACAAACCCGTGATTCATGGTTGAGTCGTTCAGACATCCTTAATATCAATGGAACTTGGGTGTCGATAAGGTGTAAACCATAATCCACCAAAATGGATGATTGATATTAAGGATGATTGAGCCGGTTCACGTATCGTTAATATCAATGTAACTTGGGTGTCGATAAGGTGAAAACCATAATCCACCAAAATGGATGATTGATATTAAGGATACTATGAGCTTTCCCATGACCTTTGTCTGGTGTGATTTGCTTGATCCTCGAGTGTGATTGTTGCATTCATGCATTCATGCATTCATCTGCATTCATGTCATCAGAAAAATGAGAATTTTTTCAAGGAACTTAAAGGGTTTATTTGCAAAATTTTCAGACATGGAAAGACCAAAAAGGCATACAAAGAAGTACAGCTTTAGACAGCCCGATGTGAAAGAGTTAAGGAATCTGACATCTTATGTATTAGATCCCTTGGGTTTCAAAGCTCGGTATGGGAAGCTTCTGCCTCTGTTGACTACTCAGGTTGACGAAGGGTTGATGAGTACTTTGGCTCAGTTCTATGATCCTCTGTATCACTGCTTCTCTTTTCCGGACTTTCAGCTGTTGCCTACGCTTGAGGAGTATGCTCATCTTGTGGGTATTCCTATTCTGGATCAGGTGCCATTCAGTGGCTTGGAGAGTATTCCGACTTCTCGAGAGATCACAGACTTGTTGCACATAGATGAATCCCTAATTGAAGCGCATATGACCACCAAAGGTGGAAATCATGGTCTTCCTTCTGATTTCCTCATCGCTCAAGCTACCGTTTATGGGAAGGCCATGAGTGAGGATGCCTTTGAGGCCATATTCGTGCTGCTCATCTATGGTTTGGTATTGTTCCCCAACATCGACAAATTTGTGGATGTGAACGCCTTTAGGATCTTTTCTGTTCTTAATCCCGTTCCTACTCTGTTGGGTGATGCCTATTTCTCTTTGCATCTGAGGAATGCAAAGGGTGGTGGAGTTATTGTGTGATGTTTGCCTCTGTTGTATAAGTGGTTTATTTCTCACTTACCGCAGACGGTTGCTTTCAAGGAGAACAAGGGATGTCTACGGTGGTCTACGAGACTTATGTCTCTCACTAATGACGATATCTCTTGGTATGATCGCGTGTATGATACTGTTCAGATCATTGATTATTATGGTGAATTCCCTAATGTGCCTCTTCTTGGTACATATGGTGGGATCAGCTACAACCCTATCTTAGCACGTCGTCAGCTTGGGTTCCCCCTAAAGGATAAACCTCATAACATTCTGTTAGAAGGTGTGTTCTTCCAGGAGGGTAAAGATCCCCGAGGTCTGAAAGCCAGGATGGTCCGCGCTTGGCGCAAGATTCACAAGAAGGGTAGAAACGAGTTAGGTCCGAAGAACTGCATTGCTTTGGAGCCGTATACTTCTTGGGTCAGACAGAGAGCATCAGAGTATCTTATGCCGTGTGATTATCCGAGACCTACACCGTTGGCTGTGGCTGGGCCTTCAACCCTCCCCAACCAAGGTGTAGAGGAGTTGAGAGACGAAGACCTTTCACGTGCCTGAATCCGTGAAAGAGAAGAGTTGCTTCAACAGCTCAAGGAGAAGGACGCTCTGATCGAATTCCTCGAGCATCAGGTGATAGATGATCCGAATGATACTTGGACTTCTCTGCTTCCTCAGTCTTCCAAATTTTGGAAGAGGAAGTTTGATCGACTTGCTAAAGAGAAAGCGGATATGGAGGCAGCATATGAGAGAGAGATCAAGAAGCTTTGTGTATCTCGTCTTCCGGCATCTCGAGCTTCTAGGGATCCATAGGATGTTCATTTTCCTTTTCCCTTGTAATAATCAACAATGTTGTACTTCTTTGTCTTGAATATATTTGATGAGACATTTTCCATATGCGATTAAATGCTTAAATATTCAAAATTTGCAAATAGAACCCTAAAAGTTCCTTGAAATAAAAATAAAGCATATGCACGAGCATTGCATGCATCATTTTGCATAAGCAGGTGTTGTTCTGGTCTTCTTGTCTGTGGCCTAACTCTGTGCTCTTCATTTATTTTGAAGACAAGCTGACTCATCGATATTACACCCGAGCCAAATTATGCAAGAGTGATGGATCAACTAGAACAAGAGAACAGAGAGCTGAAGGAAGAAGTCGCTAGACTGAGCGCTCTGATGGAGCAATTCTTGGCTGCCCAGAATCAACCTTCTCCACCTCCTGCAACTTCTCCCCAGAGGACTGTTATATCTGAAGTTGTCTCTTCGACTGTGCCAGTTGCCAGTGCCCATTGCGCCGCATGCCATGCCAGCCGGGTTTCCGTGGGGTATGCCTCCTGGTTTCATGCCAGATATTCCAGCTCCTACATTTGCTTCCATGCCGGCATCTAGCCCAGTCCTTGCAATGCCTCCTCCTGTCGTGCATACCATTCCCAGGGTAGACGACACCATCTATCATTCTGAGCCGTCTGAGGGCCCAGATGTTAATGAAAAGATGGATGCGATGAATGACCAATTCCTTGAACTCCGCAAGGAATTGAAGACCCTTAGAGGGAAAGATTTGTTCGGCAAGTCTGCTGCTGAACTATGCTTGGTTCCCGGTGTGAAGATACCCGTCAAATTCAAAGTCCCTGACTTTGAGAAGTATAAGGGGAACACCTGCCCGCTCAGCCACCTGGTTATGTATGCCAGGAAAATGTCTACTCAGACAGATAATGATCAACTGCTGATTCATTACTTTCAGGATAGTTTGTCTGGTGCAGCTCTTCGGTGGTATATGAGCCTTGGTAGTGCAAACATCCGATCCTTCAACGATCTTGGCGAAGCCTTCGTCAAGCAATACAAGTATAATGTTGATATGGCTCCTGGCCGTGATCAACTCAGAGCCATGTCTCAGAAAGACAAAGAGACATTTAAGGAATACGCCCAGAGGTGGCGAGAGCTGGCAGCTCAGATTACTCCTCCGCTGGAAGAGAAGGAGATGACTAAGATCTTTCTGAAGACTCTTAGTTCATTTTATTATGAGCGGATGGTCGCTAGTGCTCTCTGATTTCACCGAGATGGTGAACATGGGGATGCGATTGGAGGAAGGTGTCCGGGAAGGACGGTTGTCTAAAGATGAAGGCTCTTCTAAACGATATGGGGCGTTTAAGAAGAAAGATGGGGAGGCACATGCTGTGCAATCTCATGCTAAACCCAGAAGATCCTCTGATAAGAGGAAGCCTGTGCGTCATGCCAACAATCAACATCAGGTGGCTAGTGTAGCACCTGTCTTCAGGGACAATTATCAGCATCAGCAACATCAGCATAATCAACAACAATCTCAATATCAACAGCAACCTCGCCCACAGCAACAGGCTTACCAGCCTCGTGGCAACACCAGTAATCAAGCTAATTTGAATTATGATAGGAAGAAGATCACTTTCGATCCCATTCTTATGTCATATGCTAAGCTATATCCTTCTCTACTGAAGCGGAAACTGGTTACCCCTAGGGATCCTCCGGCTGTGCCTGCTAACCCGCAGTGGTGGTACAAGCCTGACCAATATTGTGTTTATCATTCCGGTGCTCCGGGACACAATATAGAGAACTGTTATCCATTGAAGACCAAGGTTCAAGACCTTATGCGATGCGGCATTCTGAGCTTTGAGGACTCAGGCCCCAATGTTACAAAGAACCCATTGCCCGAGCATGGGAAGTCGGTTAACATGGTCCAGGGGTGCCCTGGTAAATATAAGGTCAAATATGTAAGCCATATTCGACAGTCATTGGTCGAGTTGCATCGTCTGCTGTGTGATTACAGTCATATGGAGCACGACCATGACAGATGCCGTATCTGCTTTGTTAATAGATTGGGTTGTCGCCAAGTGCGAAGAGAGCTTCAAGAGCTGTTGGATGAGGGTACTATTGAGATTCTTCAAAACAGAAACGTTGATGAAGATGAACCAGAAGTAAATGTGATTTCTCCTGTGTTCAAATTGCTCGAGCCTGTTGTCATCCGTTATGATGGTAGCAAGCCGAAGGTCTCTCCTTCTTTGGTAATCAAGCCTGCAGGCCCGGTGCCTTATTCTTCAGCTAGAGCGATTCCCTTTTGTTACAGTGCTGTTGCTGTTGAAGATGGGAAAGAAGTGCCGTTGCCTTCAACTTCTGTGGTAAATATTGCTGATGTGAGCGGGTTGACCCGGAGTGGTCGTGTGTTTTCTGCACCCCCGAAGCCTCATGTTGTTTCTAATTCTATTGGGCGTCCGGTTGGGACTGCGGTGAATGTTCTGAATCCGGCACCTGTTGTCAAACCCTCCTCTGTACAAAAAACTCCTGTTTCTTCTGTTGGCCCGAGTGACACTGTGAATGAAGAATGTGATGAGATGCTGAGGCTCATCAAGAAGAGTGAGTACAACGTTGTGGACCAGCTTCTACAAACACCATCCAAGATATCCGTGCTATCTTTGCTTCTGAATTCAGAACCCCATAGGGAGGCTCTGCAGAAAGTATTGGACGTGGCTTATGTTGATCATGATGTCACAATTGAGCAGTTTGACAGTATTGTTGCAAACATCACTGCTTGCAACACTTTGAGTTTCTGTGACGCTGATCTTCCTGAGGAGGGAAGAGACCACAACATGGCTTTACATATTTCTATGAACTGCAAGAATGACGCCATGTCCAACGTGCTGGTGGACACTGGGTCATCTTTGAATGTATTGCCGAAGACTACTCTCTCGAGATTGTCATATCAGCGGCCTCCCATGAGGCAGAGTGGTGTTGTTGTGAAAGCTTTCGATGGGTCACGCAAGACCGTGATTGGGGAAGTTGATCTCCCAATCAAGATTGGACCAAGTGATTTCCAAGTTACTTTTCAGGTTATGGATATCCACCCATCTTATAGCTGTCTCCTTGGTAGACCATGGATTCACGAGGCTGGCGCCGTGACATCCACCCTACACCAGAAGCTGAAATTCGTTAAGAATAAGAAATTGGTTGTGGTAGGGGGAGAAAAGGCTCTCCTGGTTAGCCACCTGTCTTCTTTCTCATATATTGATGCTGAAGATGAAGTTGGAACGCCTTTCCAAGCTTTGTCTGTTGCTGAGCCGATTGAGAAAAAGTCTCCTTCGTTTGCTTCCTATCGTGATGCAAAACTGGCCATTGAATGTGGTGCAGTTGCTGGTTTAGGAAAGATGATTGAGCTTGAAGACAATAAATCCCGGGCTGGCATTGGCTATTCTTATGGGGCATTCAATGAGAAAGGGCTGTTCAAGAGTGGAGGATTCATCCATGCTGATCAAGTTGAGGAAGCTGCTGCTATTCTGGAAGAGGATGTAGAGGATTTGAGCAACTTTGTTATCCCTGGCGGGATCTGCCACAATTGGGTCGCTGTGGATGTTCCTACGGTCATTCATAAGTCAGCGTAATTTGTTCACTTTGTTCAAAACCCTTCTCCCATGCCAAAAGGAGAAGTGATGACATTCTTGGCAGCATATATACAATGATATTTCATTCAATTAATGCATTGTTAAACATTTGTTTTTCCGTTTGTTTTCACTTTTTGCTTTTGCATGAAATCAGTGATCACAAAAAACCCAAAAAAAACAAGAATAAGAGCAATCTTTTTCATCTGCATAATGGTTTGTTTGTTTAAATTCTAAAGTTTTTCATTAACCAAAATCATTATGCAGGTTGATTCTAAAACCCATTGAACATAATGATCCAACGCCATCTCCCAATTTTGAATTCCCTGTATTCAAAGTAGAGGAAGATGATGTTGAAGGGATTCCTGACGAGATTACCCGTCTCCTTGAGCACGAGAAGAAGATCATTCAGCCACATCTCGAAGATCTGGAAACAGTCAACTTGGGGTCTGAAGATTGTGTTCGTATGGTGAAGATCGGGGCACTTCTTGAAGGGTCTGTCAAGAAGGGGTTGATCAGTTTGCTACGAGAATATTCCGATATCTTTGCGTGGTCGTATGAAGACATGCCAGGTCTAGATACAGATATTGTGCAACATTTCCTGCCTTTGAAGCTTGAGTGCGTGCCAGTGAAGCAGAAGCTCAGAAGAACTCATCCAGATATGGCAGTGAAGATCAAAGAGGAAGTTCAGAAGCAAATTGATGCGGGGTTTCTGGTGACTTCTACATATCCTCTATGGGTGGCCAACATTGTGCCCGTGCCTAAGAAAGACGGAAAAGTCCGTATGTGTGTTGATTACCGAGATTTGAATAAAGCTAGTCCAAAAGATGATTTCCCTCTACCACACATTGATATGTTGGTAGACAATACAGCTAAATTCAAAGTCTTTTCGTTTATGGACGGATTTTCCGATTATAACCAAATCAAGATGGCACCCGAGGATATGGAGAAGACAACATTCATCACACCTTGGGGAACATTCTGTTATCGAGTGATGCCCTTCTGTTTGAAGAACGCCGGAGCCACGTATCAACGAGCTATGACTACCTTGTTTCATGATATGATGCACAAGGAGATAGAGGTCTACATTGATGATATGATTGCTAAGTCCCGAACGGAAGTTGAACATGTTGAGCATTTGTTGAAGCTTTTTCAGCGTTTGAGGAAGTTCAGACTTCGCCTGAATCCGAACAAATGTACATTTGGAGTCCGTTCCGGCAAGTTGTTGGGTTTTGTTGTCAGCGAAAGGGGTGTCGAGGTTGATCCTGCAAAGGTCAAAGCAATACAAGAGATGCCTGCGCCCAAAACTGAGAAGCAAGTCCGAGGTTTTCTTGGCCGCTTGAATTATATTTCCATATTTATATCCCACATGACTGCCACATGTGCGCCGATATTCAAGCTCCTCCGGAAAGATCAGTCTCATGATTGGACCGAGGATTGCCAGAAAGCTTTCGACAGTATTAAAGAATATCTGTCTGAACCTCCGATCTTGTCTCCGCCTATAGAAGGAAGACCTCTGATTATGTATTTGACCGTTCTTGAAGACTCGATGGGTTGTGTACTCGGTCAACAAGATGAATCAGGGAAGAAAGAATCTGCTATCTACTACCTCAGTAAGAAGTTTACTGATTGTGAGTCTCGATACTCTATGCTTGAGAAGAAGTGCTGTGTTTTGGCTTGGGCTGCTAAGCGTTTGCGCCAGTACATGATAAATCATACAACTTGGTTGATATCCAGAATGGATCCAATCAAGTATATTTTCGAGAAGCCTACTTTAACAGGGAGAATTTCCCGTTGGCAGATGTTGTTATCTGAGTATGATATCAAGTATCGAGCTCAAAAAGCTATCAAAGGTAGTATCTTGGCTGACCACTTAGCGCACCAGCCGATTGAAGATCATCAGTCTGTTCAGTACGACTTCCCAGATGAGGAAATTCTGTATTTGAAAATGAAAGATTATGATGAGCCTACACTTGATGAAGGTCCAGAACCTGGTTCCAGATGGACGATGGTGTTTGATGGCGCTGTGAATCAGTATGGAAATGGAATTGGGGCAGTAATCATTACTCCTCATGGCACACATATTCCGTTTACAGCAAGGCTAACTTTCAAATGCACGAATAATATGGCTGAGTATGAGGCCTGTATTATGGGATTGGAAGAATGTATTGATTTGAGAATCAAACATCTCAATGTGTATGGTGATTCAACCCTAGTTGTCAATCAGATCAAGGGGGAGTGGGAGACGAATCAGCCTGGTCTCATTCCATACAGAGATTATGCGAGGAGGATTTCAACGTTCTTTACAGAAGTTGACTTTCATCATATTCCTCGAGAGGATAATCGGATGGCAGATGCTCTTGCTACGCTTGCTTCCATGATTGTAGTCAAGTATTGGAATGAAGTTCCCAACATTACCGTGATGCGCTTGGATAGACCAGCTCACGTGTTTGCAGTGGAAGAAGTGAATGATGACAAGCCTTGGTATTTTGATATCAAGAATTTCCTTCAGAGCCAGGTTTACCCGCCTGGGACATCTGTGAAAGATAGGAAAACTTTGAGAAGGTTGTCAGGCAGTTTCTACCTTAGTAGTGAAGTGCTTTATAAGAGAAATTTTGACATGGTTCTGCTCAGATGCGTGGATAGACACGAAGCAGGCCTGTTGATGACTGAGGTCCATGAGGGTTCATTTGGTACTCATTCCAATGGACATGCCATGGCTAGAAAGATGCTGAAAGCAGGCTATTATTGGCTGACGATGGAGTCTGACTGCTGCAAATATGTGAAGAAATGCCACAAGTGTCAGATTTACGCGGATAAGTTTCATATTCCTCCGAAACTTCTGAATATGATTTCATCACCATGGCCTTTCTCTTGTGGGGAATCGACATGATTGGCATGATTGAACCGAAAGCGTCCAATAGACACAGGTTTATTCTCGTAGCAATTGATTACTTCACCAAATGGGTTGAAGCTGCATCATATGCGAATGTGACCAGGCAGGTGGTCGTGAAGTTTATCAAGAATCAGTTGATTTACCGTTATGGTGTGCCAGATAAGATCATTACTGATAATGGATCTAATCTGAATAACAAGATGATGGAAGAGTTGTGTGCTGAGTTCAAGATTGCACACCATAATTCCTCTCCTTACAGACCTAAGATGAATGGGGCTGTTAAAGCTGCTAACAAGAATATCAAGAAGATTATCCAGAAGATGACAGTTACGTACAAAGATTGGCATGAGATGCTGCCATTTGCTTTGCATGGATATCGTACATCTGTCCGCACTTCAACAGGGGCAACCCCTTTTTCTCTTGTTTACGGCATGGAGGTTGTTCTCCCAGTAGAGGTGGAGATCCCATCAATGAGAGTATTGATAGAAGCCAAGTTGACTGATGCTGAATGGATTCAGAGTCGTTATGACCAGCTGAATTTGATTGAAGAGAAGCGATTGACTGCCATGTGCCATGGTCAGTTATATCAGTAGAGAATGAAGAAAGCATTCGATAAGAAGGTCAAACCTCGTGTGTTCCGAGAAGGTGACCTCGTGCTCAAGAAAGTCTTGTCTTTCGCGCCCGATTCCAGGGGCAAGTGGACTCCAAACTATGAAGGTCCATATGTTGTTAAGAGAGCCTTTTCAGGCGGTGCTTTGATGCTTACAACAATGGATGGGGAGGATTTCACTCGTCCTGTGAATGCAGATGCATTCAAGAAATACTTTGCCTAAAAAAAAATATATATATAAGAAAAACAGAATAGCTCGCTAAGTTGAAGACCCGAAAGGGCGGCTTAGGAAAAAATGAGCTTCTCGGTGGAGAACCCGCAAGGGTGATCCAGGCAAAAATTAGAGACTTGAAAAAAGAAGTATATTTGCATCCCGCTAGATTGAGTACCTCACCCTGGGGCAATCTGGGCAAAAATTAGAGATTTGGCAAGTAACTGCATCCTGACAAGACTTTCTGTTCCACAACTGTCTTTTCGTCAGAGATTCTCGATTCGTCGTCAACTGAAGCTTCGAATACATCGAGATTCAAATTGGTAGAGAAAGGATCATTATGTTCAATGTAGCCCTCTTCCAATATATATCACTGATTTCAAATTTGTACAGATCTATGGAGTCTTGCCATTTGCAGGCTACCATTCCATCAAATCAATTTGAGCTTTTATCCAATTATTTGCACTCTTATTTGTTTCGATTCAACAAATATTTTGCAGGTTTTAATTGATAAAATGTCATTGTTTTAAACAAATAAAATTTTTCAAAGTATTGTTTTAAACAAAGTGAACGTTCACAATGATGAAAGGATACTTAAAAATTCTTCAGTGCTCTCCCAAGGGTGGCATGATTTCCAACAGGGTAGGACATTGGTTCATATTCCTGGCATGGTTGTATCTTCTTTATCCAGATTGTTGATTGGGGTTGTTCCCTAAGCAGAATGTTTGTTAGGACTTCATGGTCCTCTCCAACAATATTCTTTCCTCAGCACAGTCGCCAACAGAGTTAATGATATAATACACTTCATTTATGCAATCTCTCCCCATCAGAGCGCTTGTTGAGGCTTTCACCTCTTATTCCTTCAGCAGAGCAGTGATCATTGTCCTCCTCAGCGGCTGTTGGTTTCCTTTTAGAAGGTTCAGCATTTGGTGGTTGATCCCTAGCTCTCCTCCTCATCCTCAGATAATTCACCAGTAGATTTGTGGTATGATGGATTGTATCTGTGATGTTTCCCTACGGAATCCCCGCCAGAGTCGGTATCCCCAGTAGGGTCAGTTGGTGATCTATCATCCATAGATTTGGTTGATTTCCTGATGCTTTTGATCCCCAGTAGAGTGGCTTGTGTGCAGAATCTACTTGTGTGATCTGTTTTCCCTTAGTGGGTTTGTTCCCTAGTGGAGTGGCTGACATGTATTCCCAGTAGAGCTGCTTGTGCGGCTAGATTCTACTTGTGTTTTGTTCTCTTCAGCAATTCTTGTTTGAGCAGTGAACTCTTGTTTCCCAGTTGATACTGAGGATCCCCTGCAGAAATCTCGGGATTTCTCCATTTCCCCAACAGATTTGTCTTTGTGGCAGTTTCTGCCTGTTGTGAACTTCTGTTCCCCAGTTGGGTTGATTGATAATCCATCACTCAGAGATTTCTTGATATCTCTGATTTTTCCAGCAGACCTTTGCTTTTCAGCATGTAGATCTCCAGCAGATTGGCTTTCCAGTTGGTTCTTGGATTTTCCGCTGGAAGTGTAGTACCGGGCGTTTAATTCCTGGGCCTGTTTGTGTTAGATATGTCTGTTTTGTCAGCATTCATCAAACATAAATCACACATGTTCATGCATACTTTCAAACATTCAGATATTCATGTTGCATTTTTTTTGCCATATATCTTTTGTTTGTTGTCTCCTGCTTAGGGTGGTATAGATCTTTCCAGTAGATCTTCCCAAGCAGATGTCGGGTGTCTAATATCTCAATATAGAGTCAGCCCCATAAGCAGAAAGTGTCTGTCTTTCCTTCTGCAATTCTCCACTGAGATATATCCTCGTGGATGACGGTTTTTCCGTTTCCTCCCAACACATATATTGGGATGGATCTTCCTATTGAGTTATATCCTCATTAGGACGAGTCTTGATTCAGTTTGCCTTTTTGGTTTGATCCTGAATTGGCATTTTTTCAACTGCCTCTTGTGCTTCCCTGTGGAATAAATGAATGAATTTCCCAGTAACCGACAATAGTTCTTTTTATCCCCAGCGGAGTTTTTTGGGCCTCTACCCTTATACCGGTAGTTGTAAGTCCTATGTTCCCTTTTCTTGGCAAAATTTGGGGTTATATACCTTTTATTCCTCAGGAGAGTTTGTCGGTTTTCTACCTAGTACCCGGTAGTTGTAAATCCTGTTTACCTTTTTTCCCTTTTGTGGAATAGGTGCTTGTGAACATCTTTGTTCCTCAGCAAGAGTCGTTGGTTTTCTACCCATTAGTCGGTAGTCGTAAATCCTAGTTTTGCTCGCTCCTCAGCAGTTGGTGGTTTGTTATAAACCCTATTTTACCCTCGGGCGGAGTTGTGATTCTTTCATTCCCCTAGCAGAGGTAACCTTTGTGGTTCATTCTGGTTGATAGTGGATCTTGTGGTCTTTTACCCCGTATTCGGTAGTTGTAAACCCTAATTTCTCCCCTTTGTAGAGTTAACCTTGTTGTTCATCCTAACCGATGATGGTTACTCGTCTTGTTTATCTTCATTCAATATTCGATGTTGATATTCCCCAGCAAGTCTTCTGGATAATTGCCGGATGCTAGCAATTTTATCCTCAGCAGTTCCTTTCACCGTATGCCAGTGATTTGTTCCCCGGATCATTGATGTTTATCAATGCATCCCTAGTGAGTCCTCTTTCATTTACCCTTTTGCTTGGTAATGATTGTTGCTCCCTTTGATCGGTCATCTTTATATACCTAGTCTTGGTATCCCGATGCCTTTCTTTTCGGTTGATTTATCCTTTATTAACCCAGTAACCGGTTGTGGATAATCTTCCATGCGAGCATGTTATCCATGTTATGACGGTAATGGATAATATATCTCATGCACTCTTCAGTCGAAGCCTGTTGTGTTTCCCCAGTCGAGTAAGATTCGTGTCCCTTTGTGGAATCAAATATTCTTTGTTCTTCCTTTTCGAGTGTATTATTCACGTTCTGACGGTAATGAATAATATATCTCATTCACTCTTTGGTTGGAATCCTTTGTTGATTTTTCCCAGCGGAGTAAGATTCGTATTCTCTGTAGAATCGAATATCCATCCTTTGATAAGTTTGCGTTTTGCTCTCTTCAGGATGATGAGTGTTTTGGCATATATACCAATTCACGTTTTCGGTAGGTCACCTATTATATACCCAGTAACCGGTATCTCTGGTGTCTCTTCCTTTTCGAGTATATTATTTACGTTCTGACGGTAATAGATAATATATCTCATGCGAGTATACTATCCATGTTCTGACGGTAATAGATATTATATCTCATGCGCTCTTTGGTTTTTTCCAGCTGAGTAAGGTTCGTTTTCCCGTTGTGGAGTCGAATGTCCATCCTGTAAGTCGATTTGCTTTTTCAAGCCCTCCTTTCGGATGATGAGTGTCTTGGCATATATACCAATTCACGCTTCGGTCGGTCACCTATTATATACCCAGTAGCTGGTATCCCTGGTGTTCCTTCCTTTCTTCTCCCTATTATGACCTTGGTCCCCTGTGGAGTCAGATTTTCCTGAGTTGATGTACCTTTTTCAGGTCTTTCTCAGATGTTTGGTTGATTGATATCTCTCACCCTTATACCGGTCTTAGATGTTCATTCTTCCCGAGCTTGTTGTTTCTTTCACCTAGTAACCGGTGTTTTGATCACATGTCTCTGTGAGTTTGTTACCCAGTAGCCGGTAACACCTCATCTTGCAGTTTTTTCTCCAGGAGAGTCTCTTTGTTAGATATTCCCCAGTGGAGGTACTGTTGTGTTTGTGCCCTTGTGCTGTATTGGCGTTTTCCCCAATATATGCAGTTTTCCCCGGCAGGGAGGTTCTGTGTGAATCCTTCCCCAGTCCGAGTCCGGATTTTCATCCGAAGTATCCTTCGTGGATAGTTTGAGTCAGCTTGAGTCTTTCCAATGGATGTGTCTTGGAATTCTTTTCCTTTTCCCCAGTTTGAGTCCTTTACCTCCCCAGTGAGGTCTCTAGTCCAGTCGTGTCCTGTTCGCGCCGTGTCAGTTTCCCCTAATTTAGAATCGTGTCCTGCTCACGCATTCTTTTTCCCGTTCTTATCCCCATGAGAGTCCTGTTAGAGTCTCTGTTCCTGGTGAGTGTATTACTCCGATGGATCGTCTTTTCTTTGTGGACCAGTATTCCCCACAGAGTTTTGTTTGTTTTTCATGCATACATCTGCATCATGAGGTCTCTTAGGGACCAAAATTTGTCTCATTATTGTTATTTAAGCCCATTCTACCGCGTCGAGATGAAGATTTTAACCTTCACTTCTCCGGCTAGAATGACCTTAAATAGGGGCATCTGTAAGACCCCAATTTTGTCCCTAAGATCCCTCATGGCATCATATCATATCATTGCATTGCCTCAAGGATCATTGTGCACCTTGCTCCCTTCCCTGTGGGTGGGTCATCTTTTTGAGAGTGATTTTGATCACTAAGCATTCCTTGCATTTGTATATCATTGCTTTTCCTTTTATCACTAACCAAAAAGTACAAAAATATGTCATCTAACCTTTGTCTTGCAGATGAAGCAATAACAGGTCAAAGCAACCAAAGGCATTCATTGAGCAATAGGTGGTGGCCATTCTTGAGAATTTGGACCCCATAATCATTCACAAGAGTTCATATGAGCTATGATGTCATTTTGAAGCAAAATCCCAAGTGGTAGAGGCTTGAATTTTATCAGAATATTCCCCAGTCAACTGAAGGCCTAGAAAGTCAACTGTGGATTTGGAGGTGGGAAGTGATTAGAAATACTTCATTCATGTTCAAACAAGTCTCATTTGACATTTCAAACACTCACATTGAAGGATTTGAGGTCCAGTCAAAACTTTCCAAAAATAGAAAGTGACCTATAATTTGAATTTGCCAAAAATGGAAAGGTTTTAGCTCAACTTCAACTTCATATTACATCATCAAGAAAGCTTCAAATGAAATTTTGTTAAACATGAAAGTTGTAGATCTTTCTCTCCCATTTCCAAAAAGTCCAAGATCATCAATTTCTCATGTGTGGTTAAAGAGATATGATCAAATCATGGCAAACTATGCATGGAACTTCAAATGGGCATAACTTCTCAACCAAAGCTCCAAAATGGGTGGCTCTTTTTGCATTATTCTTCTTTTGACCTCTAATTTCCAAATCATGCATCACATTACATAAATTGTCATCACATGATCATTTGGTAATTCATTGGTTTTTTGGAGGGAAATTTTAAAATTCAAATTTGGTGCATTATTTGAACATTTTGCTATTGCCATTAGCTCCAAAATTAAATTTTAAGTGAAATTAAAAGAATTTCGTGTACTGTTCACACATGCATTTCATGCATAAGGTGAAAAACCAATTTGCACTTACACTCCATAACTTGCTAATTTCATTTGCATTTGATCTAAACCTGATTAAAGCATGATTAGCATTGCATATATAAACTAAAACCTAACTGTTTTCAGCATTAGCAACCATTTTTCAGATCTAGATCCAAATTCATCAATTTTTTCTCTCAAAAATTTCTTGCAAAATCTTCAAACAAGAGCACATTCCATTGCTTGATTCTTGCTCCTGAGGTGTTATTGAGAAGATTTACACGTGGAATCGAAGCAATCCATGCCATATTGAAGCATACACAAAGCTTGAAGCATCCATGGTGATTCCAAATTTTTGTGGATTCGTGCACAATTAAGCTCCAATTTCTCCTCCAATCATCCATACAAGTATCATAGAAGAGCTTTGGAGCATCACAAGGCCTGGATAACACGATTCAACGGATCTGCTCTTCAAGAGGTTACAAATCGACTCTCTTATTTTTGAATTTCCTTGCCATGATGTTGTAGATCTAAGTGTGCTGGTTATGCTGAGCTTTGAATCATGAATTTTGGTGCAAAATTGACTGAGTTAGGTTGAATTAAAGTTTTATGTATGAATGTTGTTTGCTTCAATTTGATCTGGATACTTGGATTTAAGCTTAGCTATGCATGGATTTGTGATCTACGATGAATATCCTACATGTTAGTGTATCTAATTTTGATTTCTGGAGCAAATGTTCTTGAGCTCGTATGAACATTCACTGTTCATCTTTCTTCACGAGGAAGAAGATGAAGTTCAGCTTAGGCCACGCTTTTTGATCTCTTTGGCAACGTAAATCCGTGGCTGTAGGTGTTTTCTTAGGGCTAGCTTCTGATTGGTTCATGCAATTGCCATGCTAGCGTTTTGATTGGTCCAAATTGTTTGACCGCGCCTTTGACCTCCACGTCATAAATGAAACGACCGAGTTTCACTTAAGCCTGGCGCCATTTTCAAATTTTAAATAAATATTTCATTTAATCCATTTTCATGTTACATGTTTATTTCATATTTTTTCCAAACTTGCAAAAATCATAACAAATGCAAAACTCATCCAAAAATTACCAGGTTTTTTGCATTATGATCCTTATTCTCTCTAGTTTTATATCATCATGAGATTACAAGTTGTGCTTGGCTAGATAATTTTTTGTGCTAGAATGTTTGAACATGTATGCTTATTTGACCTTGCCATGCTTATACATTTGTGAAATGCTTGTTTCTTATCCAATGATTCTGAAATTTTGGATGATGAAACTAGACACATTGCTTGACATTTTGGTGTTGATTTGGTATTTTTATCAATTACCAATTCTGTTTTATGATTGTTCTAAGTTGGTGTGACAATTTGTGTCACACCTTTTGATGTTCAACTTATATGATGTGTTTGCCATGCCAAATGATCTCCAATTGTCCTGATTTTTTGTGTGATGCATGTTATGAATGTTCTGATTGATCATGAATTTTGTTGGAATTATTTGAATCATTTCTGATTTAATTGAGATTTTTCATTCTGATTGATCATATATGAGCTTTAAAATTGCCTTGAACTTCAATTGATCATGAAATGCTTTTGGTAATTGATATTGATATGAGACCTTTTGGAATGTGTCAAGATGTGTTTGAAGTTGATTCATGTTAAATTTCAGCTTCTGTTTCAAATTTTTTCTCCATCTTTGACCCTAGGCTTTGACCTAGTGGTTGGTTGCTTATGTTTGAGCTTTGATTTCAGGTTGAGCATTCAAGTTACATGGTTAGTGATGCTCCATCATTTGAGCATTGATGTTTGCCTTTGATTACTAACCTTTGTGTGTTTTGTAGGTTGATGTTAACTCATTTGAGTTTGACTTTTGGCTTACACGTTTTGTACATTGGGATTGTTTGTTGCTTATTGACTGTTGTTTGATTGTCTGAGTATTGTACTGATTTGCTTGATGTTTCCACAGGTACATAAGTTGCTTTAAGTTCATTTGAACTTTGCTTTTGCTTGGTTGCTTAACTACTTAGGTATAATCTCTAATCTTCATGTAGTCTGGAAGATCTACTGTTATTGGTAGGCACCTGTCTGAAGTCCTCCTTAAGAGGCAATGCTTGTGATTGTTTAATTTTTGTGCCAAGCAGGAAAAGTCCTCTTATGAGGCAATTGGCAGATGAAAGAGATGTGTAATCCATCTCCTGCTACTCAGTGTGTCATTCACTTTGCTCACACAATGTGTTGATGCATTGTGAATAATAACCCAAGATCTTATAGAGTCCATTTGTGGAGAAGAGTTCCAACTTTCTGAACTCCCACCCTTTCCATTGATCAAAGCTCTCCCTGACCAGGGATAAAAGCTATGAGGCACACCCCTCATCTCCTTTTCATCTGCTTCACCCTAACTTTCAATGTTAGGGTTAAGAGCACAAAAATACCCCATTCCAGTTGGCTGTAAAGCCTAACCTTGCTTGAGCCCAATTGATTGTATATAGTGTGTGCTAACTGACTTGATTGTCTGCTTACTTGATTCATATGTGCATATTTGCTTGAGTGTGCCTTTGTGCATTTATCATCATCACTTGTGTATCTTTTCATAAACTTTGCTTTGTAGCATTTTGTTTGGTCCATTGAGGAGGCAAGCATAAGTCTATTAATTGGCAGTTGTTTCCCATGATATGGTAGGAGACTAGTATAAGTCCATTGATTGGCATCTGGTATCCATGTTTGTTTTTGTTTTAGGAGATTGGTATAAGTCCATTGATTGGCATCCGGTATCCATTTTGTTTTGTGAGATTAGTGTAAGTCCATTGATTGGCATCCGATATCCATTTTGTTTTGTGAGATTAGTGTAAGTCCATTGATTGGCATCTGGTATCATGCTTTCTTTGTTTTAGGAGATTGGTATAAGTCCATTGATTGGCTTCCGGTATCCATTTTTGTTTTGTGAGATTAGTGTAAGTCCATTGATTGGCATCTGGTATCATTGTTTCTCTTTATTTTAGGAGATTGGTATAAGTCCATTGATTGGCATCCGGTATCCATTTGCTTTGCTCATTTGCTTATTTGCATTGTTGCCTTATTCCAAAGGAATCACTTGAATCATCTACATATGATTTCAAGAGGTGAACATCTAAGAAGTTTTACTTCCTCACCCTCCCACCTTTGTGTTTCTTTAAACCTCCATTTGCATGTTAATCCAAAACAAGAAAACTATTGTGCAAACATCTTCATTTCTTTTCAAATTAGAAACCAAGGCCTTAAGCCTTTGATTTTTCCGAATTCCATTTTCATAATACTTCTTTGAATTGAATTCTAATCATACTTTGACCTTCTTTTGTGAATAAATCCTAATTGGTTAATTTCACTCATTCAATTGTTTTGTGGCTCAAGTCCACTTTCTTGATAAGTTTTCATACATTAGCCATAGGTTTGATTTATCCTAGTTGGTTGATGTTAATCTCACCTTTTGTCCTTAGTGATTAAATTGTAAGACTTTCTTGCTTATTATAGGGTTAACCCCTCACTAGCAAGTTGAAGCTTTTCTCACATGGTGGACTTGTTGCTTGTATAAGGTTGAGTTTTCTCCCGTGGATAACGAAAGACCTTAGGGCTTTTGCTTTAAAATGAATCCACTCATATTTTGGAAATCTTTTAGCCGAACTACGGCGTTTTGATCCTTACCTTCCATGGAAAGGTACGTAGGCAACGGGTTCATCCGTTCAAACACAAAAATAATAAACTTGTATATTCTTTTCTCATCCCTTCAATCCATGTTTGCACAATAAATATTTCATAAAAAAATAACATTTCATACAACAAGTTGTGAAAAGGGCTCCCTAGGAGTACCTAGGACGTTTTGGGTGCCTAACACCTTCCCATTGCGTAATTAACCCCTTACCCAGATCTCTGACCTTTTCATTAGTTTTCTATGTGTAAAACTTCTTAGGCTTTTGTTCGCTTTTTAGCCATTCCTTTGGATAAATAAAAGTGCGGTGACGACTCGATTCTTTGTATGCTTTGCTTTTGATTTAACCAATAAATTATAAAGTGACGAATACACCGCTACAGTAAGGTCCTAATTCTAAGTCCTTTCTCCTTTTTGTATTGGGTTCACAAAAACAAAGACAAAACAAACATAAAGCAACAATACATTTATTCACAATAATGAGCTCAAGTGAGTAAAAGGCAAATAGCATAAACATAAAATATGAGCTCAAGTGAGCAAAGTAAAAAGCAATATGAATAGATGAGCAATAAATTAAATTGCATTAAAGTAAATTGCAAGAATTAAATGCTTGAAGTAAAGTTAGTATTTAGTAGTTAATGTTAATGTGTCATAAGACAATTTAGCGCTATGTTAAGCAATCGTAAGTGGACTAATGTAGTAGTCACACCTATCTGAGCCCGGTCAATAAAACTATAGGCAAATAAACACAAGTTAGAGATCATGACTAGTAAGCCAAACTCCTACAACTTGCCATGCCAAAAGAAAAGAAGAAAGGCCTTGTATGGATTTTAGGTTTTTTTGCTTGACCAAGAAGCAACCTATCTTGGACACAAAACAACTCACTTGATCTTTGATCAAGTTGAGTTTGATTTGGATCAAAGAAGGTTAAGCCTCTTATATGTCAAGACTAACCACAAATCATTAACTCATTGGCCAAAATAAAAAGAAGAAGAAGAAGAAGAAATGAAATGGATGAAAGGAGAAATCAAATGACATAATCAAAACACAATGGTCAAATATGAATCAAGATCAATATCAACCAATGTAAAACAAAAGAGAAATCAAGATTAGAAGTCAATAAGGTCAAACATATTTTTTGGTATTTATTGGAATTAAAATAAATACAAAATTAAAATGAACAAAGTATGGTCAAACTTCAAATTCAATTCAAATCAACTTGGATAAGTCCAATTGAATCATCATAAATCTAACATGGTCAAACAAGGTTTGACAAATTTTCTCAACATTTTTTGAAAACAGAAACTATTTTAAAACAATTAAAAACAAAGAAAAATAACACAAATGAATTAAAATCTCAAATAAATCTCAAATCAATTAAGAAATTGATGAGAATATTTTTCATAGATTTATTATCATCCATATGTGTTAAGAAAATATTTTTGGAATTTTTGGATATCAAAAAGTAATTAAAATGAATTAAAAACTATTAAAAACAAAATAATTCACAAAAAATATTAAATGGAATCACAAAAATAATTAAAAATCAGATTATGAAACTAGATTTTTCAAGAAATTTTTTAGTGTTGGTCTCATATTTTTGTGATTCCAAATAAAATAGTTATGAATTTTTGAAAATAAAAGAAATTAAAACATAAATAATAAAATAGGAAAAACAAGGAGCGCATGATCTTCTTCATTAAATGACGTGGACACATCAAGTGGTCCAGAAGCGCGCGCGTACCATGGTCCACAGTCAAACGCGAAGTAAAACAAATTAAAATAAGTCAGCTGAATCATTGGCCAGGATTAGAACGCTAGAGCCTCATCCAAGGGCCTGGAATCATCCACATGGGGAGGGTGGTGGAAACCACCGTCTTCTCCGGTGGACCAACTGATTCCGGCCACCAGTTGCAGGTTTTTGAACCTCAACTAAAATGCACGAGCCTTATACCAAAATGAAGCTGGGGTGATGTACATCACCCCTGTAACCTTAGATTATCCTCAAGATCTCTATATAATGAGAAATTTGAGCTTGTATTTCAAGGTGTTCAAACTGAAACTTCTCAAAACACAAAATCAAAGCCACCACTGGCTTGCCTCTTGCACGAGGACTTTAGAAAACCATTTGAGCACAAGCAATTCACATTATATGATTAGATTCAGATCAAAACAGTTGAGCAATAAACCTTTGAAGAGCATCTTTGATCAGCACGATTCCTTCCAACTTTTGCTTGCAATTTGATCTTGAGATGTGATATGAGTGCAAGGCTAAGGAATAAGTCTTGAAGATCAACTGATTTTGTTGAAATTCAAGCTTGAATTGAGAAAAATAAAATCAAAATTCCTTTGGTATGGTTGGGTTTCCAATTCTGCAGAGCTTCAGGTAGCCTTCAGGTTGAATTTAGAATGAGTATGGCATGGTATTTATAGCTGAGCTGCAAGGCAAGTGAGGTAAAACTTGTAAGTTGTAAATGCGCCTAAGAGGGGGGGTGAATCAGGTGGTAAAAAATTTCTTCGATCTTGTTTCTAGTTCTTGGTTATTTTTCGTTTAAGTGCTGAAAAATAAATTGCGGAAAGTAAAAGGACACCGAAAATTATAGTGGTTCCCTTCACACTCCGAAGGTACTCCACTCCCCTTTCGACTCAAAAGAGATTTCACTATAGTTAGAATTATTGTACAGCCTACTCACACCAATGTTGATGCTTACTATCTAACCTATAGGTAATCAAGTGTATGAAGAACAATCCTCTTCAACACTTCACTTGTTTCCAACAATCCTGGACAACAAGGTATGATACAAAAATCTGAACTTAATTAAAAAGTTGATGATGAATCTTGAATATATTAATCACTTGGATTAATCTTCCACTTTGGATATCAATCACTCAATGTAGTATACAAGTGTTCCAAACCAAATGATATGTATTCTTAGCAAGGTATATGAAGGTTTAATGCAAAGAATACTTTTTTTAAGAAAGTTTTTGGACACTTGATAAAAATCTGAGTTTTTATAAGAATGATTAATTGAAAGTGTTTTCAAGAAAGGAGGTGGTCATAAAAAATGAGTAATGATGTTTATATATTGCTATAAACACCTTTTTGAAAGAGTATGATGAATGAAAGGATGCCATGATTCAAAGGAATGAAAAGAAAACATTTGAATGAAGAAATGCACCAATCTGCCAAAATTCGTCAATGGTAACCGGTTACTGCTCGATGGGTAACCGGTTACTTGCTTCCAACGTCCAAAAAATATTTGAAAAACAACAGTTGTAACCGGTTACTGCTCGGTGGGTAACCGGTTACTGAAGCCCAGTTTTGAAAAATAGAATTTGGCAGAATGTGAAAAATGAAATGAATACATCCTAATTTTCAATATGAACCAAGATATCATGGAATAAATATTTGAACACTTGTATATCATATTAGTGAAAGTTTTAGATATATCAATGATGATACTTGATCCTTTGAAATGATATACTTCACTTGAATCTTTACTCCACTTCAATTCACTTCAAGTCTTTGACAGCTTTTTGATCTTTTCACATGAGAATTGTTGAGAGATGTTGTAATCATCAAAATCATCAAGAAGCCATGACTTCACAATCTCCCCCTTTTTGATGATGACAACTCACTACTTGAAAGTTGATTCTAAACTTGTTTCTCTAATCCAAGGATATCTCCCCCTATGCAAGTGCTCCCCCTTTCTTTTGGAATATGAGCAAAGCTTTGGAATTGTGTATCTTTCCTATAAAATGTTAGAGAAACAAAAACAACAAGCAATTCTTCTCCCCCTTTGTCATTAGCAAAAAGGTTGGGAAAAAACTTGATAAAAAACAGTCATACATTCACAAACATAATAAGCATTCATACACAAAAATGATAACCAACATTTAAACACATAAAAACATGATATTGTACTAGATAATTAGAAACATAACACATAAAAACTACAACATAGATATGATAAGAACATAAACAAGTCCATAACACTTAATCACTTCCGGAACCCTCTTCCATCTCCACATCTTCTTCTTCTTCAAAGAACGATTTAGAACGGTAAAGCTTGAGAAGTTTGTTAATCCCACGCATTGCTTGATGATGATTGGAGTTCATTTGCAATTTCATAGACATCATCTAATGATGAAGAGATTCCAAGGAATATCCTCCTTCCGGGGAAGCAACATCCAATTCATCTCTATATCTATAAGTGCCATCCGGAGCAAGAACAATTCCGGTATTCTTAGTGATTGTGGTTTTGTTGATCTCACACAATTGTTCATCCATCTCAAGATATTCTTCATTTTCAAGAGGAACATTAAAATAAGCCAATAATTCTGAGACAAAGTAAGCATATGGCAGCCCTCCGGCGAGACCAAGTTGATGTCTCAAATGATAAAAGAACAAATATGACCAATTTATATCCCATCCCATTTTCAAGGCTTTAATCAAAAACACATCAAAGTCGGTCACTTGAGCATGATTATAATGTCGAGGCACCAAAATGTATGCTAAAACATAGTGTAACATCCGGTCACTAACAGTCAAGGATTTAGCATACTTGATAACACAAGATGATTGAGATTGTCTACCAATTAAATCATCATGAGTTCCACGAGAAATCTCAACAAAATAGTTCAAAGTATCAAAATCTTTCCATTCCTCACTTGTAATAAATCCGATACGGAATTCATATCCCTTATTTGGAATTCCTAAACATTTAGAAATATCTTCTAACCCAATAGACATCTTAGTATTGTTAACAAAAGACTCCATACATATGTCACCAAACTCATCATGTGTAAACTTAATATTGCGATAAAAAGTTTTAACTAATTCAGGATAAATCAAGCCTACCTCAGAGACCAAATCTTTAACACCAGAATTTTGCAGAAGCTCCTCAAAATTGAAACTGTGAGCAGGAAAGGCAGTGAACTTCACATATTTTGTCTTCATCAATTCCCTTCTACCAACTTCAGATTTGTATTTCTTAGCCTTTGAAGGTTGCATGTCCACAGTTTCTTCCCTAATTTCATCAGCTTGAGAACTTTCACCAATAGGTTGCTTTCCTTTGTTCTTCTTGGAAGGAGCCATGATTTTGGTTTTGAGAGATAGGGTTTGAAAGGGAAATCCGAAAATGGAACTTGAATTGAGAGAGGTGAAGATGGTTGGATGATGGAAGAGAGAGTGGGTTTGATATTTAAGAGGTTGATTTAGGATTTTGATTAAGTGGGTGTGATGTTCTTGAAAATGGGTTTATGACATTGAAGGTGGAAGGTGGAAGATGGCCGATGATAGTGTTCCAAGACAAAGTGATAAGATAAACACACATAAAGAGTGCAACACATGTGAATGTTTTAATTTTAATTTTTTTGACTTTTTCAGTGGTAACCGGTTACTACCCCACAGGTAACCGGTTACGCAAGCAAAAATACAAAAAATAAATAAAAAAAACACGAACAACGGTAACCGGTTACTACCCTGCAGGTAACCGGTTACTCAAGCCAAATATGCAAAAACAGTAACTTGATACAGCAAGTAAGGTAAGGAATTTTCATAAATTATCACTTAGACATGTTTAAGCATATATTAAGGCAACTTTTAGTCAAAAACACATATCATGAAAAATAATATACATTGTAGAAAAATCGAAAAACGTCATACTTTCGACATAGAATGCATAAAAACTGAAACTTACCGAACTCGAAAAATTATATAAATTACATACCTTTCATCCAAGGCTGTCTTTGTCGTTGTTGAGGACAAAACACTTACACCCGAAAATATGAAAGAAAGAAATATTTGGTTTTCTCCCTTTGAAAAGTTCATAAGGGTTTTCTTGAGAATAGGCCGAATATTAACACGGTTACTTACAAAACATGCCGTGCTCACCGCATCCGCCCAAAAATACTTAGGAAGATTTGAATCACTTAGCATTGTTATTGCAAGTTCTATTAATGACCTATTCTTCCTTTCTACGACACCATTTTGTTGTGGAGTTCTTGGTATGGAGAAGTTGTGTGAGATTCCATGTTCTTCACAAAATTCTTCGAATGAGGCTTTTTGGAATTCTCCACCATGATCGCTTCTAATGGAGATAATTGAAAGAGACTTCTCATTTTGAATTTGCTTGGCATACTTCTTGAATGCTTTGAAGGCATCACTTTTCTGCACTAAAAATAATGTCCAAGTATATCTAGAGAAATCATCAACAATAACTAATGCATAAACGTTACCTCCGAAGCTTTTTGTTCTCGATGGACCAAAGAGATCCATGTGCAACAATTGTAGTGGCCTAGTTGTGGACACCACATTCTTGGAAATGAAAGTTGACTTAGTTTGCTTTCCTTTTTGACAAGCACCACACAACCCATCTTTGATGAATTTGATCTTCGGCAATCCAATGACTAAGTCATGCTTGATCAATTTATTCAAGTGCTCCATATGAATATGAGCAAACCTCTTGTGCCATAACCATGATTCATTGTTGTTTGCCAAGAGACACATAACATTCAAAGACAAGTTATCTAAAGAGATTTGAAATATATTATTAACTCTTTTACCTTTTAGCATAACTTCATGAGTAACTTCATTTTCAATCAAACATTCATCTTTAGTGAAGTTGACTTTGAAACCTCAGTCACACAATTGGCTAATGCTAAGGAGACTATGCTTTAGACCTTCTACAAATAGGACATCTTCTATAGTTGTTGAAGGCGGTGAACCAATGATGCCTACACCAAGGATTCTTCCTTTGTTGTTGTCACCATAAGTAACATATCCTTTGGCCTTAAGTGTTAGATGTGAAAATTTGTTTAAGTCACCCGTCATGTGCCTTGAACACCCACTATCAAGATACCATTGATTTGAGGAGGTCTTCAAGCATACCTCATCGCCTTCATCGTCGGAATGATGTGATGCCATCAATGCTAGATTTGCGCTTTGATCACTATCGGAATCCGATGAAGAACTTATTTCATTGTCATCCCAAGAAATGTAGGCCTTCTTATTGTAATCCTTCTTTCCTTTATTGTCACGATTCTTTGCGAGTTTGGGACATTCCGGTTTGATGTGGCCTTGTTTTCCACATTCATAGCATGTAATGTCTTCATTGGATGTTGATGCTTCTCTTTCTTTGTTCTTTGAGAACTTCTTTCTTCTTGTGTAACTAGAGTTTCCAATATTATTTTTTGCACCAAAATACTTTCCTAGTCTTTTTACAAGAAGCTTAAAGTTTTCGTCCTCTTCGGGATTGTCTTCTTTCTTCACAACTTTGGAATCAACTTTTAAGGCAATGCTCTTGGACCTCATGTTTCTCCAATAGTCCAAGTTCCGTCTCATATTCTTGAAGCTTTCCGAATAAAGTAGCGGATGTCATTGTTGATAAACTTTTCTTTTCGGAAATCTCCGTCACTTTGGGTTGCCATTCTCTTGTTAAAGACCTAAGCACTTTAAGATTAATTTCATCATTAGTTAGTGTCTTACCAAGTGCTTTCAAGTGATTTGTCAAATGCACGGATCTTTTTTGCAAGTCGAGGATTGATTCTCCCGGTTGCATTCGGAATAACTCGTACTTTTGACTTAACGTGTTCAATCTAGATCTCTTGACTTCGGCCGTTCCTTCGTGAGTTTCTACAAGAGTATCCCATATTTCCTTTGCCATTGTACATGTTGAGACGCGGAAGAATTCATCCATTCCAAGTGCACTTTGTAAAATATTAATCGCCTTTTTATCATAGAGAACCCTTTTCTTATCATCATCATCCCATGATCCTTGTGGCTTTATTGAACTAGCACCATTGACAACCGTTGTAGGAATAAAAGGACCATTTTGAACCGCCTCCAATATGTCACTTCCTTGTGCTTCTAAATGTGCCTTCATACGGATTTTCCAAAAGTCGAAATATTGACCGGAAAACAAGGGAGGCTTGTTACTACTACCACCATCTTTAAATACACGATCATTGTTTGCGGAAGCCATCTGAATCTTTAGGAATAAGTTACCTATAACTTGCTCTGATACCAAATGTAAGTTGTAAATGCGCCTAAGGGGGGGTGAATTAGGTGGTAAAAAATTTCTTCGATCTTGTTTCTCGTTCTTGGTTATTTTTCGTTTAAGTGCTGAAAAATAAATTGCGGAAAGTAAAAGGACACCGAAAATTATAGTGGTTCCCTTCGCACTCTGAAGGTACTCCACTCCCCTTTCGACTCGAAAGAGATTTCACTATAGTTAGAATTATTGTACAACCTACTCACACCATTGGTGATGCTTACTATCTAACCTATAGGTAATCAAGTGTATGAAGAACAATCCTCTTCAACACTTCACTTGTTTCCAACAATCCTGGACAACAAGGTATGATACAAAAATCTGAACTTAATTAAAAAGTTGATGATGAATCTTGAATATATTAATCACTTGGATTAATCTTCCACTTTGGATATCAATCACTCAATGTAGTATACAAGTGTTCAAACCAAATGATATGTATTCTTAGCAAGGTATATGAAGGTTTAATGCAAAGAATACTTGTTTTAAGAAAGTTTTTGGACACTTGATAAAAATCTGAGTTTTTATAAGAATGATTAATTGAAAGTGTTTGCAAGAAAGGAGGTGGTCATAAAAAAATGAGTAATGATGTTTATATATTGCTACAAACACCTTTTTGAAAGAGTATAATGAATGAAAGGATGCCATGATTCAAAGGAATGCAAAGAAAACATTTGAATGAAGAAATGCACCAATCTGCCAAAATTCGTCAGTGGTAATCGGTTACTGCTCGATGGGTAACCGGTTACTTGCTTCCAATGTCCAAAAAATATTTGAAAAACAACAGTGGTAACCGGTTACTGCTCGGTGGGTAACCGGATACTAAAGCTCAGTTTTGAAAAATAGAATTTGGCAGAATGTGAAAAATGAAATGCAATACATCCTAATTTTCTATATGAACCAAGATATCAAGGAATAAATATTTGAACACTTGTATATCATATTAGTGAAAGTTTTAGATATACCAATGATGATACTTGATCCTTTGAAATGATATACTTCACTTGAATCTTTACTCCACTTCAATTCATTGACAACTTTTTGATCTTTTCACATGAGAATTGTTGAGAGATATTGTAATCATCAAAATCATCAAGAAGCCATGACTTCACAAAACTCGTGTGCATGATCATTGGGTCCTCCATGCATGGGCCTGTACAGGAGCATGTGAGGCCCAAAATAAATTGGAAATGCAAGCTGAGCTGATAACAAGTTGAATTGGACGTGCAATTTGCCTTGTGTTTGCTTGTGCATGAAGATTCCAAGTGAATTTCATATTTGGTCACAAATGTTCCCCTTTTCGAAAGTCCCATATAGAAAATCTAAACATAGACATGTGATAATGGTTGGAAAGGTATTGACATAAGGAACAAAAGCTATGTTGGACAAAAATCCATTTGGAGTTTGGAAAATTGTGAAAACTGATCATGAAGTTTGAGGTGCAAAACATGCCCTTTGAAAAATTTGCCAAAAATGGCCAACTTCAAGCCCTTCTATTTCAATTATGCAAGCCTCAAATCGAAAAAGCTCCAACATAAAAGTTGTAGTTCTTTACACGATGATCAATTTGGACTTAAAGTTTGCATCATGTAGAGTTTTGATGAGAAAGTTATGGGCACTTGAAGTTGGACTTTTTAAAGATTCAATGGCTTTCGTCCAAAGTGACCTATAATATTTTGTATTATCACATGTGTTTATTTTAGGATTATGAAATTTTGTCCAACATAACATTTGAAGTAGACATCTTAATATTTCCAATTCAATTAGTTTCACTTCAAAATATTAAAAAATGAAGAAGTTAGGTCCTTGGGAAGTTGACCCAAAATTAGGGTTTCAGTCAAAATGACCTATAATGTTTTGAAATGAATGATGACCTTCCAAGTTTCAAATGGATTTTTTATGAACATGAAAGTTTTTCATATGGTTCTTAAGAACATTTTTTATCTTGGGGTCATATTCATTTGACAAACACATCAAAAGTTAGGTCTCAGTGGATTTCAATTTGGTCAGATGACTTGGCTGGTCAACTTCTCAAAAACAAACTTCCAATCTTGATGAATGAATGATTGAGGATAATCACATAAGCTCGTATATACATAAAATAATGAATGAAAGAAATTCCGTTGATTGAATTTGATAATAGGTTGAGGTTGCTTCATGAGCAAGGCACAGTCAATGCACAGTTGAATTAGGGTTCCCTTGGGAAACAAGCCTCAAGCCCTTTGGTTTATCTTGATAAAATTGGCAAATTGAGATACTTGGGATACATATATGATGATTGAGAGCTTTGTGGACCATTGTCATGCTTGCTTTCATCTTCATCTAGCCACTTCATGGAGCATAGGAACTTCCTAGGAGCAAGGGCATATGTGATTGCTTGAGCTTCAAAACAAAAGAGGTTAGTTACATATTTTTGTGCTTTTGGTTAGTAAACAAAATAAAAAAAGCAATAATATACAATTCAAGCATGCTTGGTGATCTCAAACCAACTCACACAAGTCCCAACCCAAGGGTTAAGGAGCCACATATGCTATGATCCTTGAGGCAATGCAATGAGCAATGATATGATGCCATGAGGGATCTTAGGGTAAAAATTAGGGTCTTACAGATGCCCCTATTTAAGGTCATTCTAGCCGGAGATATGAAGGTTAAAATCTTCGTCTCGACGTGGTAGAATGGGCTTAAATAATAACAAGGAGACGAGTTTTGGTCCCTAAGAGACCTCATGATGCAAATGTATGCATGCAAAATTTAATACTCTATGGGGAAGTATGGCCACAAAGAAAACGAAATCAGGAGAAACTGAAAATCCACAGGAGTGATACGCTCACTAGGGAGACAGAGACTCTGGGGAGAAATAAGGGTAAAATGCGTGAGCAAGTCACGACTTAAACTTGCTGGGAGACACGAAGGGATTCCATGAAAATAAATCAATGGAAAGACTCGAGCTGACGCAAAGATTCATGTATTGGGGAATATGCCAATACAATAAACTATCCACAAGGGATACTTCGGATAAAAATCTGGACTCGGATGGGGAATATCCAATAAGGAATTCAGCCGAGGAAGAAACAATGAGATATTACCGGTTACTGGGTAATAAACTCAAAGAGAGACATGTGATCAAAACACCGGTATAAGGGTGGGAGAACAACATGCTCAGGGAGAAAGAATATCTAAGACCGGTATAAGGGTGAGAGATATCAATCATCCAAACATCTGAGGAGGACCTAAAAGGTATATCTCAACTCAGGAAAATCTGACTCCACAGGGGACACAAAGTCATAATAGGGAGCAGAAGGAAGGAACACCAGGGATACCGGTTACTGGGTATATAATAGGTGACCAACCAGACATGAATTGGGAACATATCCAAGACACTCATCATCCGAAAAGGAGGGCTGAAAAAGCAAACTCAATTCACATGATGGACATTCGATTCCACAAGGAAATACAAATCTTACTCAATTGGGGAAGAAAAAGACTTCGACTGAAGAGTGCATGAGATATATTATCTATTACCGTCAGAACATAGATAACATACTCACATGGAAGATTATCCACAACCGGTTACTGGGTTAATAAAGGATAAATTGACCGAAAAGAAAGGACATCGGAATACCGGTTACTGGGTATAAAATGATGACCAATCAACAGGAGAAACAATAATTACCAAACAAGGGTAAATGAAAGATGACTCGCGGGGGATAAATTGCTTGACAAAAAGCAATCATCCAAGAGATATATCACCGGTTACTGGGTGGTGTAACACCTCAAAATTTGCCCTCCTCTTCTTGAGACTAGTTTGGGGCATTGCATTTCATGTTTTAGGGCATTAGGAATTGCATTTTGCATCTCATATGAAAATAAGAAGGTCATCCTCCAAAGTCTTTTCAAAAGATGGGGAAGTTAGGTGATTCAAGCTTGAGGGTCTCTATGAATTGATCATCAACCATCTGAGGGTATGGACTCCAATTAGGGTTTCTTGATTCTTCAAAGTTCTTGAGCATCATCTTGTCTGCAAGGAAATATCACCATCATCATGGTTCTATCATCATCAAGGGTTTCAGAGTTCATCCTCAAGTTCCTCTAGATTAGGGTTGTGACCTCTGGTCAACCTTAATCAATGCAATTCCTCCAACTAGGGTTTCTCAAAGAGATGAGGTGTTTTCTTGGGATGAGGATCACATGATTATTATAAGGAGCTTACCTGAGCTAGGGTTTCAGTTTGAAGCAATTTCACCAAGTGGTAGAGGCTCAAGTTGATCAAGACATTTCAAGGTCATCTGAGGACCAAAAGTCAACTGTGTAGTCTACTGAGGGCTATGAGGTGGAGATATGAGTTGAGACACCTCAATCATGTTCAAATGGTGTCTATTCATCATTCTAAACATCCATCTTGAAGATTCAAAGGTCATGGCAAAGTTACTAAAAATGGAAAATGACCTATAATTCAAAGTTTCCAAATTTGGCAAGTTTTTGGTCCACTTTCAACTTGACTTTTCAATGTAAAAGAAGATTCAAATGGACTTTTGGGGAACATGAAAGTTGTAGATCTTTGTCTCCCCTTTCCAAAAAGTCCTAATTCATGTCCATATCATGAATGGTTGAGGCGTTATGGTCATTTGATCACAAAGTGTGCATGGAAATTCAAAATGGCATAACTTTTGATATAAGGCTTCAAATTGGGTCATTCTTTTTGCAAAGTGCTCCTCATGTTCAAGGCATCTCAAAATGACATCATTTGACTCATTTGTGCAAGCTAAGCCTCAAGGAATCATGGTCAAAAGTCACATTATTTCACATTTGTTCTAAGGATGATATCATGCTACAAATCAATATTCACAAAGAACCAAGGCAAGGCTTCACTTCAGCATTCTTCATGGACCATATTTGAGTAAAAATGAGCCCTTGCCATGCATGAGAGAGGCGTGTATGTTCCTTGTTTCACACATGTTCAAAATGAAGCAAATCTTCACCATTCATTCTTGGCTTAAGATGCAAGCAAAACAACCTTCAAATCCTGACCATTGGTTGCTCTTGAGTGGATTAAAACCCTAGCATGGGGCTGAACACGTGCATTATGGCCATGGGAACTCAATTTGCATTTTTGCAATTTGCATAAGAACTCACTAATCATGATTAGTAAATGGCTAAAATGATTATCAGTGTTATTAGAAAGGAGTATAAATAGAGAAACCCTAATCACAAGCCTCATAACTGCATTTTCAGATCTAGAATTCAAGAAACTCTCTCAAAATATCTCTCTTCGAATTTGCATTTTTTTCACACAAACCTCAAAGATTATTGCAGATTCTTGATCCTCATACTTCACTGAGCAAGAATCATCCATCGTTTGGTGTAATTCCTCAAGAAATCGAGCAGTTCAAGTGCATTATCATGATGATTGGATTTGGAAATTGAGGCGCATTCAAGAGGTTTCAACCATTTCTTTTTGCATAAAGCTTCAAAGGAAGTTCAAAGGAGTTGATCTGGAGCAGTTGAACTCGTGAGATCGTGATTTCAGAGATCTCCATTTCCAGGTACCTTAGTTGCTTACTTGCTTTAGCTCTTGCTTGAGCATTGGATTATGGTTGACACACCACTCAGGTAGTTAGCTTCTTACTTCATGTAGTCTGGAGTCCTATCACCTTTTTGGCAGGCATTTTGCTGGCAAGTCCTCCTTCAGAGGCTCTGTTTGTGTTTTGTTTAAAATTGTGCCCAAAGACCTCCAAGAAGAGGCATGTGTTATTTGATAAGACCTCCAAGAGAAGAGGCAATTGACGGAAGGTAGGGATCTGTAACCGATTCCCCGTTATTCAGTGTGTCGTTCTTTATGCTCGCACTACGTGCTGATGCTTCTGAACATGTGCCCCAGATCTTTTGTCCAGAGTCTGTCAAGTGGAAAAGGATCCCACTTTCTGGATCCCCACGCTTTCTGTGTCATGAGCTCACCCTGGCCAGGGTTAAGAGCATGAGGTCTCATCCTCATTTAGACCTTGATTAGCTTCACCCTGACATTCAATGTTAGTGGTTAAGAGCTACAGATTACCTCTTACAGTTTGGCTGTTTGTCGAGGTTGATATGACCCCTCTTGACTAAAGCCCACCCATTGTTTGAGGCTCTTGTATGGATATAGTGTGTGGTGTTTGTTTACTTGCTTTCCTCTTCTCATCTCCATTTCTGTAGGAGTCGTACGATTAACTTCTGAGGAAGTTGAATGTACGTAGAGTTTAGACTTGAGTTGACTCGCTTCCAGGATGAGTTAAGTTCTTGTTAGAGATCTCAACCTAGGGATATTGATTGCATGACAATTATTAGGCTCGAGTCTTAGTCTCCCTATTAGTTTGTTGTTTCCCCGGTCTCTGGTTAGGAGAGTGTTTTACCCCTGGTAAGGGGAACTACGTCGCCCTGATTCTCATACCAGATGAGATACGTAGGCAGGAGGTTGAGAGCAATCTCTCCGGGGACCCTTTTCTTTATTTTCGCGTGTGTTCACCTTTTTCTTTATTTTCGCGTGTGTTCACCCTTATTCTCAACTTGTGTTTACGGTTTCGTGCCTTTGTTTCGGGTATTTGTTTGCTTTGGTGAGAGTACCCATTTGTTCAGCGTGTGTGTGTGTTGTATGTTCATACCTTAGGGAAATTTCTTCTGTTTAGTCGGGGTTCACTAGTTGGGGTTCACTTTGGTTACCTGTTATCCGTTCAGGGTTCACCTATATTGACTTGGGGAATTTGTTCTGTTATTACTTGGGGTTCATCTTCGGGGTTCATTTGTGATGATTGTTATTCACTTGGGGTTCATATTGGGGTTCATCTTTGGGGTTCATTTGTGGTGACTGGTTATACATATCGGGGGTTTATTCTGGATATTGGGTTACTTTGTTGGGGTTCGTTCTGATAACCTTTTCTTTTGTGTTCGCTGGTTAGCGTTTGTTATTGTTGGGAGTCGGGTGTAAGTCCATGTATTGGCATTCTGTTTCCTTTTGGGCGTTTCTTTTGACGTCTCAGCATCCCCTTTTTTGGTGTCTTGTTTCAGCGTGCGTTAGCCGAGCTACGAGTGCTCTGATTCTCCTCTGGATAGAGAAGATACGTAGGCATACGATGCGATGTCTTAGCGAGCATGTCCCCTTTTCCCGAACTACGTCGACTCTGATGTTTGTTTCTGACAAACTACGTAGGCCCAGGATGCAACATCCTGCCGAGTCCACTTCCTCCGTCTTCGTTCTCTCCCCCACCTATTTATTGTTCCAGTTTGTGCAGTTTCTTTGAGCAGTTTATTAGCAGCCCTTTCCTTTTCTTTGAGCTATTTTTTGAGCGTGGATCCCGTTGAGTACGGCAGACGTGAGGGGGTGCTAATCCTTCTCCTTGCGTAACCGACTCCCGTACCTTGTAATCTCTGGTCGTAAGACCGTTCCTTTCCCTTTCTTAGGTTAGTCCTGCGCTCCTTTTTCTTCATAGGGTGAATAGCGTCGGTGGAGGCTCTGTTTTTTCCCCGCCGGTTGTTTTTCGCATTGCGACAGCTAGCGACTCTGCTGGGGACTGAAGTTGACCTCTTGCTGGTCCATCTTCCCTAAGCGAGTCAATCCTAGCGCTCTCTAGCGTAGTTTTTAGGGTAGTTTGGGTTGCTTTTATTGCTTTATTTATTGCATTTGTGATTATTATACTGTGATTATATGTATATTTGCATATATGTTTGCATGTATCATGTTATCACAGTGTTGGATTCTGGACAGGTGTAGTTCCTCTGATTTGGGGGTGGGTGTTCTAAGTGGGGCTAAAACCCAAGCCCAAGTATACACCTAGGATTAGCGTGGTCTCATGTATCCTCTCATGTTAGATCAACATGTTATTGCGACGTGACATACCACAGCCGGACGAGGTTCTCTTGAGAAAGCTCTTCCTTGTGGAGTTTCCACTATGGTTGGGCTATCTCTTTTGAGCTGTTGACTTCGGTGACCGTTCTTTCCCGGATCTTTGGTTTAGATGATTTTATGAGAGCTGCACGACACTCCCGAAAGGGCAAACCCGTTGAGTATCCCATCCGATTGTCGAGACCGATTATCCGCCTTAGGATGACCTTATTAGAATTCACCTATGAGGGGAGGGGTTTGGTTCCTACAGGTACAGGTTCTGTTGGTGACTCTTTGATGGTGACTTTGGTTCGGTCCGTGATCTGGGTTTCTATTTATAAGTTGGATTTATGGATATTTATTTCTGACACGCCGGAGTTCCGTCCGTGGTATTTATTAGAGGGTTCCGTTTATTTCGGATTCCCCGGGTTAGAGTTGGGGTTACTTGTTCAGGTGATCTTGTTGCTATTCGTTCAGTGATTTTCCTATGATGATGGTGATGTATCTTCCGGTTCCGTTTATTTCGGAACCCCCGAGTTGGATTTGTGGTTACTTAGTCCCTTGGATGGTTGTGATTAGTTATGAGACCGGAATCCAGTACAGTTGGTGTTCAGATGTCTTGGGGGATGACACTATGAATTGCATTCATGCATCTGCATCATTCCCATTTTGCATTCATCCGCATCTAACTCATGTTTATCCATATGCAGGGTACATTCTTGATTGAGATTCTGGTTGAGAGACATCCTTGTTCCAGGTATGAGGACCGACTTAAAAGATGATGTTGTCTACAGTTTCTTTGATCAAGAGATTAGCGTGTTGAAGGGTATGATAACATTGATTACGCCTGACCATGTGGGGATGTTCCGCGAGGCTTATGGCAGTATTACGAAGATGGTTTTCAGGCTCACAGATGGGGAGAGGAGTGCCGTCCATACTCTTCTCCAGTTTTATGATCCGGGTTTGAGATGTTTTGTCTTCCCAGACTATTTGTTGGGACCTTTGATGGAGGATTATGCCGGTATTCTGGGCATTCGGGTCAGAAATCAGATTCCTTTTTATGTTACTAAGGAAGAACCTGATATTGTTGAGATTTCTCATGCTCTTTATTTAAGCCCGGAAGTGACTAGGAAAGGTTTGAAGGAGAAAGGAAAGTTGGCCGG
This sequence comes from Lathyrus oleraceus, assembly GCF_024323335.1. NCBI lineage: Eukaryota > Viridiplantae > Streptophyta > Magnoliopsida > Fabales > Fabaceae > Lathyrus > Lathyrus oleraceus. The sequence goes on from NC_066584.1 coordinate 76,771,192, forward strand.
TTTTCATATGAGTTTCTTGGAGGCCAAAGCCAAGGAACATGTTGTTTTGGGTAATTGGAAGACCGTTTGTGCTTTGCTTGCCGTAAGCATTTATGGAATTATTCTGTTCCCTAATCAGAAGAATTTTGTGGATATTAATGCCATCCGGGTGTTTGCTCAGAAGAATCCCATTCCTACCTTGGTTGGGGATGTTTATTATTCGGTCCATAATCGGAACGAGAAGCGGCGTGGAGGATTGGTTAGATGTTGTGCTCAATTGTTATATAAGTGGTTCGTGGGATATTTTCCTTCCAAGGGTGCCTTTGTCTTTCTTGACCATACCGTAAATTGGGCAGCCAAGTTGATGGGTTTGCGAGCCAAGGACATAGCTTGGACTCCCATTGATGTTGCTGGACGAGATTTTATTTACAGTTGCGGGAGTTTTCCCAATGTGCCCCTTATAGGAGTTCAATGGTGTATTAATTATAACCCGACGCTTCTTAAGAGACAAATGGGATTCGCTATGGAGGTTCCTCCCCTCGAGCGTGAGATTCAGGAGTCTTTTTACTTCCCGGTTGAGGGTAATCAGTCATTGTTGGAGCAAGTGTCTGGTGCATGGCGCAAGGAAAGGCAAGATTCCTTTTGGTAGAGCTAATAACAGGTCTTTTCCTCCATTTGATGATTGGCTCAGAAAGAGGGTTGAACTCACTCGTCTACCATTTCCTGTGGGTGATCTTTGGTATCCGTTGATTGAGGAGCCACGCTCTTCTGTCAGTATGGAAGAATTCCTTGAGATGAGGAGGGCAAGAGATCAACTGCAAGCAGAGAAGACTGAGATAGAAATGAGTGTTGCTAGAATTCAACTGGCTAATCAGGAAGTCTAGAGGAAAGCAGAAGACCAGGCTAAGAGACATGCTCAGGAGGTGAAGCGTTTTGAGAAAGACACCGCCTATTACTGTAAGATCATCCAAGCTTTAGAGTCATCTACGAATGAGCACGATCTTACCAAAGAGCAGTTGGCTAGAGCGTTGAAGGTCATTAAAGATGAGAAGAAGAGACAATTCCTTGTGAAGACTCAGAGGGACGCTAGAGCCAAAGCCCTTACCACAGAGTGGGAGGCGAAGCTGAGGGTTAAGGAAGAAGAGAAAGCGAAGATTATGGCCGAGAGAGATCACTATCTTGCTGAGAGAGACCATTATTTCCGTCAGATGAAGATTCATCAAAAAGAGGTGGGAAGACTTCAGTAGGAGAACACTGAGCTCAGGTTCACTATGAAGTTTACCGGGATGGTTGATGATGCAGGGCCTTCTGTGGGACCTTCTTCAGATTAGACTTTTTATTGCAGTTGTTATCATGTGTTGGGTTACCGTCAGGCATGTTGACGGAATTCACTTGCCCGTATTTCTTTCCAATTCTGGAGGATTGTAAAGATGATTTGTATCAGATATGATATATGACTCTCGCACGTGTTGCGCACTTTTGCTATACAGTGGTTATTGTCATTCAGTGGTTGATCTCAAAGCTATTTGCTTTTTCGTGTTACACTTACTTAACACACACATGGTCGGGTGATGTCTTTGCTAAAGCACAACTTTCTGTTCCGTACGGCAAAGCCAGATGATGGGTGTCAGAATGTTGCTGTCGAATTATTATCTGTCTCAATGAAGCCAGGATTGAAGGACAAAATGTTCCTCATACGGATAGACATTGCATTCATGCATGAATCATAATAACTTGTCCTCTATTTTGCAGGTGTTGGTTTCTAACGTGTTTGATTGTTAAAGGAATCATTGCTCGCGCACGCAGAGTCATCCCTTTACACGTAGCTCGTCCGCACAGATACTTTACCAGACGCAACAAACCCAAAATGATGGATCCACCCAACGCTGACATTCTCGAGCTGAAAGAGAAGATGAGTGAGTTGATCAACGCCATGCAAGGGTTTGCCCTGGGGCAGAAAGCAATCGCCGAGAAGGTGGAGAAGCTTGAGCTGGCTTCGATTGCCAATAATGGCAAAAATCAAGAGGGTAACTCCAACAATGGTCCTGGTAGTTCTAGGGATGGTGGCGATCCCAGAAAGAAGGAAACTAATGGTGGTGTAGTCATCAACAATGGTGGTGGTCCTGGTTTTGCTGCAGACAGTGGTCCAGGGCATGTTGGCAACACTCTGAAGGAAATTCAGTTTTCTCCTTTCTTTGGGGCTGTGGAGGATAAAGAGGAGGATCAGTTCTCTATGCTGAATGATCAGTTTGGTCAGTATGGTGTTCAACCGCCGAACAAAGAGATTCAGGTACTAGCAGAAAAGATTAAGGCTCTAGAAAGCCATACCACTCCTGGGACTATTAACATGACAAACATGGGGCTGGTTGAGGGGATTTGATCCCACAGAAGTTCAAGGTGCCCACGTTTGATAAGTACAATGGAAGTTCTTGCCCGGAAACTCATCTTCAGGCCTTTGTTCGAAAGATATCTGCCTACACCATGGATCAGAAGCTCTAGATGTACTTTTTCCAGGATAACTTGTCTGGCGGGTCTCTCGAGTGGTACACCAAGCTGAGATCGTCAGATATAAAGAGCTGGCAGGATTTGGGGGATGCTTTCTTCAAACAATACCAATTTAACGCTGATATGGCACCAAGCCGTACCCAGTTGCAGGGTATGTCTCAAAAGCCGAACGAGGGGTTTAAAGAGTATGCACAAAGGTGGAGAGAGTTGGCTGCCAGGGTTCAACCCCCATTAGTGGATCGGGAGATGTCAGACTTGTTCATGGGTACTCTTCAGGGGATTTTTGCTGAGAGGATGGTGGGATGTCCAGTTATTGGTTTTGCGGATATAGTAGTGGCTGGTGAGAGGATTGAAAGTTGGTTGAAAATGAGAAAAATACAAGGAAATGCTTCGTCGTCTGGATTGAAGAAGCCCTTCGAAAATGGTCAGCGCAAGAAAGAGGGTGACTCGAGTGTTGTGTATGCCCAAAGAGGACACGGTAGGGATCGTTACTACCAGCATGTTGCTGCAGTAACAATTCCTGCTGGTAATCAACCAGCACAACAGCAACAGCAACAACAGCCACCTCAGCAGAGAGCACAAAGGGCTGGGTACCAAGTTAGGGGAAGGATGGCAGATCGCCAGTTTGATAGGCCACCCATGACATATGCCCTTCTGTTGAAGAAGTTGAAAGATCTCGGGTTGGTACAGTTGAGGACGTTAACTCCGTTAAGACCAGATCAGAGGCCTGCAAGTTATGATGAGAACGTCCAGTGTGAGTTCCATTCTGGTGCTCCCGGACACAATATTGAGGGTTGTAAAGCTTTTAAGCATGTTGTTGAAGACTTGGTGGATTCCAAAGCCATCAATTTTGCACCAATGTCGAATGTTAATGCTAATCCCATGCCGACGCATGGTCAGATGATGGTGAATGTAATTTCTGAGGATAAAAGTAAAATCGGGGTGACGGATGTGGATCAGTTGAGGACCCCAATGTCTATGGTCAAGAGACATTTGTTAAAAAATGGAGTTTTTCCTGGTTGTGATAATTACTGTGATGCTTGTACTGTAACTGCAAATGGGTGTGTAATGTTGAGGGAGACGGTTCAGAAAATGATGGATGAGGGGAGTCTCCGGTTCTAGGAAGTTGCTTTGGAGAATGAGGATATTTCAACGATAACCATTTATTTGGATCCTGTCCACTTGTCAGTGCCAGCGGATGTGGTTCCAATTACCATCACGGTACTTGGACCTATTCCGTATGAAAGTGGTGATGTTGTGCCATGGGACTATGGTGGTGATGTGTATTGCAATGGGGAAAAGAAGGAAGATCAGGCTGCAGTTGATACCACCGTTTCAAGGGTGGACAATGCCGGGCTTAGTGGTTTCACTCGCAACGGGAGGTTGTTTGCACCTAACACGTTGAGAGGTGGTGATGTAGAAAAAGAACAGAGAGATAAGGCCGAGGCTTTAGCTAGGGCAAAAGGAAAGCAGGTGGTGAATGAGGATACTCCTAGAGCGGCACAGGCGCCTGTGGAGCCGGAAAGTGAGTTTGATGCTGAAGCCGAGGAGTTTTTCAGAATTATTAAGAAGTCTGAGTACAAACTTGTTGATCATTTGCAGCAGACTCCGTCCAAAATTTCGATCTTATCTTTGCTGTTGAGTTCAGAAGGTCATAGAGATGCTTTGTTGAAGATTTTGAAGAGGGCCTACGTCCCGCAAGAGATTACAGTCAATCAATTAGAGACAGTGGTATCGAGTGTTAATGCCAGCCATGGGTTGGGTTTCACCGATCTCGATCTTACTATGGACGGGCGCAATCATAATAAGGCACTACACATTTCGATGGAGTGTAAAGGAGCTATGCTTTCGCATGTCTTGGTTGATATGGGCTCGTCACTCAATGTGTTGCCTAAGAAGGCCTTGGATAAATTAGACTGCAAGGGATTGATTTTGAGGCCTACTGATCTGGTGGTTAGAGCGTTTGATGGCTCCAAAAGGGTTGTGTTCGGGGAAGTTGAGCTCCCCGTAAAGATTGGTCCTGAGGTGTTCAAGTCTGTGTTTTGTGTCATGGACATTCAGCCGGCATACAGTTGTTTGTTGGGCCATCCATGGATACATGCTGCTGGGGCAGTAACATCGACTCTACATCAGAAGTTAAAGTATATCTTGGACGGGCAAGTCGTGACAGTTTGCGGTGAGGAGGATATTTTTGTCAGCCAGTTGTCATCATTTAAGTATGTGGAAATGGACGGTGAAATATTCGAAACACCAAGCTAGGCGTTTGAAACCGTCAAGGTGGAGAATGCCGTTTTCGCTGAAAGAGAGAAGAAGCCGTCCATTGCTTCTTAGAAACAGGTTGTGGAGGTGGTGAAAAGTGGAGAGGCCCCTGGTTGGGGAAGAGTGATAGATGTTGCGGTGAAGGAGGATAAGTTTGGGATTGGTTACCAGTCAGGCCAAGGCTCGTCTGGAGAGAATAAAAGTCGTCGCCAACCGTTCACATTCACCAGTGCTGGAATGCTAGATCCATACCGTATCTATGCTGTGGGTGAAGAGACTGACAGTGACTGCGAGCTCGACTCGTGGATAAAACCGTGTGTACCAGGAATGGAGATCCAGAACTGGAAGGCCGAAAAGATCATCACTGTCACTCTGCGTGAAGAGTAAAATTTCTGTTTGTTAATTCTGTTTGCATGAAAGCCATACGTTTTGCCCGAAACGTAATGCTTCATTGTAAGGGCCATCTCATGTGTCTCATTTTGCAGTATTTGCATCATTAATAAACGAATGTTTTTTGCATTAAAAGCGGTATTCTCTGTTTTTCATTTATTTTTGCAGTTAAAAAGATAATATAATAAAAATGGCAATGGTTATTTTCATTTTTCTTCCTTTTAATTTGTCTCGTTCCGTCCCTAAAGCAACACATGAATCAACATGCATGCAGATGCGATTATTCTCTAGATCTCATTGATGACAATTATGTTACACCCCTATATGACTTCGACAACCCGATCTATCATGCCGAAGAAGAAGGCGAGGAAGATTGTGAACTGCCAGAAGAGTTAGCCAGGTTGTTGAAACAAGAGGAGAAGGTGATCCAACCGCACGAGGAGCAAGTTGAGATTGTTAATCTGGGTATCGAGGAGGTCAGAAAGGAAGTAAAAATTGGGGCCGCTTTGGAGGTGAATGTCAAGAGCAAAATTGTAGCACTGTTGAAAGAGTATGTTGATATCTTCGCCTGGTCTTATCAAGATATGCCAGGGTTGGATACCAATATTGTTGTCCACAAGTTGCCATTTAGAGAAGATTGTCCTCCAGTAAAGCAGAAATTGCGCAGAACTCGACCTGAGATGGCCATGAAAATCAAAGAGGAGGTACAAAAGCAGTTGGATGCTGGGTTCCTGGCTGCCACTAATTATCCGCCTTGGGTCGCGAACATTGTGCCAGTATCGAAGAAGGATGGAAAGGTGAGGATGTGCGTGGACTACCGGGATTTGAACAGAGCTAGCCCGAAAGATGATTTCCCATTACCTCACATTGATGTGTTGGTAGATAATACAACTCAATTCTCGGTGTTTTCTGTAAGACCCTAATTTTATCCCTAAGATCCCTCATGGCATCATAACATTGCATTACATAGCCTCAAGGATCATTAAGCATCTTGGTTCCCCTTACCTTTGGGTGGGACTCTTTGTGAGTGGTTTGAGATCACCAAGCATGCTTGAATTAAATATCATTGCTTTTCTCATTTTTTTTACTAACCAAAAGCACAAAAATATGTCACTAACATCTTTTGTTTGTAGCTTGAGCAATCACAAGGTCAAAAGCTTCTAGGAGGTCATTGGTACAAAGGCATGGTCAAGAGGAGATGAAAGCAAGCATGGTAATGGTTCCCAAAGCTCTCATCCATCAAATATGCCCCCCTAGTATCTCATTTCATCATGTTTGATCAATTCAAGTCAAAGGGTTTGAGGTTTGTTCCCCTGAGAAACCCTAATTCATCTGTGCATCACAATGCCTTGCTCATGAAGCAACCTCAGCCCATGGTCAAATACAATCAAGGGAAGTTCTTTAACTAATCATTTCATGCATATTTGAACTTATTTGGGTGTCCTCAATCACCAATTCATCAAGATATGGGTTGTGGACTTGAGAAGTTGATCAGTCAATCCATCTAACTATTTTGAAATGCACTGAGACCTAACTTTTGATGTGTTAGTCAAATGGAGATGATTCTAAAATAAAAAATGTTCTTAAGAACAATATGAACAACTTTCATGTTCATAAAATTTTTTTTTGAAGCATGGAAAACCATCTGCCATTCTAATACATTATAGGTCATTTTGATTGAAACCCTAATTTTGGGTCAACTTCCCAAGGACATAACTCACTCATTTGTTATGATTTTGAGGTGGGATCAAATTAATTGGAAAGCTTGAGATTTCTACTTAATATGTTATGTTGAACAAAATTTCAAAATCTCAAAAGAAATACATGTGATAATGCAAGACATTATAGGTCCTTTTGGGTCAAAGGCATTAAAAGTCAAAAAAGTCCAACTTCAAGTGCCCTTAACTCTTTCATCAAAAATCCAAATGATGCAAAATTTAAGTCCATTTTGATTGTCTTAAAAAGATCTACAACTTTAATGTTATAGGTTTTTTCATTTGAAGCTTTCATCATCAAAACAGAAGTGCTTGAAAGTTGGCCAATTTTAGAAACCTTGCCTTGACATGTTTTACACATCAGCCTTCAAACTCAAATTTCATAAAATTCCAAGCTCCAAATGAAGTTTTGATCAACATAAAATTTGTTCCTCATACAAAAGTCTTTCCAACCATTACCCATAAGGTTATGTGTCACTTTTGGATATGCCATTTTCGAAAGCATGAACATATTGGTGCATTTTTGGAAATCAAGTAAAATTGCATTGCATGAGCTCAACATACACCATTTGCACGTCCATTCTCATTCTATTTGGCATCAGCTTGCAAATCCAAGTGGAATTGGGCCCTCCATGCGCCTGTACAGGCCCATGCATGGAGGCCCTTTCCATTCATGCAACACTTTGATCATGCATTTCAGCCATGCTTTTGCTATAAATACAATGCTCATGCCTCTCATTTCAGCAACCTGAAGGCGCCTGAAACTCTGTTGAATTGAATCCACACCCTCACACCAAAGGAACTCTCTCTTTTCTCCAAAAGTTTCTGATCTAGAATTCAGTTTCCTCGACTGTTTTCTTGGATCTAAAAGTTCCTAGACTTCTTCACCTTGATCCATTGAATTTCTGTTTTGATAAAGCAAGCGAGGTATCATGCTCAATTCACCAGAACTCAAGCTTGCACTCCAACTGGTAATTTCCTCGATTCTCTTCATCCATGGACCTTTTTGCTTGGATCTAATGTTGGCTGAAGTCCTCTCAATAGAGGCATTTGATTTGTGCTTTCAATTTTGCAAAAACATGAAGTTCATGATGAACACCATCATACTTCCAGCTCTGATTTCTCCATTTATAGGGATCTAGAGTGGAAGTGCATGGTATAGGAGTGATGTACATCACTTCCTCTTTCGATTGATATATAGATCGCCTCATTTGGTGGCCATTTGAGTTTCTGCATTTTTTGAGGTTGGCCGGAGAAGCGGTGGTGCTGGCCACCGTCTGGTCTCCAGATTGAATCTCAGTCGTGCATTTCATTTTCCAGATTCAATCATAGCCGTTCAATGTTATGACTTTTTAATAGGCAGCGTGTGGTTCAGTTGACTGAAGCGCATGGTGGATGCGCGCATGTGGTCCACTTGATTGGCCAGCTCATTTAATGAGCTTCATCTAACGCTCCGTGTTTTTTCACATTTTTATTTTCTGATTTCATTTTCCATTTTATTTTTTAAATTCCATTTCATTTCCAAAATTCATATCTCCTTCATTATTGGTCCAAAAATTATGGGACCAATTGCATTATTTCTCTTTTAATTTATAGTTTCTAAAAATGATTTTTAATATTTTTTATTTTATCATTTGCAATTTTTTAGTAATTTTTTCTTTTCTGGTTATTTTTAATTCATTTTAAATAGTTTTTGATATTCAAAAAATACAAAAATATTTTCCTAACCTATTTGAATGATGATGGATCTATGAAAAATATTCTCATCAATTTTTGAATTGATTTGAGATTTATTTGAGATTTTAGTTCAATTAGGTTATTTTTGTTCATTTTTAATTGATAAAAAATAGTTTCTGACTTTTAAAAATGCTGAATTTTTTTGTCAAACTTTGTTTGACCTTGTTGAACTTAGGATAAATCACTTGGACTTTTCAAAGTTGATTTGAAGTGATTTTGATGTTTGACCTTTCCATTTATTTTTAATTCAAGTTTATTTTAATATTAAAAAATGCCAAAAATAGTTTATTCATTTCTTGACTTCCAATCTTCATCCCATTTCTACTTTGGTTGTTTGACCATGACTTTCAATGTTATTGGTCAACATATGAGGATTGGTACATGACCTTCCATTTAATGCATTTTATTTTGTCATTTCCATTTTCTTTTATCCACCTTCTTCTCCTTCTTCTTCTTCTACTTCTTTTCTTTTTGATCAATGAGTTGAAGGTTGATAAGTTAGAATTGATTAGGGAGACTTAACATTCCTTGATTCAAATCTAATTCATCTTGATCAATTGATCAAGTGAATGGCTTTGCATTAAGGATATGTTGTCTTCTAAATCATGCAAATGGCTTAAACCAATACAAGATCATTTTCTTCCTCTTTTTGGCATGGCAAGTTGTTGGGACTTTGTTTACTAATCAAGACTCCTAACTTGTGTTTGTTGCCTACATTATTATTGACCGGCCTCAGATAGTTGTGACTTCTACATAAGTCCAATTACGATTGCTTAACATAGCGCTAAATTTTGCCTTATGGCATACTAACCACTAACTACTAACCATTAACAACTAACTTTTACTCTTATGCAATTTACTTTTATGCAATTTACAATTCTTGCACATATTATTCATTTGCTTTTTCCTTTGCTCATTGGAGCACATGTTTATGTTAGTGCCATTTGCCTTTTGCCCACTTGGGTTCATAATTGTGAATATATTTCTTGTGCTTGTGTTTGTCTGTTTGTTGTGACCCAAATGCAAATGATTGGGCAATATGGACTTAGAATCTAGGACCTTACCCAAGCAATTGGAATTTGAAGAGCAACTAGGCATTAGGCCTTTAGAGTGTTATAAAAGTCAAAGAGCAACTAGGCATTGGGCCTTTAGAGTGCTATAAAATTGAAGAGAACTTTGAAAGGACCATATTCTAAACTCCCTCTTGTCCATTCCTTGATTGTTTACAGAACTTCTTGATGTGTGTTTTCTTGTGCTAGGGGATTCCAAACTTGAGTAACTTTGAGGAATCATTACCATGAGCATCCAAAGTGTGAGATACAAAAGCCATTGGAGGATCCATGAAGCCTGCTTTGCTTGATTGATTGCTTGAAATATTTACTTGTGATTGCTTATTCCAAAGGATGGGAGCTACTTGGATCATCAATATGATTTCAAGAGAGGAACTCCTAGTGTGGTTCATTTCTTTCCCTTACCCTTTTGTTTTTCTTAGGACTTAGCCCTTCTTCTTCTTCTCTCCAATCTAACCCAAGCCAAAACTTTTTGTGCAAACATTTCACTTGTTTTCAACATTAGAAACCTAAGCGTTATGCTTTTGATTTTCAAAACTTTCTTTTCATAACACTTATTTTGAATTGAATTTTTAAGTAAACTTTGACCATATTTTGTAAATACTTCTAATTGATAAATACAACCCATTCAAATACTTTTGTGGTTCCAATGGCCACTTTCTAATCAAACTTTTTCATAACCTTTAGCTATTAGGTTTGAGTTATCCTTGAGGTAGATGTAATACTCACCTATATCCTTAGTGATGGACACTGAGTCTTCCATGCTTATTATAGGGTTAACCCCTCACTATCATGTTGAAGCTATTCTCACATGGTGGATTTGTGGTTTGGTTGAGTTTTCTCCCTTGGATAACAAAAGACCTTAAGGCTTTTGGACCAATCAATTCACCAACTTGTTTTTGAGATTTTTACCCCGAACTACGAGGTTTTGATCATAATCTTTTTTTTAAGATGGTACGTAGGCAATGGGTTCATCCATTCAAACACAAAATGTAAATAAACTTGTACATTCTCTTCTCATCCCTTCAATCATGTTTGCACAAATAAATTTTCACAAAACAAACAACCTTTGCAACAAGTGTGAAAAGGGCTCCCTAGGAGTACCTAGGATGTTTATGGTGCCTAACATCTTCCCATTACATAACCAATCCCCTTACCCATATCTCTGTTTCTTTTACTAGTTTTTGTTAAAACTTTTAGGTTTTTGTTTGCTTTCTAACCATTCCTTTGGATAAATAGAAGTGCGGTGGCGACTCGATTTTGTATGGTTTACCTTGGATTTAGTCAATATCTCTATTGGTAACGAATACCCCGCTACAGAAAAGTGGCGACTCTGCTGGGGACATTTTTTCCTAGTGGGTTTTGCCTACTTTTCATTTTTATTGTATTGTGTTGTATATTTGTTTTGTGATATATTTTTGTGTGCAATTTGGGATTACTGTATTGTATGTAATGTTTGAATTGCTTGAATATTAATTCCTTGTATGCTTGGTGATCTTTGTGAGATGAGTTCTATACCCGAACTCGAGTGTACTTAAGATAGAAGAATGACATAGTCTTGTTGACTTGTGTGGAGTTATTCCTTAGCAAGTTGACTTGCAAGTCCATTCACTTGGTGGAGGTCATGTTGGGATCAATAATGTCACACAAGTAAGTTGTGGTTAGACATTACTCTTTCCAATATAGACCTTAGAAGCCAAGGACCTTAGTTTACCAAGCCCATCTTGGCCTATTCTTAGGATGTAGTACGAAAGTCGTTCAAGTGTAAGATTTGATACGATTGTTACGCGATACTACACTCATAAGAGTCTCTCTTGAGAATGTTTTTGGAATACGAGTAGTCATTTCTCCGATAATATCCGAAAGATGGGATGATGACTATGGGAACCCTTTGTAGAACATGTTTGGCAGGTTTAAACCCTAGTACATTCCCTTTGGGAGGTTCTTAACCCAAACTCCATGCTCGTGACTTGCAACAAACCCTTGATTCATGGTTGATCCGTTCATGCATCCTTAATATCAATGGAACTTGGGTGTTGATAAGGTGTAAACCATAATCCACCAAAATGGATGATTGATATTAATGATGATATGATCCATCCCATGACCTTTGTTTGGTGTGCTTTGCTTGATCCTTGAGTGTGATTGTTGCATTCACGCATTCATGCACCCATTTGCATCCATATCATCAATAATAAAGGAAGTTTTCAAGGAACTTAAGGGGGTTTATTTGCAAAATTTTCAGACATGGAAAGACAAAGAAGGAATACAAAGAAGTACAGCTTCAGACAACCAGATCTGAAAGAGTTAAGGAATTTGACATCCTATGTACTAGATCCCTTGGGTTTTAAAGCTCGTTTTGAGAAGCTCCTTCCCCTTCTGACTACTCAGGTGGATGAAGGATTGATGAGCGTGTTGGTGCAGTTTTATGATCCCTTGTACCGTTGCTTCACGTTTCCCGACTTTCAGCTTTTGCCTACCCTTGAGGAGTATGCTTATCTTGTGGGGATACCTATTCTGGATCAGTTGCCGTTCAGTGGCTTGGAGAGTATTCCTACTTCTCAAGAGATAGCAGACATGTTGCACATAGACGAATCCCTGGTTGGTGCTCATATGACTACCAAAGGTGGAATTCAAGGTCTCCCTTCCGAGTTCCTCATTGCTCAAGCTACTATGTATGGGAAAGCCATGAGTGAGGACGCCTTTGAAGCCATATTTGTACTTCTCATCTATGGGTTGGTTTTATTCCCCAACATCGACAAGTTTGTGGATGTGAACGCTATTAGGATTTTCTCTACTCTTAATCCCGTTCCTACTCTGTTGGGTGATACCTATTTCTCTTTGCATATGAGGAATGAAAATGGTGGTGGCGCCATTGTGTGCTGTTTGCCTCTGTTGTATAAGTGGTTTATTTCCCACTTACCTCAGACGGTCGCTTTCAAGGAGAACAAGGGATGTCTACGGTGGTCCACGAGACTCATGTCTCTCACTAATGATGATATCTCTTGGTACAACCGCGTGTATGATGGTGTGCAGATTATCGACTCTTATGGTGAATTCTCCAATGTGCCTCTTCTTGGTACATGTGGTGGGATTAACTACAACCATGTTTTGGCACGTCGTCAGCTTGGGTTCCCCCTAAAGGATAAACCTAATAACATTCAGTTAGAGGGTGTGTTCTTTCAGGAGGGTAAAGATCCCCAAGGCCTGAAAGCTAGGATGGTCCACACTTGGCTCAAGATTCATAAGAAGGGAAGGAAGGAGTTGGGTCCTAAGAATTGCATCGGTTTGGAGCCTTATACTGCTTGGGTGAGGAAGAGAGCGTCTGAGTATCTCATGCCTTACGAGTATCCGAGACCTACACCTATGATTATGGCTGGGCCTTCAACCCTCCCTAATCAAGGAGTAGAGGAGTTGAGAGACGAAGACCGTTCACGTGCTTGGATCCGTGAACGTGAAGAGTTGCTTCAGCAGATCAAGGAGAAGGATGCTCTGATAGAGTTTCTTGAGCATCAGGTTATTGATGAACCTGATGATGCATGGACTTCTCTGCTTCCTCAGTCTTCCAAGTTTTGGAAGAGGAAGCACGATCGACTTGCCAAAGAGAAGGCAGATATGGAGGCAGCTTACGAAGAGGAAGTAAAGAGGCTTCGTGCATCCTATCTTCCTGTGTCCCGAGCATTAGATGATTGTTTCTAGGGATCCATAGGATGATTATTTTCCTTTCCTCTTGTACATGATTGACAATGTTGTACTTCTTTTCCCTAATGACTTTATGAGATATTTCCATATGTGATAAAATGCTTAATGTTTCCAAATTTGCAAATAAAACCCTAAAGTTCTTTTGAAATATAAAAACAAATCATATGCACAAGCATTGCATGCATCATGTGCATAAGCAGGTTTTGTTTCCGGTCTCTTGTCCTGTGGTCTAACTCTGTGCTCTTCATCTATTTTGAAGACAAGCTGACTCACCGGTACTACACTAGAGCCAACTCTGCAAGACTAATGGATCAACTAGAGCAAGAGAACCGTGAACTCAAGGAGGAAGTGGCTAGACTGAGTGCTTTGATGGAATCGTTCCTGGCTGCCCAGAGCCAGTCTTCTCTGACGCCTTCAACTCCTCCCCAGAGGACAATCATCTCCGAGATCGTTTCCTCAACTGTGCCTGCAGCCAGTGCACACTTTGCTCCTACAGCCATGCCAACCGGGTTTCCGTGGGGGATGCCTCCTAACTTCATGCCTGAGGGTCCTGCTCCAACTTTTGCTTCTATGCCGGCATCTAGCCCGATCCTTGTTGTTCCTCCTCCCTTCGTGCATACCATGCCTAGGGTAGACGACACCATCTATCATTTTGAGTCGTCTGAGGGCCCAGATGTCTATGAGAAGATGGACGCTATGAATGATCAATTTCTTGAGCTTCGCAAGGAATTGAAAACTCTTAGAGGAAAGGATCTCTTCGGCAAATCTGCTGCCGAACTGTGTTTGGTTCCCAACGTGAAGATTCCTGTGAAATTCAAGGTCCCTGACTTTGAAAAGTACAAGGGGAACACTTGTCCTCTCAGCCACCTGGTCATGTACGCCAGGAAGATGTCTACTCAGACTGATAACGACCAGTTACTCATTCACTACTTTCAGGACAGTCTGTCCGGTGCTGCTCTGCGTTGGTATATGGGTTTAGACAGCGCGAACATCCGATCTTTCAATGACCTTGGTGAGGCCTTCGTCAAGCAATACAAGTATAATGTGGATATGGCTCCCGATAGGGATCAGTTGAGGGCCATGTCCTAGAAGGACAAGGAAACGTTTAAAGAGTATGCCCAGAGGTGGCGAGAGGTGGCAGCACAGATCGTGCCTCCGCTAGAAGAAAAGGAAATGACCAAGATCTTTTTGAAGACCTTGAGTTCATTCTATTACGAGCGGATGATTGCTAGCGATCCTTCTGACTTCACCGAGATGGTGAATATGGGGATGCGTTTAGAGGAAGGGGTTAGAGAAGGACGTCTAACCAGAGAAGAAGGCTCTTCTGCTAAACGTTATGGGGCGTTTGCGAAGAAGAAAGATGGAGAGGAACATGTTGTGACCTCCCATGTGAAACCTAGAAGACCCTCTGTGAGGAGGAAGACTGTGCGTCCCGCCAGTAACCAGCACCAGGTGGCTCATATAGCACCTGTTTTCAGAGACAATCAACAGTATCAACAACACAATAACCATCAGCAACCGCCTCAGCAATATCAGCAACAACAACACCGTTCGCAACAGCAGGCCTACCAACCTCGAAACAATAATCAAACCAGCACGACCTACGAGAGGAAAAATGTCACTTTGGATCCTATTCCGATGACGTACGTAGAATTATATCCCTCTTTGATAGAGAGGAAATTGATTACTCCGAGAGATCCACCGACTATACCTGCCAATCCCCAGTGGTGGTATAAGCCCGAATTGCATTGTGTATATCATTCTGGTGCTCCCGGACACGACGTGGAGAACTGCTATCCTTTGAAGACCAAGGTTCAAGACCTTGTGAGGTGTGGCATTTTGTGCTTCGAGGACGTAGGTCCTAACGTGAAGAAGAACCCTTTACCCGGGCATGGGAAATCTGTTAACATGGTCCAAGGCTGCCCGGGAAAATACAAGGTCAAATATGTCAGTCATATTCGACAGTCTCTGGTCGAGTTGCATCGTTTTCTATGCGAGTACAATCACTATGAGCACGATCATGATAGATGCCGAATCTACCCTGTTAACAGATTGGGTTGTCGCCAAGTGCGCAAAGATCTTCAGGAAATGCTGGATGAAAGAGTTATTGAAATCCTTCAGAATAGGAATGTTGATGAAGATGAACCTGAGGTCAACATGATTTCCCCAGTGTTTCGGATACCGGAACCTGTTATTATCAAGTATGATGGTAGCAAGCAGAAGGTTTCCCCTTCCCTGATCATTAAGCCTGCCGGTCCAGTACCGTATTCTTCTGAAAAGGGGACTCCCTTCCGTTATAATGATGTTGCTGTAGAAGATAGGAAAGAGATGCCTTTGCCATCCTCCTCTGTTGTTAATATTGCAGATGTAAGTGGTTTGACCCGCAGCGGTCGTGTGTTTTCAGCACCACCAAAGGCTCAAGCTAATGCTGATTTTGTTAAACGCCCGATTGGGAATGCAGTGAATTCTCCAAATCCGGCACTTGCTGTTAAACCCCCCCTCTACATTGATAACTCCTGCTTCTATTGGCCCGAGTGGCAATATGAAAGACGATTGTGATGAGATGCTGAAGCTCATCAAGAAGAGCGAGTACAATGTTGTAGACCAGCTTCTACCAACGCCATCCAAAATATCCGTGTTATCTTTGCTTCTGAATTCAGAACCCCATAGGGAGGATCTGCAGAAAGTTTTGGATGTGGCATATGTAGATCATGATGTCATGATAGAACAATTCGATAGCATTGTTGCAAACATTACTGCTTGTAACAATTTAAGTTTTTGTGACTCTGATCTCCCGGAGGAGGGAAGAGACCACAATCTGGCTTTACACATCTCCATGAACTGTAAAGACGATGCCATGTCCAATGTGCTGGTGGACACTGGGTCATCCCTGAATGTATTGCCGAAGTCCACTCTCTCAAGACTGTCATATCAAGGGCCTCCCATGAGGCAGAGTGGAGTAGTTGTGAAAGATTTTGATGGGTCGCGTAAGACTGTGATTGGGGAAGTTGATCTCCCAATCAAGATTGGACCAAGTGATTTCCAAATTACCTTCCAGGTTATGGACATTCACCCATCATACAGCTGTCTCTTGGGCAGACCATGGATTCACGAGGCAGGCGCCGTGACATCCACCCTACACCAGAAGCTGAAATTCGTGAAAAACAAGAAACTGGTAGTGGTAGGGGGAGAAAAGGCTCTCCTGGTTAGCCACTTGTCTTCTTTCTCATATATAGATGCTGAGGATGAAGTTGGAACTCCTTTCCAAGCTTTATCTATAGCTGAGCCTATTGAGAAGAGAACTCCTTCATTTGCTTCCTACAAAGATGCAAAGTTGGCCATCGAATGTGGTGCAACTACTGGTTTAGGAAAAATGATCGAGCTAGAAGACAATAAGTCCCGGGCTGGCATTGGCTTTTCTTCTGAGGTCTTCAACGAGAAAGGGCTATTCAAGAGTGGAGGTTTTATCCACACTGGTCAGGATGAAGAAGCTGTTGCTGTCTTGGAAGAGGATGCAAAGGACTCTGACAATTTCATAATCCCTGGAGGGATCTGTAACAATTGGGTCGCTGTGGATATTCCTACAGTTATCCACAAGTCAACGTAATGATCACTTTGTTTCAAAACCCTTCTCCCATGCCAAAAGGAGGAGTGATGACATTGTTGGCAACATAAATACAATGATATTTTCATTCAATAAATTCATGTTAAATGTTTGTTTTTCCAAATTATTTTCCCTTTTTGCTTTTTGCATGAAATTGGTGATCACATAAAACCCTAAAAAAAGAATAAAATCGATCTTATCATATGCATAATGATTTTCCTTGTTCGAATTCTAAAGCTTTTCATATCCAAAACCATTATGCAGGTTGATTTCTAGACCCATTGAACATAATGACCCAACGCCATCTCCCAATTTTGAATTCCCTGTATTTGAGGCAGAGGAAGATGATGTTGAAGAGATTCCTGATGAGATCACCCGTCTACTTGAGCATGAAGAGAAGATCATTCAACCGCATCTTGAGAATCTGGAAACAGTCAAATTGGGGTCTGAGGATTGTGTGCAAGAGGTGAAGATCGGGGCACTCCTTGAAGAATCTGTTAAGAAGGGGTTGATTGAATTGCTACGAGAATATGTTGATGTCTTCGCCTGGTCATATGAAGACATGCCAGGTCTAGATACTGATATTGTGCAACATTTCCTGCCTTTGAAGCCTGAGTGCGTGCCTGTGAAGCAGAAGCTCAGAAGAACTCATCCCGATATGGCAGTGAAGATCAAAGAGGAAGTTCAGAAGCAAATTGATGCGGGGTTTCTGGTGACTTCTACATATCCTCAATGGGTGGCCAATATTGTGCCTGTGCCTAAGAAAGACGGAAAAGTCCGGATGTGTGTGGATTATAGAGACTTGAATAAAGCTAGTCCGAAAGATGATTTCCCTCTACCACATATTGATATGTTGGTAGACAATACAACTAAATTCAAGGTCTTCTCGTTTATGGATGGATTTTCCGAATATAATCAGATTAAGATGGCACCCGAGGATATGGAGAAGACAACATTCATCACACCTTGGGGAACATTCTGTTATCGAGTGATGCCCTTCGGTTTGAAGAACGCCGGAGCCACGCATCAACGAGCTATGACTACCTTGTTTCATGACATGATGCACAAGGAGATTGACGTATATGTTGATGATATGATTGCTAAGTCAAGAACGGAAGTTGAACATGTAGAGCACCCGTTGAAGCTTTTTCAGCGTTTGAGAAAGTATAAGCTTCGTCTGAATCCCAACAAGTGTACATTTGGAGTCCGTTCTGGAAAGTTATTGGGCTTTATCGTCAGTGAAAGAGGTATTGAATTTGATCCTGCAAAGGTCAAAGCAATACAAGAGATGCCTGCGCCCAAAACTGAGAAGCAATTCCAAGGTTTTCTTGGCCGCTTGAATTACATTTCCAGATTCATATCCCACATGACTGCCACATGTGCGCCGATATTCAAGCTCCTCCGGAAAGATCAGTCTCATGATTGGACCGAGGATTTCCAGAAAGCCTTTGAAAGTATTAAAGAGTATCTGTCCGAGCCTCCGATTCTGTCCTCGCCTGTGGAAGGGAGACCCTTGATTATGTATTTGACTGTTCTTGAAGATTCAATGGGTTGTGTCCTTGGTCAGCAAGATGAATCAGGGAAGAAAGAGTATGCTATCTACTACCTAAGTAAGAAGTTCACTGATTGTGAGTCTCGATACTCGATGCTTGAGAAAACATGCTGTGCTTTGTCTTGGGCTGCTAAGCGTTTACGCCAGTATATGATAAATCATACGACTTGGTTGATATCCAGAATGGATCCAATCAAGTACATATTTGAGAAGCCTGCTTTAACTGGGAGGATTGCCCGTTGGCAGATGTTGTTGTTTGAGTATGATATTGAGTATCGAGCTCAGAAAGCTATTAAAGATAGTATCTTGGCTGACCACTTGGCACACCAGCCGATCGAAGATTATCAGTCAGTTCAGTATGATTTCCCAGATGAGGAGATTCTGTATTTGAAGATGAAAGATTGCGATGAGCCTACACTCGATGAAGGGCCAAAGCCTAGTTCCCGATGGAGTATGGTATTTGATGGCGCTGTAAATCAGTATGGAAATGGTATTGGGGCAGTAATCATTACTCCTCAGGGCACACACATTCCTTTTACAGCAAGGCTAACTTTCAAATGCACAAATAATATGGCTTAGTATGAGGCCTGTATTATGGGGTTGGAGGAGTGCATTGAACTCAGGATCAAGCATCTTGATGTTTATGGTGATTCGGCCCTCGTTGTTAATCAGATTAAGGGAGAATGGGAAACGAATCAGCCTGGTCTCATTCCATATAGAGATTACGCGAGGAGGATTTCAATATTCTTTACTGAGGTTGAATTCCATCATATTCCTCGAGACGAGAATCAGATGGCGGACGCTCTTGCTACGTTGGCTTCGATGATTGTGGTTAAACTGTGGAATGAAGTTCCCAATATTACTGTGACGCGCTTGGATAGGCCATCTCATGTGTTTGCAGTTGAAGAAGTTAAAGATGATAAGCCTTGGTATTATGATATCAAGTGTTTCCTTCAGAGCCAGATTTACCCACCTAGGGCATCTGTGAAAGATAGGAAAACTTTGAGGAGATTATCTGGCAGTTTCTACCTCAATGGTGATGTGCTATACAAGAGGAATTTTGACATGGTTCTGCTCAGATGCGGGGATAGACACGAAGCAGACCTATTGATGACTGAAGTTCATGAAGGTTCATTTGGTACTCATTCCAATGGACATGCCATGGCTAGAAAGATGTTGAGAGCAGGCTACTATTGGCTGACAATGGAGTCTGACTGCTGCAAGTATGTGAAGAAATGCCACAAGTGTCAGATTTACGCGGATAAGATTCATATTCCCCCGACACTTCTGAATGTGATTTCATCACCATGGCCTTTCTCCATGTGGGGAATTGACATGATTGGCATGATAGAGCCGAAAGCGTCCAACGGTCATAGATTTATTCTCGTAGCAATCGCTTACTTCACCAAGTGGGTTGAAGCTGCATCATATGCAAATGTGACCAGGCAGGTGGTCGTGAAGTTTATCAAGAATCAACTCATATGCCGTTATGGTGTGCCAGATAAGATCATTACTGATAATGGATCTAACTTGAACAATAAGATGATGAAAGAGCTGTGTAGTGAGTTCAAGATAGCACATCATAATTCTTCTCCTTACAGACCCAAGATGAATGGGGCTGTTGAGGCTGCTAACAAGAATATCAAGAAGATTATCCAGAAAATGGTGGTTACGTACAAAGATTGGCATGAGATACTGCCATTCGCTTTGCATGGATATCGTACATCTGTCCGCACTTCAACAGGGGCAACCCCTTTCTCTCTTGTTTATGGCATGGAGGCTGTGCTCCCAGTAGAGGTGGAGATCCCATCAATGAGAGTCTTGATGGAAGCCAAGTTGACTGATGCTGAATGGGTTCAGAGTCGTTATGACTAGTTTAATTTAATTGAAGCGAAGAGATTGACTGCCATGTGCCATGGTCAGTTATATCAGCAAAGAATGAAGAAAGCTTTTGATAAGAAGGTCAAGCCTCGTGTGTTCCGAGAAGATGACCTTGTGCTCAAGAAATTCTTGTCTTTCGCGCCCGATTCCAGGGGCAAGTGGACTCCAAACTATGAAGGTCCATATGTTGTTAAGAGAGCCTTTTCAGGCGGTGCTTTGATACTTACAACTATGGATGGGGAGGATTTCACTCGCCCTGTGAATTCAGATGTAGTCAAGAAATACTTCGCCTAAAAAAATAAAAACAGAATAGCTCGCTAAGTTGAAAACCCGAAAAGGCGGCTTAGGCAAAAATGAGCGTCTCGGTGGATTGAAAACTTGAAAGGGCGGTCCAGGCAAAAGTTAGAGACAAAAAAATGAATATGTATCCCGCTAGATTGAGTACCTCACCCTGGGGCAATCTAGGCAAAAAAATAAATAGGGATTTGGCAAGTAACTGCATCCCGACAAGACTTCGTTCTACAACTGTCATCCATCAGAGATGCTCACTCAGTCATCATCAACTGAAGCTTCAAATACATCGGATTCAGAATTGGTGGAGAAATGGTCATTATGTTCAATGTAGCCCTTTTCCAATATATATCACCAATTTCAAATTTGTAAAGATCTATGGGGTCTTGCCATTTGCAGACTACCATTCCATCAAATAAATTTGAGCCTTTATCCAATTATTTGCACTCTTATTTGTTTCTATTCAACAAATGTTTCACATACTTTAATTGAGAAAATATCATTGTTTTAAACAAACAATTTTTTTGATAAAGTGTTTTTAAACAAAGTGAACATTCATAATGACGAAAGGATACTTAAGAGATCCTTAGTGCTCTCCCAAGGGTAGTATGATCTCCAACAAGGTAAGACATTTGTTCATATTCTTGGCATGACTGTATCCTCGTTCTCCAGAATGTTGTCGTGGTTTATCCCACCGAGTGGAGTGCTTGTTGAGGTTATTTACCTCTATTCCCTTCAGCAGAGCGGTGATATTTCCTCCTCAGCAAAGGTGTCCTCTCTGGAAGATTCGATTTTTGGTGGTTGGTCCCCATAATCCCTTTATCCCTCGGATGGATTCCCCAGTAGAGTTGCTTATATGGCAGATTCTACCTATGCACTGAACTCTTTTCCCTAGCTGAGACTGATGATTCATCCCTGCTGAGATATTATTATTTCCTGATATCTTTGATCCCTGGCAGATTGGATACTCTCTGGTGATCCTGGCTCTTTCTCTTGAGATGTAGTATCGGATGGCTGATGCTTGGACTTGTTTGTGTTAGATATGTCTGTTTGTCAGCATTCATCAAACATAAATCACGCATATACATGCATAATTATAACATTCAGATATTCATGCTGCATTTCTTTGCCATATATCGTTGTTTGTTGTCTCCTGCTACTTGGTGGTATATATTTCCCCAAGCAGATGTGTGTGTCTGATCTCTCCATATAAGAGTCAGCCCCATAGGCAGAAAGCGTCTATCCTTTCTTCCATATTCCCCACCGAGTTATATCCTCGTAGATGATGATTGTTTCTGTTCCTTCCCAACACATATATTGGGATGGGTTTCCCTATTGAGTTATATCCTCATTAGGACGAGTTTTGATTCAGTTCGCCTCTTCGGTTTGATCCCAAATTGGCATCTTATGACTGTTTCCTGTTGCTTCCCTGTGGTAAATGAATAATTACTCAGTAACCAGTAATCGTTCATCCCCGACGGAGTCTGTGGTTTTCTACCCTTATACCGGTAGTTGTAAACCCTATTCTTTTTCCCTTTGCAGAGTTAACCTTTGGTTCATCATAATCGATGACGGTTTCTTTTCCGTGGTTTCCTACCCAGTATCCAGTAGGTGTAATCCCCTCCTTGGTGTTTATCTTCATCCAATATTCGGTGTTGATATTCCCTCTTTTGCCTGGGTAGTTGCCCTGTATACGCAATTCATCCCCAGCGGGTCATGTCTCGTTTACCCTTTTGTTGTTGGTAACGTTTGTTTCCCCCTGAATTGGTCATCATTATATACCTAGTTTCGGTATCCCGATGCCTTTTCTTTTCTGTCGATTTATCCTTTATTAACCCAGTAGCTGGTTGTGGATAATCTTCCATGCGAGTATATTGTCTACGTTCTGACGGTAATAGACAATATATCTCATGCACTCTTTGGTCGAAGCCTTTTGTTCTTCCCCAGTCGAGTAAGATTCGTATCCTCTTTGCGGAATCAAATATCCATCCTATAATCGAGTTTGCTGTTAGCCCTCTTTTGGATGATGAGTGTCTTGGAAGTATTCCCCAATTCACGCCTTGGTTGGTCACCTATTATATGCCCAGTAACCGGTATCCCTGGTGTTCCTTCCTTTCTGCTCCCTATTATGACTTTTAGTCCCCTGTGGAGTCAGAATCCCTGAGTTGAAATATACCTTTTTAGGTCTTCCTCAGATGTTTTGAAGTTTTGATATCTCTCACCCTCATACCGGTCTTAGATATTCATTTCTTCCTGAGCATGTTGTATCTCTCACCCTTATACCGGTGTTCAGATCACATGTCTCGTTGAGCTTATTACCCAGTAATCGGTAATACCTCATCTCGCTGCTTCCCCAGGAGAGTCTTGTTAGACATCCCCAGCGAGGTCCCTTAGTGGATTGTCTTCGTCCGGATTTTTTATCCGAAGTATCCATTATGGATAATGTCGTTGTATTGGCATATTCCCCAATACATGCATCTTTGAGTCAGCTCGAGTCTTTCAAATGGATTTATTCCCTTTGGAAATTCTGCTCTCCAAGCTTTGAGTCGTGACCTGCTTACGCGGTTTCAGTTCTTTACTCCCCGGTAGAGCCTCAGCCCCATAGAATGAATTATTCATGGGAGTCGTCAATTTCCTCTTAATCTTTACCATTGCAGACACATATTCCCCACAGAGTATTACCTTTTGCATACATACATCTGCATCATGAGGCCTCTTAGGGACCAAAATTCGTCTCTTTGTTATTATTTAAGCCCATTCTACCTCGTCGAGACGAAGATTTTAACCTTCCCTTCTCCGGCTAGAATGACCTTAAATAGGGGCATCTGTAAGACCCTAATTTTGTCCTTAAGATCCCTCATGGCATCATAACATTGCATTGCATAGCCTCAAGGATCATTAAGCATCTTGGTTCCCCTTACCTTTGGGTGGGACTCTTTGTGAGTGGTTTGAGATCACCAAGCATGCTTGAATTGTATATCATTGCTTTTCTCATTTTTTTTTACTAACCAAAAGCACAAAAATATGTCACTAACATCTTTTGTTTGTAGCTTGAGCAATCACAAGGTCAAAAGCTTCTAGGAGGTCATTGGTACAAAGGCATGGTCAATAGGAGATGAAAGCAAGCATGATAATGGTTCCCAAAGCTCTCATCCATCAAATATGCCCCCCTAGTATCTCATTTCATCATGTTTGATCAATGCAAGTCAAAGGGTTTGAGGTTTGTTCCCCTGAGAAACCCTAATTCATCTGTGCATCACAATGCCTTGCTCATGAAGCAACCTCAGCCCATGGTTAAATGGATATGATTCCAAAAGCAAAAATGTTCTTAAGAAATATATTAACAACTTTCATGTACATCAAAAATTTATTCGAAGCATGGAAAACCATCTGCCATTCTAATACATTATAGGTCATTTTGATTGAAACCCTAATTTTGGGTCAACTTCCCAAGGACATAACTCACTCATTTGTTATGATTTTAAGGTGGGATCAAATTAATTGGAAAGCTTGAGATGTCTAATTAAAATGTTGTGTTGAACAAAATTTCAAAATCTCAAAAGAAATACATGTGATAATGCAAGACATTATAGGTCCTTTTGGGTCAAAGGCATTAAAAGTAAAAAAATTCCAACTTCAAGTGCCCTTAACTCTTTCATCAAAAATCCAAATGATGCAAAATTTAAGTCCATTTTGATTGTCTTGAAAATATCTACAACTTTGATGTTGGAGGTTTTTTCATTTGAAGCTTTCATCATCAAAACAGAAGGGCTTGAAAGTTGGCCAATTTTAGAAACCTTGCCTTGAAATGTTTTGCACATCACCCTTCAAACTCAAATTTCATAAAATTCCAAGCTCCAAATGAAGTTTTGATCAACATAAAATTTGTTCCTCATACAAAAATCTTTCCAACCATTACCCATAAGGTTATGTGTCACTTTTGGATATGCCATTTTCGAAAGCATGAACATATTGGTGCATTTTTGGAAATCAAGTAAAATTGCATTGCATGAGCTCAACATACACCATCTGCACGTCCATTCTCATTCTATTTGGCATCAGCTTGCAAATCCAAGTGGAATTGGGCCCTCCATGCGCCTGTACAGGCCCATGCATGGAGGCCCTTTCCATTCATGCAACACTTTGATCATGCATTTCAGCCATGCTTTTGCTATAAATACAATGCTCATGCCTCTCATTTCAGCAACCTGAAGGCGCCTGAAACTCTGTTGAATTGAATCCACACCCTCACACCAAGGGAACTCTCTCTTTTCTCCAAAAATTTCAGAACTAGAATTCAGTTTCCTCGACTGTTTTCTTGGATCTAAAAGTTCATAGACTTATTCACCTTGATCCATTGAACTTCTGTTTTGATAAAGCAAGCGAGGTATCATGCTCAATTCACCAGAACTCAAGCTTGCACTCCAACTGGTAATTTCCTCGATTCTCTTCATCCATGGACCTTTTTGCTTGGATCTAATGTTGGCTGAAGTCCTCTCAATAGAGGCATTTGATTTGTGCTTTCAATTTTGCAAAAACATGAAGTTCATGATGAACACCATCATACTTCCAGCTCTGATTTCTCCATTTATAGGGATCTAGAGTGGAAGTGCATGGTATAGGAGTGATGTACATCACTTCCTCTTTCGATTGATATATAGATCGCCTTATTTGGTGGCCATTCGCGTTTCTGCATTTTTTGAGGTTGGCCGGAGAAGACGGTGGCGCTGGCCACCGTCTGGTCTCCAGATTGAATCTCAGTCGTGCATTTCATTTTCCAGATTCAATCATAGCCGTTCCATGTTATGACTTTTTAATAGGCAACGTGTGGTTCAGTTGACTGAAGCGCAAGGTGGATGCGCGCATGTGGTCCACTTGATTGGCCAGCTCATTTAATGAGCTTCATCTAACGCTCCGTGTTTTTTCACATTTTTATTTTCTGATTTCATTTTCCATTTTATTTTTTAAATTCCATTTCATTTCCAAAATTCATATCTCTTTCATTATTGGTCCAAAAATTATGGGACCAATTGCATTATTTCTCTTTTAATTTCTAGTTTCTAAAAATGATTTTTAATATTTTTTATTTTATCATTTGCTATTTTTTAGTAATTTTCTCTTTTCTGGTTATTTTTAATTCATTTTAAATAGTTTTTGATATTCAAAAAATACAAAAATATTTTCCTAACCTATTTGAATGATGATGGATGTATGAAAAATATTCTCATCAATTTTTGAATTGATTTGAGATTTATTTGAGATTTTAGTTCAATTAGGTTATTTTTGTTCATTTTTAATTGATAAAAAATAGTTTCTGACTTTTATAAATGCTGATTTTTTTTGTCAAACTTTGTTTGACCTTGTTGAACTTAGGATAAATCACTTGGACTTTTCAAAGTTGATTTGAAGTGATTTTGAAGTTTGACCTTTCCATTTATTTTTAATTCAAGTTTATTTTAATATTAAAAAATGCCAAAAATAGTTTATTCATTTCTTGACTTCCAATCTTCATCCCACTTCTATTTTGGTTGTTTGACCTTGACTTTCAATGTTATTGGTCAATATATGAGGATTGGTACATGACCTTCCATTTAATGCATTTTATTTTGTCATTTCCATTTTCTTTTATCCATCTTCTTCTCCTTCTTCTTCTTCTACTTCTTTTCTTTTTGATCAATGAGTTGAAGGTTGATAAGTTAGCATTGATTAGGGAGACTTAACATTCCTTGATTCAAATCTAATTCATCTTGATCAATTGATCAAGTGAATGGCTTTGCATTAAGGATATGTTGTCTTCTAAATCATGCAAATGGCTTAAACCAATACAAGATCATTTTCTTCCTCTTTTTGGCATGGCAAGTTGTTGGGACTTGGTTTACTAATCAAGACTCCTAACTTGTGTTTGTTGCCTACATTATTATTGACCGACCTCAGATAGTTGTGACTTCTACATAAGTCCAATTACGATTGCTTAACATAACGCTAAATTTTGCCTTATGGCATACTAACCACTAACAACTAACTTTTACTCTTATGCAATTTACTTTTATGCAATTTATAATTCTTGCACATATTATTCATTTTCTTTTTCCTTTGCTCATTGGAGCACATGTTTATGTTAGTGCCATTTGCCTTTTGCCCACTTGGGTTCATAATTGTGAATATATTTCTTGTGCTTGTGTTTGTCTGTTTGTTGTGACCCAAATGCAAATGATTGTACAATATGGACTTAGAATCTAGGACCTTACCCAAGCAATTGGAATTTGAAGAGCAACTAGGCATTGGGCCTTTAGAGTGCTATAAAATTGAAGAGAACTTTGAAAGGACCATATTCTAAACTCCCTCTTGTCCATTCCTTGATTGTTTATAGAACTTTTTGATGTGTGTTTTCTTGTGCTAGGGGATTCCAAACTTGAGTAACTTTGAGGAACCATTACCATGAGCATCCAAAGTGTGAGATACAAAAGCCATTGGAGGATCCATGAAGCCTGCTTTGCTTTATTGATTGCTTGAAATATTTACTTGTGATTGCTTATTCCAAAGGATGGGAGCTACTTGGATCATCAATATGATCTCAAGAGAGGAACTCCTAGTGTGGTTCATTTCTTTCCCTTACCCTTTTGTTTTGCTTAGGACTTAGCCCTTCTTCTCCTTCTTCCCAATCTAACCCAAGCCAAAACTTTTTGTGCAAACATTTCACTTGTTTTCAACATTAGAAACCTAAGCCTTATTCTTTTGATTTTCAAAACTTTCTTTTCATAACACTTATTTTGAATTGAATTTTTAAGTCAACTTTGACCATATTTTGCAAATACTTCTAATTGATAAATACAACCCATTCAAATACTTTTGTGGTTCCAATGGCCACTTTCTAATCAAACTTTTTCATAACCTTTAGCTATTAGGTTTGAGTTATCCTTGAGGTAGATGTAATACTCACCTATATCCTTAGTGATGGACGCTGGGTCATCCATGCTTATTATAGGGTTAACCCCTCACTAGCATGTTGAAGCTATCCTCACATGGTGGATTTGTGGTTTGGTTGAGTTTTCTCCCTTGGATAACAAAAGACCTTAAGGCTTTTGGACCAATCAATTCACCAACTTGTTTTTGAGATTTTTACCCCGAACTACGAGGTTTTGATCCTAATCTTGTTTTTAAGATGGTACGTAGGCAATGGGTTCATCCATTCAACCACAAAATGTAAATAAACTTGTACATTCTCTTCTCATCCCTTCAATCATGTTTGCACAAATAAATTTTCACAAAACAAACAACCTTTGCAACAAGTGTGAAAAGGGCTCCCTAGGAGTACCTATGATGTTTTGGGTGCCTAACACCTTCCTATTACATAACCAATCCCCTTACCCAGATCTCTGTTTCTTTTACTAGTTTTTGTTAAAACTTTTAGGTTTTTGTTCGCTTTCTAACCATTCCTTTGGATAAATAGAAGTGCGGTGGCGACTCGATTTTGTATGGTTTACCTTGGATTTAGTCAATATATCTAATGGTAACGAATACCCCGCTATATTTTCCTTCATGGGTGGCTTTTCTGGCTATAATCAAATTAAAATGTCGCCAGATGATATGGAGAAAACAACGTTCATCACACCATGGGGCACTTTTTGTTATAAGGTGATGCCATTCGGTCTCAAGAACGCCGGTGCCACGTATCAAAGAGCTATGGTGACCTTGTTTCATGATATGATTCATCATGAGATCGAATGCTATGTTGATGACATGATAGAGAAGTCACAAACAGAAGAGGGGCATCTGGTAGACATGGCCAAGTTGTTTGACCGGTTGAGACAATTCAAATTGAGGTTGAATCCGAATAAGTGCACTTTTGGAGTGCGGTCCGGCAAATTGCTGGGGTTTATTGTAAGTGAAAGAGGAATCGAGGTTGATCCTGCTAAAGCAAAAGCGATACAAGAAATGCCTGAACCGAGAACAGAAAAAGAGGTTCGTGGGTTCTTAGGTAGATTGAACTACATTTCACGGTTCATATCTCATCTAACAGCCACGTGTGAACCCATATTCAAGTTGTTGAGAAAAGATCAAACGGTTAGGTGGAATGATGATTGCCAAGCGGCATTTGAAAAAATAAAAGAATATTTGCAGGAGCCTCCGATTCTGATGCCTCCTGTGGAGGGGCGATCGTTAATCCTGTACTTGACAGCCCTTGAGGGGTCTATGGGGTGTGTACTGGGGCAGTATGACGAGTCTGGTCGAAAAGAGCATGCAATTTATTACCTTAGCAAAAAGTTTACCGACTGTGAAACAAGATATTCACTGCTCGAGAAAACTTGCTGCGCTTTGGCATGGGCTGCTCGCCGACTGAGATAGTATATGCTGGTTCATACCACTTTGTTGATTTCCAAGATGGATCCGATCAAGTATATATTTGAGAAGCCAGCATTGACCGGACGGGTTGCGAGATGGCAAATGATTTTGACTGAATACGATATCCAGTACACTTCTCAAAAAGCAATAAAGGGGAGTGTATTATCTGATTACCTCGCCCAGCAACCCATTGAGGATTATCAATCGATGAAATTTGAGTTCCCTGATGAGGATATCATGTTTCTCAAATCGAAAGATTGTGAGGAACCTATCCCGGAGGAGGGGCCTGACCCTGAGTCCGAATGGATTCTGATGTTTGATGGGGCCGTTAACGTGAATGGTAGCGGAGTTGGTGTTGTTTTGGTTACGCTGAAGGGATCTCATATTCCTTTTGCTGCCCGACTAACATTTGAATGCACCAACAATGTGGCTGAATACGAAGCTTGTATCTTGGGTGTCGAAGAGGCGATTGATTTGCGAATCAAGAACCTTGTTATTTATGGAGATTCAGCTTTGGTTGTAAACCAGGTTAACGGGAAATGGCTTACACATCAATCCCACTTAATTCCATACCGGGATTATACGAGGAGATTGTTGATGTTCTTCACCAAGGTGGAATTACACCATGTGCCGAGGGAAGAAAATCCTTTAGCAGATGCCTTGGCTACTCTAGCCGCTTTGATTAAAGTGCAGTGGTGGAATCAAGTTCCTAGTGTTGAGGTGGGACGGCTGGATATACCGGCTTATGTGTTTGTTGTTGAAACAATGCCTGATGATGAAAAGCCGTGGTATTATGACATCAAGCGTTATCTGGAGACCCAAGAGTATCCCGAGGGAACGTCTAAGAAGGACCGAAAGAATCTAAGGAGGTTGGCCATGGCGTTCTATCTGAATAAAGATGTGGTGTTGTACAAGAGGAATTTTGATTGGGTTTTGCTCCGATGTGTCGATGACAAAGAAGCAAGTCAATTGATGAAAGAGGTGCACGAGGGATCGTTTGGTACCCACGCCAGCGGGAATGCGATGGTGAAAAGGTTGCTAAGGGCTGGATATTACTGGATGACAATGGAGGCTCAGTGTTTCAACTTTGCGCGGAAATGTCATAAGTGCCAGATTTACGCTGACAAGGTGCACGTGCCTCAAAACCCGTTGAGTTTGATGTCGTCTCCGTGGCCATTTGCTATGTGGGGTATTGATATGATCGGAAAGATCGAGCCTACGGCTTCGAATGGGCACCGGTTCATATTAGTGGCTATTGATTACTTCACCAAGTGGGTGGAAGCGGCGTCTTATGCAAACGTGACGAAACAGGTCGTGGCCAGGTTCCTGAAAAGAGACATCATTTGCAGATATGGGGTTCCCGAAAGAATCATCACTGGTAATGGTTCTAATCTCAATAACAAGATGATGGTAGAATCATCACTGAGCCTGATTGAGGAAAAGAGGCTGGCGGCCATTTGCCATGGGCAGTTGTACCAGCAGCGTATGAAGCGTGATTTTGACCGAAGGGTGCGACCTCGTGTGTACCATGTGGGAGATATGGTGTTGAAAAGGATCCTTCCTCCTCAGAACGATCGTAGGGGCAAGTGGACACCCAATTATGAAGGTCCATTCGTGGTCAAGAAGGTTTTCTCTGGCGGAGCCTTGTTGTTGACGACCATGGATGGTGAGGATTTTCCATCCCCTGTGAATGCGGACGCAGTTAAAAAATACTTCGTATAAGAGACCCGCTGGACGGAAAGAATAAAATAGTTCAGGCAAAAATGGGCATCTCGGCGAACCAAAAATGAAAATGAAAAAGGTTCGGGCAAAAATTAGGGATAAAAAGGAAAAAAATGTACACCCGGCAGGTCGAAAACCCCACAAGGGCGGCTTGGGCAAAAAAAGGGTATCCCGGTGGACTGAAAACCCGAAAGGGCGGTCCAGGCAAAAGAGGGAGTGAAACGAACAACTGCGTCTAGCATGGTCGTTTGTACTTTGAATATGACACATGGATAATCTAAAAGCGGAGATCGGTCGGAAGCGTCTTGTTTCGGGAGGCAGAAAGCGCGGAGAGTCTTGAGGACATATGGGTTGTAACCGGGTTGGAACTTGATGAGATCACGGGTTCCCATTTCCATTAGGATAGATTTTCCTTTTGTGCACAATTACCTCTTTTCAGGGATTGTTTCCTGTGTACTGCTCAGTTACGAGCCACCTTTTTCAATCAATAAAATGCATATTCAGTCAAATAATTTTGTTTTTGTTTTCATTACCGCTTTGATTGCAAAAACATCCGTTTATTTTGATAAGAATCTGTGCATTTTGAGATGTAGGGGTCTCTTCCAATGCATGTTTAGAGGATTGAAACTTGAAATCTTATTCGGAAGGTTGAGTGACCTGGGTGTTGAGATTTTGACGCGCCTGGGGCACGTTTTATCTGTCCTCTCTTTTGCAGGTGTTGTTGGTTATTTTCACTCACTTGCAGGTTGTGGTGCGAAGCGTTTCTTTTTGACAAAAGATTCCTTTGAGGTCCAATCAGGGACGAGGAATTGAAGAATGGTGTAGAGACGGCAAGAGAATTGTGACGATCCTAGAGGGTTAATCAAGAGGACTCTTCAAAGTCTGAAGACCGGAGAGTTGGCATGAACCTAAGGAGGTCGATTGTCTTGAAGTAGGGAGAAGTCGAGAGTACAAGGTGATGAATCGGAAAAGACAGGATGAGTCAGGGAGCTCTCAAAAGTGGAAAATTGACACTGTGGTTATATGGTGAATACCAGTGTTTGACGAGTCGACGGGTGTTCCGTATCAAATATTCCGTATCTCCCCGGCGGGTTCGAGGTCGGTGTTTCCTCAACAGCCAGGCCTAAAGGTTGTTGTTTCCCCGGCAGGAGTGTGCGTTGGTAGTTTTTTCCCCAGTGAAGTCGCCAATGAGGGTTACTCTTTTCTCGACATCAGTGTTATCCCAAGCAGGGTTGGAGATTGGAGCGATATCGAGTTCCTCAACAGAGTTGCTCGTGCTGTCCCCTTAGGGGGATACCTTTTATACATTCATCATTTAGAGAAGCATAGCATATTGCATAACTAATTGCAAAGCATTTCCATGGTTATGGAGCATTACCCTATAAAGTTCATGCATCGACATTGCAAGCATAAGCTAGTCTCGAGCTGTGGTTACCGTTTGAGAGTTGGTTTAGCTGGTTGGTGAAGATGTTACTCCGAGGAGTTTGGCATCGTGATTTTGAATCAATAGTATTTCCCAGTAGCGCGATATTGGAGGAAGAGATTCCGTCATGCGGAGATGGAAATGAAGATTGGAGCACGTTACGCGCTCAACGCGGAGATTGGGGTCCACCAGGAGAAAAGGAAGTGCTGGGCATTTTCTGGAGAACGGGGTTCAAATGGAGAAAAGGAGACACATGGTGTCTTCTGGAGAATGGGGTTCACAACGACGATCGATAGTTATCGTCAGGCGATCGGGGTTCAAATGGAGAACGGGGTTCATTGTCTGGCAGCAAGAGTGACATGAAGTTGTCGGGGTTCAAATGCGGTGATCAGGGATCATCCGCGCGAAGGAAAAATATTTGTGTAGGGGTCCAAGAAAAAATCGAAGAAGTTTTTGGGGTTCAAGGAAAGCAAAAAAAAATATAATAGCAAAAGAAAATTTCCAGTGGAGCGTAAATTGTTCGTTTGTTCTTGGTATTCAACCACTCTTCACCCTGGTCATCTGAAAGCCGAGGCTGTTCATATCGACAGGTTCACAGTGGATTGAATAGGGGCAGCTGTAACACCTCAAAATTTGCCCTCCTCTTCTTGAGACTAGTTTGGGGCATTGCATATCATGTTTTAGGGCATTAGGCATTACATTTTGCATCTCATATGAAAAAAAGAAGGTCATCCTCCAAAGTCTTTTCAAAAGGTGGGGAAGTTAGGCGATTCAAGCCTGAGGGTCTCTATGAATTGATCATCAACCATCTGAGGGTATGGACTCCAATTAGGGTTTCTTGATTCTTCAAAGGTCTTGAGCATCATCTTGTCTTCAAGGAAATATCACCATCATCATGGTTCTATCATCATCAAGGGTTTCAGAGTTCATCCTCAAGTTCCTCTGGATTAGGGTTGTGACCTCTGGTCAACCTTAATCAATGCAATTCCTCCAACTAGGGTTTCTCAAAGAGATGAGGTGTTTTCTTGGGATGAGGATCACATGATTATTATAAGGAGCTTACCTGAGCTAGGGTTTTATTTTGAAGCAATTTCACCAAGTGGTAGAGGCTCAAGTTGATCAAGACATTTCAAGGTCATCTGAGGATCAAAAGTCAATTGTGCAGTCTACTGAGGGCTATGAGATGGAGAGATGAGTTGAGACACCTCAATCATGTTCAAATGGGGTCTATTCATCATTCTAAACATCCATCTTGAAGATTCAAAGGTCATGGCAAAGTTACTAAAAATAGAAAATGACCTATAATTCAAAGTTTCCAAATTTGGCAAGTTTTTGGTCCACTTTCAACTTGACTTTTCAATGTCAAAGAGGTTTCAAATGGATTTTTGGGGAACATGAAAGTTGTATATATTTGTCTCCCCTTTCCAAAAAGTCCTAATTCATGTCCATATGATGAATGGTTGAGGAGTTATGGTCATCTGATCACAAAGTGTGCATGGAAATTCAAAATGGCATAACTTTTGATATAAGGCTTCAAATTGGGTCATTCTTTTTGCAAAGTGCTTCTCATGTTCAAGGCATCTCAAAATGACATCATTTGACTCATTTGTGCAAGCTAAGCCTCAAGGAATCATGGTCAAAAGTCACATTATTTCACATTTGTTCTAAGGATGATATCATGCTACAAATCAATATTCACAAAGAACCAAGGCAAGGCTTCACTTCAGCATTCTTCATGGACCATATTTGAGTAAAAATGAGCCCTTGCCATGCATGAGAGAGACGTGTATGTTCCTTGTTTCACACATGTTCAAAATGAAGCAAATCTTCACCATTCATTCTTGGCTTAAGATGCAAGCAAAACAACCTTCAAATCCTGACCATTGGTTTCTCTTGAGTGGATTAAAACCCTAGCATGGGGCTGAACACGTGCATTATGGCCACGGGAACTCAATTTTCATTTTTGCAATTTGCATAATAACTCACTAATCATGATTAGTAAATGGCTAAAATGATTATCAGTGTTATTAGCAAGGAGTATAAATAGAGAAACCCTAATCACAAGCCTCATAACTGCATTTTCAGATCTTGAATTCAAGAAACTCTCTCAAAATCTCTCTCTTCGAATTTGCATTTTTTTCACACAAACCTCAAAGATTATTGCAGATTCTTGATCCTCATACTTCACTGAGCAAGAATCATCCATCGTTTGGTGTAATTCCTCAAGAAATAGAGCAGTTCAAGTGCATTATCATGATGATCGGATTTGGAAATTGAGGCGCATTCAAGAGGTTTCAACCATTTCTTTTTGCATAAAGCTTCAAAGGAAGTTCAAAGGAGTTGATCTGGAGCAGCTGAACTCGTGAGATCGCGATTTCAGAGATCTCCATTTCCAGGTACCTTAGTTGCTTACTTGATTTAGCTCTTGCTTGAGCATTGGATTGTGGTTGACACACCACTCAGGTAGTTAGCTTCTTACTTCATGTAGTCTGGAGTCCTGTCACCTTTTTGGCAGCCATTTTGCTGGCAAGTCCTCCTTCAGAGGCTCTGTTTGTGTTTTATTTAAAATTGTGCCCAAAGACCTCCAAGAAGAGGCATGTGTTATTTGATAAGACCTCCAAGAGAAGAGGCAATTGACGGAAGGTAGGGATCTGTAACTGATTCCCCGTTATTCAGTGTGTCATTCTTTATGCTCGCACTACGTGCTGATGCTTCTGAACATGTGCCCCAGATCTTTTGTCCAGAGTCTGTCAAGTGGAAAAGGATCCCACTTTCTGGATCCCCACGCTTTCTGTGTCATGAGCTCACCCTGGCCAGGGTTAAGAGCATGAGGTCTCATCCTCATTTAGACCTTGATCAGCTTCACCCTGACGTTCAATGTTAGTGGTTAAGAGCTACAGATTACCTCTTACAGTTTGGCTTGTTTGTTGAGGTTGATATGACCCCTCTTGACTAAAGCCCACCCATTGTTTGAGGCTCTTGTATGGATATAGTGTGTGGTGTTTGTTTACTTGCTTTCCTCTTCTCATCTCCATTTTTGTAGGAGTCGTACGATTAACTTCTGAGGAAGTTGAATGTACGTAGAGTTTAGACTTGAGTTGACTCGCTTCCAGGATGAGTTAAGTTCTTGTTAGAGATCTCAACCTAGGGATATTGATTGCATGACAACTATTAGGCTCGAGTCTTAGTCTCCCTATTAGTTTGTTGTTTCCCCGGTCTCTGGTTAGGAGAGTGTTTTACCCCTGGTAAGGGGAACTACGTCGCCCTGATTCTCATACCAGATGAGATACGTAGGCAGGAGGTTGAGAGAAATCTCTCCGGACACCCTTTTCTTTATTTTCGCGTGTGTTCACCCTTATTCTCAACTTGTGTTTACCGTTTCGGGCATTTGTTTCCTTTGGTGAGAGTACCCGTTTGTTCAGCGTGTGTGTGTGTTGTATGTTCATACCTTGGGGAATTTCTTCTGTTTAGTCGGGGTTCACTAGTTGGGGTTCACTTTGGTTACCTGTTATCCGTTCGGGGTTCACCTATATTGACTTGGGGAATTTATTCTGTTATTACTTGGGGTTCATATTGGGGTTCATCTTCGGGGTTCATTTGTGATGATTGTTATTCACTTGGGGTTCATATTAGGGTTCATCTTTGGGGTTCATTTGTGGTGACTGGTTATACATATCAGGAGTTTATTCTGGATATTGGGTTACTTTATTGGGGTTCGTTCTGATAACCTTTTCTTTTGTGTTCGCTGGTTAGCGTTTGTTATTGTTGGGAGTCGGGTGTAAGTCCATGTATTGGCATTCTGTTTCCTTTTGGGCGTTTCTTTTGACGTCTCAGCGTCCCTTTTTTTGGTGTCTTGTTTCAGCGTGCGTTAGCCGAGCTACGAGTGCTCTGATTCTCCTCTGGATAGAGAAGATACGTAGGCATAAGATGCGATGTCTTAGCGAGCATGTCCCCTTTTCCCGAACTACGTCGACTCTGATGTTTGTTTTTGACAAACTACGTAGGCCCAGGATGCAACATCCTGCCGAGTCCAATTCCTCCGTCTTCTTTCTCTCCCCCACCTGTTTATTGTTCCAGGTGGATCCCGTCTTTCCTTTTCTTTGAGCTATCTTTTGAGCGTGGATCCCGTCGAGTACGGCGGACGTGAGGGGGTGCTAATCCTTCTCCTTGCGTAACCGAGTCTCGTACCTTGTAATCTCTGGTCGTAAGACCGTTCCTTTCGCTTTCTTAGGTTAGTCCCGCACTCCCTTTCCGTCATAGGATGAATAGCGTCGGTGGCGGCTCTGTTTTTTCCCCACCGGTTGTTTTTCGCGTTGCGACAGGTGGTATACTCAAAAATGAAGGAATATCAATACCGAATATTGGATAAAGATAACCAACAAAGAGGGGATTACATCTACCGATTACTGGGTAGAAAACCACAGAGAAAGGACTCACAACTACCGGTTACTGGGTAGAAGGCCACAGAAATATCCACTGGGGAAGATGGACAATTACTGGTTACTGAGTAATTGAACAACCGAACCACAGGGAACTGCAGGGGAATAACAAGAAAGGAGTCAATCTAGGAACAAACTAGAGAGACACAATGAAACAAGACTCAACCCAATGAGGATATAACTCAAGGGAGTAATTCCATCCCAATACATATTTAGGGTGGAAACTGAAACAATAATCATCCATGAGGACATAACTCAGTGGGGAATGATGAAGGATAGATAGACATTTTATGCCCATGAGGGCTGACTCTATATGGAGAGATCATACACAATCATCTGCTTGGGGAAGAACATTTCACCACTGGCAGGAGATAACAAGCAAAGATATATGGCAAAGAATGCAACATGAATATCTGAATGCTGTAATTATGCATGTATATATGGTTTATTATGATTAATCATGACAGATAGACATATCTAACACAAACAGGTCAGAAAATCAATGGACGGACATCTGGTATAACATCTCAAAAGAGAAAAGGCAGAGCCCACAGGAAAAGTCCAAATTTGGTGGGTAGCATCAAATACCAGGAGACACCAATCACCGCTGGGGACAAAGACCACCGTCGGGGATAAGAGACCGCTGTTGGGGATAAGCAAAGGTCACAACTATCAACTATCGGGGATCTTCCAACAATTCTCGGGAATACGCAGAGATATTGATAACATCTGTCAGAGAAGAACTCTACAGGGGATCTTATCAGGCAATAATATGAAATTCTATAGGGAATAACCACCAAATAGAAACACATCAATTAAGTATTCTCCTCTAAATGTTGAAGAGACATCTCTGTTAACAAGAGAAGGAACAAATTGCTCCGCTGGGGAAGGAAACAACACATCTTCCTCAAAGTTCCTCAATACTGGAAAATGTCTTCCACTCGGAGGGGACACCAATGTCAAACTAGGATCAGGCAAAGTCAGCTGGGGAACATACAGAGTCACCGCCAGGGATTTGCTGTTGAATAGACAAAAGGTCTAACGTAGAGGAAACTCTACTGGGGAATCCACCACGGATAAGATCTGTCGTAAAAGAAACTCTACTGGGGAACTTATCAAGGAATGG
Organism: Lathyrus oleraceus; assembly: GCF_024323335.1. Lineage (NCBI taxonomy): Eukaryota > Viridiplantae > Streptophyta > Magnoliopsida > Fabales > Fabaceae > Lathyrus > Lathyrus oleraceus. The sequence goes on from NC_066584.1 coordinate 76,808,930, forward strand.
TATGAAACTTTGTGGGGAACAACCACCAAACAGAAATTCTAACAATCAATGCACTTCCTCTTATCTGCTGGAGAGATATCTCTGCTAGGAGGAGAGAGAACCACTGCTCCATTGGGGAAGGAAACAACATCTACACCACCAGCTCTGCTAGGAGGAAACTTTCTAATAAGGAGGGGAAAACAAATTACCAAGCTCTGATCAGGAAACTCCATTGGGGAATAGATTGCAGGCGACCATACTGGGGATAGTCTGCTGTGAGCAACCCTACTAGGGGATGAGTTATAAGCCAAACTTGCAAGACTGTAAGCCAACCTGCTGGGGATAACCACAAGTATCTATGGGGGAACTGTCTTGGCTGAATTCTCCATCAACACGCGCCATGCTAGGGATGAAAAGGAGAATAAACCCTTCACCAACTGTTCTAGGCAAATACTGCTGAGGAGATATCTAAAAGATAGCCATGCAGGGAACACATGCTCACTCCGCTGAGGACTTCTACTCATGCCGGGAATTTCCGCTCTCTCTGCCGGAGATTGCCTTTTATGCTGGGGGAAGATCAACTTCCTCATGAATAGATAACATATCAACTTTTATCAATCTATAGGGGATTTTAGGTCAATCCACACAAAGGATGACAATCGTGTAATTGATAAAACACCAATTCTAGACTCGAACTCTCTAGGGAGTGGAGGATGTTTGAGATAGAGGTGTACACATCTCTAAAAAGATCAAGGCTAAAATTCCAGATTCTCTAGGGATTTGATGGTGTATCACCCTCCTCTGCGCTCACTGGGGAGACAACCTAAAAGATGATGAAGAGGATACAAACATGCCAGAATATGAACAAATGTCTTACCCTTTTGGAAATCGTACTATCCTTGGGAGAGCACTGAAGACATTCCAATTATCCTTTCAGTCATTGTGAATGTTCACTTTGGTTTAAAAACAGTTTATAAAAACTTTATTTGTTTAAAACAATGCTATTTATCAATTAAAACATGCAAACATTTGTTAAGCAGAAACAAATAAGAGTGCAAAGAATTGGATAAAGGCTCAAATTTATTTGATAGAATGGTAGTCTGCAAATGGAGAGACTCCATGGATCTTTACAAATTTGAAATTGGTGATATATATTGGGAAAAGGGCTACATTGAACATAATGACCGTTTCTCCACCAACTATGAATCCAATGTATTTGAAGCTTTAGTTGATGATGACCGAGCGAGAATCTTTGATAGATGACAGCTTGTAGAACAAAGTCTTGTCAAGATGCAGTTACTTGCCAAATACCTAATTTTTGCCTAGATTGCCCCAGGGTGAGGTACTCAATCTAGCGGGATATATATATTCATTTTTTATGTCTCTAACTTTTGCCTGGACTGCCCTTTCGGGTTTTCAATCCACCGAGACGCTCATTTTTTGCCTAAGCCGCCCTTTCGGGTTTTCAACTTAGCTAGCTGTTCTGTTTTTATTTTAGGCGAAGTATTTCTTGACTGCATCTGAATTCACAGGACGAGTGAAATCCTCCCCATCCATGGTTGTAAGTATCAAACCACCGCCTGAAAAGACTCTCTTAACAACATATGGACCTTTATAGTTTGGAGTCCACTTGCCCCTGGAATCGGGCGCGAAAGGCAAAACTTTCTTGAGCACGAGGTCACCTTCTCGAAACACACGAGGCTTGACCTTCTTATCAAAGGCTTTCTTCATCCTTTGCTGATACAACTGACCATGACACATGGCAGTTAATCTCTTCTCTTCAATCAAATTCAGTTGGTCATAACGACTCTGAACCCATTCAGCCTCAGTTAACTTGGCTTCCATCAAGAGTCTCATTGATGGGATCTCAACCTCCATAGGGAGCACAACCTCCATGCCATAAACAAGAGAGAAATGGGTTGCCCCTGTTGAAGTGCGGACAAATGTACGATAGCCATGCAGAGCAAATGGCAACATCTCATGCCAATCTTTGTATGTAACAACCATCTTCTGGATAATATTCTTGATGTTCTTGTTAGCAGCTTCAACAACCCCATTCATCTTGGGTCTATAGGGAGAAGAATTATGATGTGCAATCTTGAACTCGCCACGCAACTCTTTCATCATCTTGTTGTTCAAGTTAGATCCACTATCAGTAATGATCTTGTCTGGCACACCATAACGGCATATGAGTTGGTTCTTGATAAACTTCACAACCACCTGCCTGGTCACGTTCACATATGATGCCGCTTCAACCCACTTGGTGAAGTAATCAATTGCTACGAGAATAAAACGATGACTGTTTGACGCCTTTGGCTCTATCATGCCAATCATGTCAATTCCCCACATGGAGAAAGGCCATGGTGAGGAAATAACATTCACAAGTGTTGGGGGAATATGAATCTTATCCGCATAAACCTGACACTTGTGGCATTTCTTCATATATTTGCAGCAGTCAAACTCCATTGTCAGCCAATAGTAGCCTGCTCTCAACATCTTCTTTGCCATGGCATATCCATTGGAATGAGTACCAAATGAACCCTCATGGACTTCAGTCATTAACATGCCTTCTTCGTGTCTATCCACGCATCTGAGCAGAACCATGTCAAAATTTCTCTTGTAAAGCACATCACCATTAAGGTAGAAACTGCCAGATAATCTCCTCAAAGTCTTCTTGTCTTTAATAGATACCCCAGGCGGGTAAATCTGACTTAGGAGAAAGCACTTGATATCATAATATCGTGGCTTATCATTTTTCGCTTCTTCAACTGCAAATACATGAGCTGGTCTATCCAAGCGCATCACAGTGATATTGGGGACTTCATTCCAATATTTCACCATAATTATCAAAGCAAGCGTAGCAAGCGCATCTGCCATCCGATTCTCATCTCGAGGAATATGATGGAAATCAACCTCAGTAAAGAAAGTTGAAATCCTCCTCGGATACTCTCTATATGGGATGAGGCCAGGCTGATTCGTCTCCCATTCACCCTTAATCTGATTAACAACAAGGGACGAATCACCATAAACATCAAGATGTTTGATCCTAAGATCAATACACTCTTCCAAACCCATAATACATGCCTCATACTCCCCCATGTTGTTCTTGAATTTGAAAGTTAGCCTTGCTGTAAAAGGAAAATGTGTGCCTTGAGGAGTAAAAATCACTGCCCCAATACCATTTCCATATTGATTAACAACGCCATCGAACACCATACCCCATCGGGAACCAGGCTCTGGCCCTTCATCTTGCGTAGGCTCATCGCAATATTTCATCTTTAAATACGTAATCTCCTCATCAGGGAAGTCACACTGAACAAACTGATAATCCTCAATTGGTTGATGTGCCAAGTGGTCAGCCAAGATACTACCTTTAATAGATTTTTGAGCTCGATACTCAATATCATACTCAGATAACAACATCTGCCAACGGGTAATCCTCCCAGTTAAAGCAGGCTTCTCAAAGATATACTTGATTGGATCCATTTTGGATATCAACCAAGTGGTATGATTCAACATATACTGGCACAAATGCTTAGCAGCCCAAGCCAAAACACATCATGTCTTCTCAAGCATTGAGTATCGAGACTCACAATCAGTGAACTTCTTACTCAAGTAGTAAATTGCATATTCTTTCTTCCCTGATTCATCTTGCTGACCTAGGACACAACCCATGGAATCATCAAGCACAGTCAAGTACATAATCAACGGTCTCCCTTCAACAGGCGGAGACAGAATTGGAGGCTCAGACAGATACTCTTTGATACTATCAAAGGCTTTTTGGAAATCCTCGGTCCAATCATGATTCTGATCTTTCTGGAGGAGCTTGAATATAGGCGCACATGTGGCAGTCATGTGTGATATAAATCTCGAAATATAATTCAAGCGGCCAAGAAAACCTCGGACTTGCTTCTCAGTTTTGGGCGCAGGCATCTCTTGTATTTCTTTGACCTTGGCAGGATCAACTTCAATACCTCTTTCACTGACAATACAACCCAATAACTTGCCGGAACGGACTCCAAATGTACACTTGTTCGGATTCAGGCGGAGTTTGTACTTCCTCAAACGCTGAAAAAGCTTCAACAAGTGCTCTACATGTTCAACTTCCGTTTTCGACTTTGCAATCATATCATCAACATATACCTCGATCTCCTTGTGCATCATTTCATGAAACAAGGTAGTCATATCTCATTGATACGTGGCTCCGGGGTTCTTCAAACCAAAAGGCATCACTCGATAATAGAATATTCCCCAAGGTGTGATGAATGTTCTCTTCTTCATATCTTCGGGTGCCATTTTAATCTGGTTATAACCGGAAAATCCGTCCATAAATGAGAAGACATTGAATTTAGTTGTATTATCTACCAACATATCAATGTGTGGTAGAGGAAAATAATCCTTCGAACTAGCTTTATTCAAGTCTCGATAGTCCACACACATTCGAACTTTTCCATCTTTCTTAGGCACGGGCACAATATTGGCCACCCATTGAGGATATGTAGAAGTCACCAGAAACCCCGCATCAATTTGCTTATGAACTTCTTCTTTAATCTTCACTACCATATCAGGATGAGTTCTTCTAAGCTTCTGCTTCACAGGCGCACATGCAGGCTTTAAAGGTAGGAAATGTTGCACGATATCAGTATCTAGACCAGGCATGTCTTTATATGACCAGACAAATACGTCGACATATTCTCGTAGCAACTCAATCAACCCCTTCTTCACAGACTCTTCAAGGAGTGCCCCAATCTTCACCTCACGAACACAATCTTCAGACCCCAAGTGGACTGTTTCCAGATTCTCAAGATACGACTGAATGATCTTCTCCTCGTGCTTAAGTAGACGGGTAATCTCATCAGGAATCTCTTCAACATCATCTTCTTCGGTCTCAAATACAGGGAACTCAAAGTTGGGAGATGGTGTTGGATCATTATGTTCAATGGGTTTGATCAACCTACATAATGATTTTGAGTATAAAAAGAGATTTCAGAATTCAAGGAAGGAAAATCATTATGTAGATGAAAAGATTGATTTTATTCTCCTTTTAGGGTTTTATGGTGATCACCAATTTCATGCAAAAAGTAAAAAGGAAAAATAATTTGGAAAAAACAAACATTTAACATGTAATTTTTGAATGAATATCACTGTATTAATGTGCCAAGAATGTCACTACTTCTCCTTTTGGCATGGGAGAAGGGTTTAAAAATAAAATGAACATATTACGTGGACTTGTGGACAACTGTTGGAACATCAACAGTGACCCAGTTATTGCAGACTCCTCCAGGGATGACAAAGTTGCTAGAATCTTCCTCTTCATCATCTTCCACTATGGCAGCAGCCTCTTGATCTTCAACAGTGTGTATGAAACCACCACTCTGGAACAGCCCACGATCATTGGAAATTCCTGAAGAATACCCTATGCCAGCTCGAGATTTATTATCTTCCAGCTTGATCATTTGTCCTAACCCAGTAGTTGTACCATGCTCAATGGCCAACTTAGCATCATTGTAGGAAGTAAATGAAGAAGATTCTTTCCTTGAAGGCTCAACAATAGACAAGGCTTGGAACGGAGTCCCAACCTCATCCTCAACATCTATATAGGAAAAGGAAGACAAATGGCTTACTAAGAGAGACTTTTCTCCCCCTATCACCACCAACTTTTTGTTTTTCACAAACTTCAACTTTTGGTGTAGGGTGGATGTCACGGCGCCTGCCTCGTGAATCCATGGTCTGCCAAGCAAACAGTTGTATGATGGATGGATATCCATGACCTGGAAAGTGGTTTGGAAATCACTAGGTCCAATCTTTATCGGGAGTTCAACTTCACTGAGCACAGTTTTCCTCGATCCATCAAAAGCCTTAACTACCACTCCACTCTTCCTCATGGGAGGCCCTTGATAAGAAAGTTTGGCCAGAGTGGATTTTGGCAACACATTTAGCGATGACCCTGTGTCTACCAACACATTAGACAAGGCGTCATCTTTGCAGTTCATGGAAATGTGTATAGCCAAATTATGGTCTTTTCCCTCTTCGGGAAGATCAGCATCACAAAAGCTCAAATTATTACAAGCAGTTATGTTTGCAACAATGCTATCAAACTGTTCAATTGTGACATCATGGTCCACGTATGCCACGTCCAACACCCTCTGTAAAGCTTCATGGTGTGGCTCAGAATTCATCAACAAAGACAGGACATATATCTTTGATGGAGTTTGTAGCAGCTGATCAACAACGTTGTACTCGCTCCTCTTGATGAGCCTCAGCATCTCATCACAGTCCTCTTTCAAAATGCCAGACTGGCCAACAGGGACAGGAGTTTTAACAACAACAGTAGGGTCAATGCCCTTCACAACAAGTTCCGGATTCGAAGAAGAAGAAGTCCCCACAGGACTGGCAGGATTAACAACATTTCTCTTTAATACGTCTTCATGGGGTTTCGGCGGAGCCAAGAAAACACGACCAATGCGGGTCACACCACTGTAATCAGAAATGCTTACTACGGAAGTTGAGGGCAACGACACCTCCTTTCCATCTTCTACCATAACTGCATTATATCTGTAACGCACTACTTTATCTGATGAATACGGGACAGGGCCCGCTGGCTTGATTACAAGAGATGGAGAAACCTTCTTCTTGCTGCCATCATACCTGATGACAACAGGCTTTGGTATTCTGAATATAGGAGAAATTACATCGACTTCATCCTCATTACGATTCTGAAGTACCTCAATCATTCCCTGATCCAGCATCTCTTGAATGTCCTTCCTTACTTGTCAGCATCCTCTCTCGTTGACAGTGCACACCTGGCGCCTGTCATGGTCATGCTCGTAATGACTGTATCCATACAACAGTTTGTGCATCTCGACCAAATATTGCCTGATATCATTGACATACAGGACTTTATATTTTCCAGGACAACCCTGGACCATATTCACAATAGCTTTCCCATGCTCGGACAATGGGTTCTTCTTTACATTAGGACCTACGTCCTCGAAAAACAAAATCCCACTTCTCACAAGGTCTTGCACCTTGGTCTTCAGGGGATATCAATTCTCCACATCATGTCCGGGAGCACCGAAATGATATACACAGTGTAGTTCTGGCTTGTACCACCACTGAGGGTTGGTCGGTACAGCAGGAGGGTCACGTGGAGTAATTAACTTTCTATCTATCAGAGACGGATAAAGCTCAGCATAGGTCATTGGAATTGGATCAAAAGTGACCCTCTTCCTATCGTAGTTGGTGTTGGTGTTAGTGTTGTTTCAAGGCTGGTAGGCCTGCTGTTGTGGACGATGTTGTTGTTGATGATGATGCATTTCTCTGAATATGAGCCACCTGGTGTTGGCTGACAGCAGGGCGAACAGTCTTCCTCTTCACAGAGGATCTTCTCTTGATATGGGAAGACACGACATGTGCCTCTCCCTCCTTCTTCTTTGCAAAGCCCCTATATCGCTTTGCAGAAGAGCCTTCATCTCTAGATAGACTCCCTTCACGGACTCCTTCCTCTAGCCTCATCCTCATATTCACTATTTCGGTGAAGTCCGAGGGAGCACTAGCAATCATCCTCTCATAATAGAAAGAAGTCAAGGTCTTCAAAAAGATCTTGGTCATTTCTTTCTCCTCGAGGGGTGGCACAATCTGAGCGGCCAACTCACGCCATCTCTGGGCGTACTCCTTGAAAGTCTCCTTCTCTTTTTGGGACATCACCCTCAGCTGGTCCCTATCAGGAGCCATATCCACATTGTACTTATATTGCTTGACGAAAGCTTCGCCAAGATCATTGAAGGAGCGGATGTTCGTGTTGTCCAGACCCATGTACCATCTAAGAGCGGCACTGGACAGGCTGTCCTGGAAGTAGTGAATTAGAAGTTGATCATTCTCTGTCTGTGTTGACATCTTGTGAGCTAACATCACAAGATGGCTGAGAGGGCAAGTGTTTCCCTTATATTTTTCAAAGTCAGGAACTTTGAACTTGATAGGGATCTTGACGTTGGGCACAAGGCACAACTCAACAGCAATTTTACCAAAGAGGTCTTTCCCCCTTAGAGTCTTCAATTCCTTGCGCAACTCAAGGAATTGGTCGTTCATGGCGTCCATTTTCTCATAAACATCTGGGCCCTCAGATGGCTCAGAATGATAAATGGTGTCTTTGACTCTAGGTTACGTGTGCACAACAGCAGGTGGCATAGCAAGGACCGGGCTAGATACCGGCAGAGAAGCGAAGGTTGGAGCAAGACCCTCTGGCACGAAGTTTGTGGGCATTCCCCAGGGGAACCCGACTGGCATAGTTGGCGCAAAGTGGGTTGTTGCGGCAGGCACAGTTGAGGAAGCTACCTCTGAAATAACCGTCCTCGCGGGAGAAGTTGCAGGAGTTAGAGATGATTGGCTTTGAGCAGACAGTACTGACTCCATCATGGCAGTCAGCCTAGCTACTTCCTCTTTCAGTTCTCTGTTTTTTTTCTCTAGGTGCTCCATTAACTTTGGAAGATTGGCCCTGGTGATATACCGGTGCTTCAACTTGTCTTCAAATAAATGAAGAGCAAAGAGTTAGACCACTAATCAGAGTTGAAAAAAACCTACTTGTGCATATGATGCATGCATTGTTTGTGCATATCATTTATTTTTAATCAGAGGAACTTTATAGAGATTTATTTGCAAATATTTGAAAATATTACTCCTTTTAGACATAAATGGCAATGCTCATAGCAATAATATTTGGAATTTTTTTTTTACACCAATGAAGAAGTTCAGTCTTGGTAACCAAATACAATACAAGAAGAAAGGAGAATAAACATCCTATGGAGCCCTAGAAGCAATCGTCCAAAGCTCTTGAGACTGGAAGATAAGTTGCACGAAGCCTATTCACCTCTCTCTCATAGGCTGCCTCCATATCTGCCTTCTCCTTGGAAGAAGAGAAGTAACTACATCATCAGGCTCATCGATAACCTGATGTTCCAGAAATTCTATCACAGCATCCTTATCTCTGAGTTGCTGAAGTAGTTCCTCTCGCTCACGAACCCAAGCACGCGAACGGTCTTCATCTCTCAACTCCTCTACTCCTTGGTTAGGGAGGGTTGAAGGCCCGACCATAACCATAGGGGTAGGTCTTGGATAGTCATAGGGCATGCGGTACTCAAGCACTCTCCTCCTCACCCAAGAGGTGTAGGGTTCCAAAGCAATACAATTCTTCGGACCAAGCTCTTTCCTTCCCTTCCTATGAATCTTGCGCCAAGCGCGGACCATTATTCCCTTCAAGTTCTAGGGATCTTTACCCTCTTGAAAGAACACACCTTCTAACAAAATGTTATTAGGTTTATCCTTTAAGGGGAACCCAAGCTGACGGCGAGCCAAAACAGGGTTATAGTTAATTCCACCACATGTACCAAGAAGAGGCACATTGGAGAATTCACCACAAGAGTCAATAATCTGCACACCATCATACACACGGTTATACCAAAAGATATCATCATTATCGAGAGACATAAGTCTCGTAGACCACCATAGACATCCCTTGTTCTCCTTGAAGGCGAGCGTCTGTGGAAAGTGGGAAATAAACCACTTGTACATCAGAGGCAAACAACACACAATGGTACCACCACCCTTTGCATTCCTCATATGCAAAGATAAATAAGTGTCACCCAACAGAGTAGGAACGAGATTAAGAGTAGAGAAAATCCTAATAGCGCTCACATCCATAAAATTGTCGATGTTGGGGAATAACACTAGCCCATAGATAAGAAGTACAAATATGGCTTCAAAGGAGTCCTCACTCATGGCCTTCCCAAACAAAGTAGCTTGGGTAATGAGAAAATCATATGGGAGACCTTGAATTCCACCTTTAGTAGTCATATGAGCACCAATATCAGATACATCTATATGAAGGAGATCAACAATCTCTTGGGAAGAAGGAACCCAACCCAAGCCACTGAATGGCAACTGATCCAAGATAGGTATACCCACATGATAGGCATACTCCTCAAGTGTAGGCAAAAGCTGAAAATCTGGAAAAGTGAAGCAACGGTACAGAGGATCATAGAACTGTACCAGCACACTCATCAGACCTTCATCCACCTGAGTAGAAAGAATAGACAGAAGCTTCCCATGGCGAGCTTTGAACTCCAAGGAATCTAATACATAAGATGTCAAACTCCTTAACTCTTTCAAGTCGGGTTGTCTGAAATTGTACTTCTTCGTATTCCTTCTTTGCTTATCCATGTCTGAAAATTTGCAATTAGACCTCTTAAGTTCCTTGAAAATTTTCTCATTGTTGATGATATGGATGCAAATGAATGCATGAATGCATGGATGCAACAATCCCACTCAAGGATCAAGCAAGTCACGCCACACAAAGGTCACGGGATGGATCAAGTCATCCTCAATATCAATCATCCATTTTGGTGGATTATGGTTTACACCTTATCAACACCCAAGTTCCACTGATATTAAGGATATACGAGAACGGATCAACCGCGAATCAAGGGTTTGTTGTAAGTCACGAGCATGGAGTCTCGGTTAAGAACCACCCAATGGGAGTGTACTATGGTTAAACTTGACAATCATGTTCTAAAAATGTTCTCATAGTCATCATCTCATCTTTTGGATATTATCGGATAAAACGACTACTCGTATTCCAAAAATATTCTCAAGAGAGACTCTTATGAGTATAGTATCGCGTAACAATCGTATCAAATCTTACACTTGAACGACCTTCACACTACGTCCTAAAATAGGCCAAGATGGGCTAGGTAATCTAAGGTCCTTGGTTTTAAGGTTCCTATTGGAAAGAGTAATGCCTAACCACGACTACTCGTGTGACATTATTGATCCCAACAAGACCTCCACCATTTGAATGGGCTTGCAAGTCAACTTGCTAAGGAATAAATCCACACAAGTCAACAAGACTATGCCATTCTCCTATCATAAGTGCACTTGAGTTCGGGTATAGAACTCATCTCACAAGAGACCACTAAGCACACAAGCAATTGATATATATCAAGCAATTCATACATTACAAACAATACAGTCATCCCAAATTTGCACAAAAATATGTCACAAAATAAATATAAACATACAATACAACAAGCAAAAAGTGGGCTAAACCCACTAGGAAGGAACATCAAGCTCCCCAGCAGAGTCGCCACTTTTCTGTAGCGGGGTATTCGTTACCTTTAGATTTATTGAATAAATCAAAAGTAAATCATACAATTCGAGTCGCCACCGTACTTCTATTTATCCAAAGGAAAGGTTAGAAAGCGAACAAAAACCAAGTAGTTTTATCAAATAAAAAACTAATAAAAATGTCAGAGATCTGGGTAAGGGGGTTGGTTATGAAATGGGAAGGTTTTAAGCACCCAAAACATCCTTAGTACACTAAGGGAGCCCTTTTTGCAAAGATGTGTATTGTAGGTTGGTATTTGTGAAAATATTTGTGCAAACAAGATTGGGGAGATGAGAAGAGAATATACATATTTACAATTTTGTTGTTTGAATGGATGAACCCTTTGCCTACGTACCATCACAAAGGTAGGATCAAAACCTCATAGTTCGGGGTAAAAATCTCAAAATATAGGTGAATTGATTTGTCAAAAGCCTTAAGGTCTTTTGTTATCAAAGGGAGAAAACTCAACCTAAACCAACAATCCACCATGTGAGGAGAGCTTCAATATACTAGTGAGGGATCCACCCTATAATAAGTATTGAAGTGAGTTGTATTTACAAGTTAGGAGTATTCACAAAATGAAGTCAAAGTTGACTTAAGGTTCATTTAACATAAGTATTAATGAAAAGAGTTTGAAAAATAAAAGGCATATGGCCTAGGTTTCTAGTTTTGAAAACAATGTCAATGTTTGCACAAAATGAGTTTGGCTTGGGTTAGAGTGGAGAGAAGAAGAGAAGGGATAGTCCTAAACATGCAAAGATGATAGAAGAGATAAAACCCCTAGAGTTCCTTTCTTGAGATCATAAAGATGATTCAAGATGCTCCTTTCCTTTGGACTTAACAATTAACTAAAGCAATCAAACAAATATTCAATCAAGCTCCTAGGATCTCCATTTGGCTTGTCTCTCTCAACTTAGCTATTCATGACAATGGTCCTCCTTACTATCTCAAGTTTGGAATCCCTATCACACAAGAACAAACAATCAAAAGGTTCACAATGCAATAAGAGAAATGGACAAAGAATGAGTTTAGATTAGGGGTCCTTTGAAGTCAACTTTTAAGATTAAGCATTCTAAAGGCATGAGGCCTAGTTGTTCTTCAACAAGTTTAACATTCTCAAGACATGAGGCCTAGTTGCTCTTGAACTCCTTTAAGCATAGGTAAGGTCCTAATTCTAAGTCCTTTCTCCTTTTTGCATTGGGTTCACATAAACAAAGACAAAACAAACATAAAGCAACAATATATTTATTCACAATAATGAGCTCAAGTGAGTAAAAAGCAAATAGCATAAACATAAAATATGAGCTCAAGTGAGCAAAGTAAAAAGCAACATGAATAGATGAGCAAGAAATTAAAATGCATTAAAGTAAATTGCAAGAATTAAATGCTTGAAGTAAAGTTAGTAATTAGTAGTTAATGTTAGTGTGTCATAAGACAATTTAACGCTATGTTAAGCAATCGTAAATGGACTAAAATATAGTAGTCACACCTATCTGAGGCCGGTCAATAAAACTATAGGCAAATAAACACAAGGTAGAGATCATGACTAGTAAGCCAAACTCCTACAACTTGCCATGCCAAAAGAAAAGAAGAAAGACCTTGTATGGATTTTAGGTTTTTTGCTTGACCAAGAAGCAACCTATCTTGGACACAAAACAACTCACTTGATCTTTGATCAAGTTGAGTTTGATTTAGATCAAAGAAGGTTAAGCCTCTCATATGTCAAGACTAACCACAAATCATTAACTCATTGGCCAAAATAAAAAGAAGAAGATGAAGAAGAAATGAAATGGATGAAAGGAGAAATCAAATGACATAATCAAAACACAATGGTCAAATATGAATCAAGATCAACATCAACCAATTTAAAACAAAAGAGAAATCAAGATTAGAAGTCAATAAGGTCAAACATATTTTTTAGTATTTTTTGGAATTAAAATAAATACAATTAAAATGATCAAAGTATGGTCAAACTTCAAATTCAATTCAAAACAACTTGGATAAGTCCAATTGAATCATCATAAATCTAACATGGTCAAACAAGGTTTGACAAATTTTCTCAATATTTTTTGAAAACAGAAACTATTTTAAAACAATTAAAAACAAAGAAAAAATAACACAAATGAATTAAAATCTCAAATAAATCTCAAATCAATTAAGAAATTGATGAGAATATTTTTCATAGATTTATTATCATCCATATGTGTTAAGATTTTTTTTTTGGAATTTTTGGATATCAAAAAGTAATTAAAATGAATTAAAAACTATTAAAAACAAAATAATTCACAAAAAATATTAAATGAATCACAAAAATAATTAAAAATCAGATTATGAAACTAGATTTTTCAAGAAAATTTTTAGTGTTGGTCTCATATTTATGTGATTCCAAATAAAATAGTTATGAATTTTTGAAAATAAAAGAAATTAAAAGAAATTAAAACATAAATAATAAAATAGGAAAAACAAGGAGCGCATGATCTTCTTCATTAAATGACGTGGACACATCAAGTGGTCCAGAAGCGCGCGCGTATCATGGTCCACAGTCAAACGCGAAGTAAAACGAATTAAAATAAGTCAGCTGAATCATTGGCCAGGATTAGAACGCTGGAGCCTCATCCATGGGCCTGGAATCATCCACGTGGGGACGGTGGTGGAAACCACCGTCTTCTCCGGTGGACCAACTGATTCCGGCCACCAGTTGCAGGTTTTTGAACCTCAACTAAAATGCACGAGCCTTATACCAAAATGAAGCTGGGGTGATGTACATCACCCCTGTAACCTTGGATTATCCTCAAGATCTCTATATAATGAGAAATTGTAGCTTGCATTTCAAGGTGTTCAAACTGAAACTTCTCAAAACACAAAATCAAAGCCACCACTGGCTTGCCTCTTGCACGAGGACTTCAGAAAACCATTTGAACACAAGCAATTCACATTATATGATGAGATTCAAATCAAAATAGTTGAGCAATAAACCTTTGAAGAGCAACTTTGATCAGCATGATTCCTTCCAACTTTTACTTGCAATTTGATCTTGAGATGTGATATGAGTGCAAGGCTAAGGAATAAGTCTTGAAGATCAACTGATTTTGTTGAAATTCAAGCTTGAATTGAGAAAAATAAAATCAGAATTCCTTTGGTATGGTTGGGTTTCCAATTCTGCAGAGCTTCAGGTAGCCTTCAGGTTGAATTTAGAATGAGCATGGCATGGTATTTATAGCTGAGCTGCAAGGCAAGTGAGGTAAAACTCGTGTGCATGATCATTGGGTCCTCCATGCATGGGCCTGTACAGGCGCATGTGAGGCCCAAAATCAATTGGAAATGCAAGCTGAGCTGATAACAAGTTGAATTGGACGTGCAATTTGCCTTGTGTTTGCTTGTGCATGAAGATTCCAAGTGAATTTCATATTTGGTCACAAATGTTCCCCCTCTTCGAAAGTCCCATATAGAAAATCCAAACATAGGCATGTAACTAATGGTTGGAAAGGTCTTGACATAAGGAACAAAAACTATGTTGGACAAAAATCCATTTGGAGTTTGGAAAATTGTGAAAATTGATCATGAAGTTTGAGGTACAAAACATGCCCTTTGAAATATTTGCCAAAAATGGCCAACTTCAAGCCCTTATGTTTCAATTATGCAAGCCCCAAATGGAAAAACCTCCAACATAAAAGTTGTATATATTTTCAAGATGATAAATTTGGACTTAAATTTTGCATCATTTCGATTTTTTATGAGAAAGTTATGGGCACTTGAAGTTGGACTTTTTCAAGATTCAATGGCTTTGGTCCAAAGTGACCTATAATGTTTTGTATTATCACATGTGTTTATTTTAGGATTATTAAATTTTGTCCAACATAACATTTGAAGTAGACATCTTAATATTTAAAATTAAATTGGTTTCACCTAAAAAAAATATAAAATGAAGAAGTTAGGTCCTTGGGAAGTTGACCCAAAATTAGGGTTTCAATCAAAATGACCTATAATGTTTTGAAATGAATGATGACCTTCCAAGTTTCAAATGGATTTTAGATGAACATAAAAGTTGTTCATATGGTTATTAAAAACATTTTTTATCTTGGAGTAATCTTCATTTAACAAACACATCAAACGTTAGGTCTTAGTGGATTTCAATTTGGTCAGATGACTTAGCTGGTCAACTTCTCAAGGCCAAACTTCCAATCTTGATGAATGAATGATTGAGGATACTCACATAAGCTCATATATGCATAAAATAATGAATGAAAGAACTTAAATTTATTGAATTTGATTATAGGTCGAGGTTGCTTCATGAGCAAGGCACAGTCAATGCACAATTGAGTTAGGGTTCCCTTGGGAAATAAGCCTCAAGCCCTTTGGCTTATCTTGATCAAATTGGAAAATTGAGATACTTGGGAGACATATATGATTATTTAGAGCTTTTTAGACCATTGTCATGCTTGTTTTCATCTTCATCTAGCCACTTCATTGAGCATAGGAACCTCCTAGGAGCAAGGGCATATGTGATTGCTTGAGCTTCAAAACAAAAGAGGTCAGTGACATATTTTTGTGCTTTTGGTTAGTAAACAAAATAAGAAAAGCAATAATATACAATTCAAGCATGCTTGGTGATCTCAAACCAACTCACACAAGTCCCAACCCAAGGGTTAAGGAGCCACATATGCTATGATCCTTGGGGCAATGCAATGAGCAATGATATGATGCCATGAGGGATCTTACGGTCAAAATTAGGGTCTTAAAGATCCCACACTCTTTCAGATGGTCATCAAACTCTAGGGTTAAATACTCACCACCTCGATCTGATCGAAGAGTTTTAATATTCTTACCTAGTAGGTTTTGTACTTCATTCTTGAATTCCTTGAACTTTTCAAAGGACTATGATTTGTGTTCCATTAAATACACATAACCATATCTGCTGAAATCATCAGTAAATGTGATGAAGTACTGAAAACCTCCTCTGGCTGGTATGTTCAGTGGTCCACATACATCAGTATGTATGAGGCCCAAAAGATCATTCGCTCTTTCACCTTTTCTTGTGAATGGAGACTTTGTCATCTTTCCAATTAAACAAGATCTGCATGTCTCATATGATTCATAATCAAAAGAGTTCAAGAGTCCATCTTTATGGAGTTTGGAAATGCGTTTCTCATTTATGTGGCCTAATCGATAATGCCAAAGGTAAGTTGGATTTAACTCGTTAGGTTTCATCCTTTTAGTATTAATGTTATAAATAGGCATTTCGAGATCAAGGACATATAGTCCATTGCTCATTTGTGCAGTAGCATAGAATATATCATTCAAATAAATTGATCAACAATTGTTCTTTATTATAAATGAAAAACCAAACTTGTCCAAACAAGAAATGGAAATAATATTCCTGCTAATTGCAGGTACATAATAACAGTTCTCTAACTGAATTATAAAACCACTAGGTAAAGTCAATGCATAAGTTCCTACGGCTAAAGAAGCAACCTTTGCTCCATTGCCAACTCGTAGGTCAACTTCACCTTTTTCCAAATCTCTACTTCCTTTCAGCCCCTGCACATTTGTACAAATGTGAGAACCGCATCCAGTATCTAATACCCATGATGAAGAAGTAGATAGATTTATTTCAATAACAAAAATACTTGAAGTTGAAGTCTCTACTCCATTCTTCGTATCTTCCAGGTACTTTGGGAAGTTTCTCTTCCAGTGTCCGGTCTTACCGCAATGGAAGTAGGTGCCTGCCTTTGTTTTGCCTCCACTAGGCTTCAAAGTAGCAACAATGGGTCTGGGTTTGGCAACTTCCTTGCCTTTCCCTTTATCACCCTACTTGGTGGGCCTTTTGTTTTGTCTCTTTCCATTTCCAATCATCAGAATGGACTTCCCTTTTGACTTCAGCTTCTGCTCAACAGTCTTTAACATGGCTAGCAGTTCAGGAAGAGATTTGTCCATATCATTCATATTGAAATTTAGGACAAATTGACTGAATCTATCTGGAAACGATTACAAGATCAAATCAGTCGCAAGTTCCTTTCCGAGGGGAAAACCCAACCTTTCAAGGTTTTCCACATACCCAATCATCTTGAGCACATGGGGACCTACAGGGGCTCCCTTAGCTAACTTGCCTTGAAAAAGGGCCTTTGAAACTTCAAACCTTCCATGCCTTGCTTGCTCTTGATAGAGCATCTTCAGGTGTTCAATCATATCGAACGCTTCCATGCTCTCATGTTGCTTTTGCAACTCTGAGTTCATGGTAGCCAGCATGAGACAAGAAGTTTCATTGGTATCATCGACATGCTTCTTATAAGCATATATTTCTGCCTTAGGTGCAGAACTAGGAGGTTCCTCTCCAGAAACGAGTTTCTCCAAGACATATAGCTTTCTATCATGTTTGAGGACAATCCTCGGATTTCGGTGTCAATCCAGAAAATTTGTCCCAAACAATTTTTTCTTGTCAGGGATTGATCGCAAAATGTTGTTAGAGGTGTTTGTTGTCATGGTAATATACATAAGAATTAATGAAAATATAAGTATCAATAACATATTTAATTAGGCCTTTAATTAAATATGCTCCCACTATTTTACTCAAAACAAATGACCCTCATCATTTGATTCGGAAAATCCCGTTGGAAGATTTTCTAGTGGGTCGAGATCCATAATTCACTTTGTTCTAAGTCCGCGTAGGCGGATTACACAAAATTAGGTTATTTAGGTAGGAACTCCATCCAATTTTATCTAATACAACTCTCGAAAATTTCAGTTGGGTGAATAACTCCTTATTCCAATCCATCATATGGATCATTTACAACTCTTGCTTCTAAACATATATAATTTTATTATAATTTGTTTAGTTAAGTTTGACCCATTGTTTTAGCAATTGGATATAACAATTATCCCATCGCACCTTACTAATATAGAACATGTACCTCGCGTAGGGGAAACCTACATTATCTGATACTAGTCTTGATGAGTGCTAAAACTTGGAAAGCATAAACTTAATATTTAATTCGAGGTAATTGCAATTATTCTGATCTCACCGGCTTATTTATCATATAAATCGTCTCTCGCATGCATCAACATACATTAACATGCATCAACATACATTCATAATGAAACATTTATGGCCCCTAGTGCAATTGTTCTTCCAAGCCAATGAGAGAACCTAAGCTAACCTAATAACGATATAAGCTTCTCCAAGCAAGATCTTCAAGGTTGTCTTCCTTTGATCTTCAAGGTTGTCCTCCTTTGATATTGAATTCTTCTCTTTCTTCATAACATTACATTACATAAAAGAAACTCGTTTTACATACGAGGGATTGAGATGAGAAAAGAAGTTACATTAAGAGATTAAAAGGAGAGGCACAACACGCAGGTCGTATTTTAAAATCCAAAAAAAATAAAGGAAAACTAAGGCCATAACCGATCACCACAAGACAATAATAATAAACACGTTATTATTATTAATTTTAATTCTTTTAATTAATTAAAACCAAATTAAATTTTGGAGACCGATCACACTACACAGAGTTAGCCGGGGGTCCGCTGCCCATGACGTCCAGCTTTTTACGACCGTCACAGGCCCATGACGAACGTCACGCGGCCAAAGCAGTCACAAAACAGAAACGTCAAGAATTCTGACTCTGTGAATGTGACGACCGTCACAAAGCATATTGCGACTGTCACGTCCAGCTTGTTACGACCGTCACAGGCCCATGACAAACGTCACGCGGCCAAAATCAGCGCTTTTAAAACAGTTAACAGATGTGATCCAACAAGCCCTTAATTCATAACTCCTTGACGGCAAAACCCTTGTGCCGTCACTAACCCTAATGCACCAATTTCAGACCGTTAAACACACCTCGATTGTTAATTCAGTATGATTCATCAACAGGTCATTGCTTCACAATACTAATGTCGGATTCCGAAGCAAATGACCATTGATCGCTCAAAGGAAAACAACCATTAAGTGTTTGAATGAACGAAACAGAAACAATATATCATATATACCGTATTTTACATTATGATTACTTATATCATTTGATCGATCTCAATTGCGTAACCTATGGACGATCGATGTAGCGCTGCTTCACCATACTAATGTCGGATTCTGAAGCATAGTCAACATCAATAATCCAAATCATACACACATGATGCCAAATTTAATTACTCGTTTATTCTTTGATTCATTCTATCTTTTAATCATATTAATACAGAAAATAAACAGCTATCAGATGCATGGTTTCATAAGTGGCTCTGATATCACTGAAGGAGAATTACGACCCAAAATGCATCGGGAATTAAAATTTTCTCCTTTAATGATCATTCTGAATGGGCATGATCAGTGATAGAATAATTATCTCTTGTGACGATTGAAACCTTTGATGCAGATCTACGGAGCGATCACGAACATTGAACGATGATAACGCCTCTACTCAGTCCACACGAACGAATTCCTTCAATCTCAGTGCTAGCTGCTACAAATGAAGGCTCTGAGAGAGAGAGAGAGAGAGAGAGAGAGAGAGAGAGAGAGAGAGAGAGAGAGAGAGAGAGAGAGAGAGAGAGAGAGAGAGAGAGAGAGAGAAAGAGAAAACAAAAATGCAAATGCAATTGATGCTTCTGCACAAGGGTTCTATTTATAGAACCACTTATGTGGGCTTCAAGCTAAAAAGCCCACTTAAGTGTATGTGACCCATATCTTATAATATGCTCAAAATCACTTAAACACATTGTACCTTACCATATTTCGTATTCTACTTAAGTACACCGTACCTTACGATGTTCTACAATTCACTTAAGTACACTGTACCTTACGGTGTTCCTTAGTTACTCTATCTCTCATCAATCTGTCCTTTGTGTGTGACCCTGTAGGTTTTTGCGGCATTGGCAATTATATTAAATCACGTATTTAACATAATAAACAGTGAGCGGTATCTAGCAACACATCACTGCTACCTAAGACACGAAAATGTAATGGGATCTAACAAATCCTTCTATGATAATACTTATACGTATAATTACCCTTTTTCCCTTATGTCTAAATTGAACACAAGGCATATACCGTGTCATCATTGTCCAGTCCAATATTGGGCCCATAGACATTTATCCTGTTATGCAGGATGGGCAAATTCCATCTAGGTCACTCATGTCCCTTAGCATGCTTCGTGGAGTACCCATCAACTGTCTTTATGGTCATCCAGTTACGGACAATGTTTGATCAACAATAAAGCACTCGACTCTACATCTAGGGTCCATAGTGGTTTCCGGTCGAAGGGTGGTATACACCCTTATCACCATGAGAATAACTTATGACACTTTGCATAACATTCTATATAGTATTCTCATAGCGGGTCAATCCAGTATAAATATTACTCTTAACATTCATACCTATGTTTAAGACTTGATAAATCCTTATCCATGATCCATGAGATGTGATCATCAGTCTATATACATAATAGTCTTAATGCTTTAATGTTATCCCACTTCACAATAAAGCTCGACTACGGATACTTTAAGAATAGTGTCCTTATGTTTAATGTGATCTCATGATCAAGTCACACTTGATACATTAAACGGACTAGCTATTCTAGGGACTTTATTAAACAGACATAATAAAGAAAAAGCCTTTTTATTATTAATAAATAATTCGATACAAGTACCAAAAGTATTGGCCCCTAGGGCTTACACTAACAGGTAGCTTCTTGGAAAATTGTGGTTCATTTCCTCATTATTTTTCATTACTTAGTGGGTAATGATGAAATAAAATGGTCATGGATTATATTGGATATTGCTGAAATATGGATTAATTGGATTATAATGGATAAAGATACAAGTGGATAATGGTTGATTGGGATTTGGATAAAAATGAAATTGAATCATTGTTTTTGAAAATGGGTTGTAAAAATGAAATATGGACAAATGTGTTAATGGGCTTAAAGAATTTGGATTTTGGATATGGATTTTTTTGCATTGATTAATGGATAATGAATTTGAATAAAAATGGTCTAATGGATAAAATTGTAAAAATGGAATCGGATACTGAAAATGAAATTTGAATCAAAATGGGCTTAATTCTAATTAAACAAAAATGACCCATTAGAAAAAGAAATAAAATTCTACAATGATTAAAATTCTAAAAATTTAATCGAACTTCCAAACATCAATTTGAACCAAAATTAACTTGAACAAAAATCCATTCGACTTAACTTGATATAAAAAATCCATTTGAAATTGAGATCGATGGAAAAATGTTATGATGTAATGATGAAAAGATGAATCGGATAACGACATAAAGTGAACCAATGAACCCAAATGATCACAAGGCTTGTAAATCGTATTAAACCATGGTTGAACGATATGACTGAACAAACGCATCAGTGCACCAAGAAACACATGAATTCGAGTCACGTGTCACCTCTAGTTGTACCATGCTTATTCGAATGAAATGTATGGATGAAGATGATATGCAAATGTTTGTATTAGTGACCTAGGTGAACATTGTGAAGGGTTGGGAGAATTTTGGGGTATGACAGCTGCCCCTATTTAATCTTCTCGGACCTGAATGTATGGATAGTGACGGCTTCCAGGAAATCAAGGTAGGGGATCATTAAATACTAAAATATCGGCAAATTTACCCGCCAGGAACAAATGGGATGTAATCTGAAGCTAGGTCACGAAAAGGTCTTTATTGGGATGTGGGACGAACAAGTTGGTCTCTGTGTAGGGCAACTGCTAGGAATTGTAATATTATTTGGTGGATGGGGTTTTATGAGGGGTTAGATATGGCGTATGCAGTATGCTAATGCAAAATAATTAATTGTTGATTATTTTTCGTCTTTCTCTTAGCCTTTTTATTTTTTCTCATATTCTCATTCTTTTCATATCTCTGTTTTTTCATCTTTTTTCGTTCTTTTTCTTTTTCGTCTCCCCTATCAAGTTTTGGCATGTAATATGTGACTGAGGTATTCCCGTAGGATTCCACGATGGCAAATAAGGTGTCTTGCTGGGGATATACGATTTTCTCGCACAACAGGTAGCAACGACTCCTCTATACCAGAAAGAGGTTCTCCGAGCAAAAGGTTGAGGAGGAGAGTGAGGTCCACACAGATGAGTGATGGATACCAGTACAAATGAATATCGAAAGGGTTAAGCAACACGGACGAGCGTTGAGATCAATATAACGAGCACTGAAAAAGAAGGTAACAACACGGACGAGTGTTAAGGATCAATACGGGAGATTATTGAGAAAGAGAGTATCAACACGAACGAGTTCCAGAAAGGGAGGACCAACACGAACGAGTGATGAATGTCAATACAGACGAGCATTGAAATGAGAAGGTGTCAACATGAACGAGTGTTGGAGATCAACACAACAAGTATGGGAGACCAATACAGACGAGTATCAAAAATCCATATAGACGGGCATTGAAAAGGACCAACACGGACGAATGTGGATGCTCAATACAGACAAATGTTGAAGATCGAATGATTAATACGGATGAGTGTTGAAGACTAATACAGACAAGTATTACGAAAGAGAAGATCAACACGGATGAGTGTTAAAGATTAATACAAACGAGTATTGAAAAAGAATGACTAACACGGACGAGTGTTACAGATCAATACAGACGACTATTGAAAGAAGGTAACAACACAGACGAGTGTTGAAGATCAATACGGACGAGTATTGAAGGAAAGATGATTAACATGGACGAGTTTCGGAGGTCAATACGGACGAGTGTTGAAAGAAGGATGATTAACACGGACGAGTGTCAGAGGTCAATACGGATGAGTATTAAAACAAATGTGATTAACACAGACGAGCATGGAGGATCAATATAGACGAATATTAAAAATCAGGAAAGATTCACATAGACGAGTGTAAATCTCAATACGGACGGGTATTAAAGGAAGTGGTGATTAACACGGACGAGTGTTAGAAAAAGATCAACATGTACGGATGTTGGAGATCAATACAGACAAGTAATGAAGAAAGATGAACCATCCTGGGCGATTATTGGGGATCGATACAAACGAGTATAAAAAGAGAAAGGATCGACATGACGAGTGTTTGGAAAAGAGAACCAACACATAAGAATGTTCAACATCAAAACGGACGGGTATAGAAAAAGAAATGACTAACACGAACGAGTGTCAAAAATCAATATGTACGAGTATTGAAAATCAAGGTAACAACACGGACGGGTGTTGAAGATCAATACGGACGATTATTGAAAGAAGATATCAACACGGACGAGTGTTGAAGATCAATAAAGACGAGTATTGAAAATTATTAACATTGATGAGTGTCGAAAATCAATACGGACGACTGCTAGAGAAAGATTGAAGGAAAAGGGGTTAACATAGACGAGTGTTGCAGCTCAATACAGACGAGTATTGGAGATCAATACAGACGCATATTGAAAAAAGACAGGACCAACACAGACGAGTGTTAAGAATGGCGACTTCCATGGGGATCAACACAAACGAGTATTAAAAAAAAAGGAAATGGGACCTCCCAAGAAAAAGGTAGGGGATCACTTACAAAAGGTAAGGAACTGGTTGAAGATTCCAAAGGTACTTGCAAAGGAAGACGTTCAAGAAACCTGCAGGGACTACCAATCCTAGGTTTCATGATGATATTCTCGATTAGGGAGGAAGAATGTCTCAACATAGGATTCTCTTATACTTTCGAGAAAGACCTTTATGCAGTTATGCATGTTCATTTTGCATGGCGTAATGCTCCATCCCGACGGAATAAGCTATGTGCTTCGTGATGCAATGGTATGTAATGAATGATTATCTATGCAATGATGATGCACAGTCAGGCTTCTGGTTAGACTGCATGTTAGATTTGGCATGGGGATATGACTTTCCAACATCACGGTCTCATGGATACCATGAATATGACCGAGCAAGCCTCGGACCTCCCAGAACATTTAAGCTGGATCTGAGCCACCGGGCTAACTACCATTCCCTGTGAGGAATTATTCGAATCGGGGCGAGGCCCACGAGTCAACAGAGATTCTCTGTGTACCAAGACATCATGTTCAGATACAATTATTATCCTTCAGACACCTTTCATGGAAAAGAAACTTCCTGTTCACTTTGAATACGTTATTGTTATTTCCCCATGATTTTCAAAGCATTGTTTATTAACAGATTTTATTCATCTTTGCAAATAAATAGAAAAATATAAAAGATTGAGCGAATCTAAATGACAACACTTTTTATTGATGATGAACCCGTGAAATGGATGATTTACAATAGGAAGCAATTCATTAAAGAGGTAATTGCGAAAAAATGGAAAAGACAATGGCAATGACTTGAGCATCCATTGGGTTCTCATCCTACTATAGTCCATATTTCCTCGGAGATCCTGTTTCTTCGCTTCCGAACACGATGATCGGATCGACCCTTCCTTTCCGGAATTCCTCATTCGTGACGAAGGGGTACGAAGGTCCTTCCCAGACCGCAATCATTTGCCTTTATACAATCCCTAACTTTTGCCTAGGCCGCCCTTTCGGGTTTTTGGCCTACCAAGATGCCCTTTTTTGCCTAAGTTGTCCCTAGGGATCAACTTAGCGGGTTTATTCTTCTTTTTTTATTTATCCCTAACTAATGTCCGGACCTTCTCTTTTTGTGGTCCACTGGGATACCCTTCTTTTGCCTAAGTTTCCCCTAGGGGTCAACCTAGCGGGTTTATTAGGCGAAGTACTTTTTTACTGTGTCTGCATTTACAGGGGATAGGAGATCGTCACCGTCCATAGTTGATAATATTAAGGCTCCTCCAGAGAAGACCTTTCTCACCACATATGGACCTTCGTAGTTTGGTGTGCACTTTCCCCGTGGATCTGGATGAATAGGGAGAATCTTTCTTATCACCAAGTCTCCCACCTGAAGGTTTCGAGGATGAACTTTCCTGTCAAAAGCTCTCTTAAACCGCCTCTGATATAATTGAACATGGCATATGGACGCCAGGCGTTTCTTATCGATGAGGTTAAGTTGATCCAACCTTGCTTGCACCCATTCGACTTCGTCCAGCTTGACATTCGTTAATATCCTTAAAGAAGGAGTCTCTACTTCGATAGGTAGCACTGCATTCATCCCATACACTAGAGAGAACGGTGTTGCCCCAGTGGAAGTACGTACTGATGTACGGTATCCATGTAAAGAGAATGTAAGCATTTCATGCCAGTCCTTGTACATTTGCACCATCTTCTGAACGATCTTTTTGATATTCTTATTGGCTGCCTCAACTGCCCCATTCATCTTCGGGTGATACGACGATGAATTGTGATGCTCGATCTTGAAATCTGTACACAATTCTTTCATCATCTTTTTGTTGAGGTTACACCCGTTGTCTGTGATGATCTTATTCGGGATTCCATACCGATATATGATTTCCTTCTTCAAGAAGCGAGCCACCACTTGCTTTGTTACATTCGCGTATGAGACTGCCTCCACCCATTTAGTGAAGTAGTCGATGGCCACAAGGATGAAGCGATGCCCATTTGAGGAGGTAGGCTCAATACGCCCGATTACGTCGATGGCCCACATGGTGAACGGCCATGGCGATGTCAAGACATTGAGTGGAACTGGCGGCACATGGATCTTGTCTGTGTAAATCTATAATTTATGGCATGTCTGGACGTGACGATGGCAGTCAATCTCCATAGTCATCCAATAATAACCTTCTCTCAAGATTTTTTTAACCATGGTATGCCCACTGGCGTGCATCCCGAAAGATCCTTCATATATTTCCATTATGATTCAGCCTGCTTCGTGTCTATCCACGCATCTGAGCAGGACCGAGTCGTAGTTTCTCTTGTACAACACATCTCTGCTTAAGAAGAACTTAGCTGAGAGTTTTTGAAGGTGTTTCTTATCCTTAATGGATGCATCCTCTGGATACTCTTGCTTTTCCAGATACTTTTTGATATCGTGGAACCAGGGGTGACGTTGGAAAAAATACGCTGGCTCATCCAAGTAGTCACGTTGGAAAAAAGGTGCTTCATTCTTCCATTTAACCTTAAACATGGAAGCCAAGGTAGCCAAAGCATCCGCCAATTGATTTTCCGCTCGGGGAATATGATGGAATGTAACTTCATCAAAATACGGGATTAGCTTCGAGACATGTTCTTTGTAGGGGATCAATTTGGGATCACAAACTTCCCAATCTCCTCTGATTTGGATGATTACCAATGCGGAATCTCCATAGACTTCTAAGATTTTGATCTTTAAGTCAATAGCCGCTTCCAAATCGAAGATGCATGCTTCATACTCTGCCATATTGTTGGTGCAATCGAAACATAATCTTGTAGTGAAAGGGAAATGAAATCCAGTTAGGGAGGATATGATTTCCCCTATTCCATTTCCTTGAGAACTAGAGGCACCATCGAACATGACAGTCCATTGCAATCCTGGTTCGGGCCCCCTCTCTAGTTCTAGGAAACCCCAATCTCTGACAAACATGATGTCTTTGTCCGGAAAGTCAAAGCGCATGGGATGATAGTCCTCCACGGGTTGATGATCCAGGTAGTCCGACAACACACTACCTTTGATAGCTTTTTATGTGATGTATTGGATGTCATACTCTGTTAACGCCATCTGCCACCGAGCAACTCTTCCTGTGAGAGCAGGTTTATCGAATATATACTTGATAGGATCCATTTTGGATATCAAGAGAGTCGTATGCGTCATCATATACTGTCTCAAGAGTTTGGAGGCCCAAGCCAATGCACAACAAGTTTTCATGAGCAAGGAGTATCTACTTTCACAGTCTGTGAACTTTTTTACTCAGGTAGTAGATCATATGCTCTTTTCTGCCTGTCTCGTCATGTTGTCCGAGAATACACCCCATAGATCCCTCAAGAACCGTGAGGTACATGATAAGAGGTCTGCCTGACACATGTGGCATCAAGATCGGTGGTTCTTGTAAGTATTCTTTTATCTTTTCAAATGCATTCTGGCATTTATCGTTCCACTCGATTGCTTGATCTTTTAGGAGTAATTTGAATATCGGCTCACATATGGCCGTGAGGTGAGATATGAATCTAGCTATGTAGTTCAACTTCCCCAGGAATCCATGAACCTCTTTCTCATTCTTCGGTGCTGGCATATTCTGTATTGCTTTGACTTTGTCGGGATCGACTTCAATGCCTCAGCCTGATCTTACCCCAAAAGTGCACTTATTGGGATTTAGCCTCAGCCTGATCTTCCTTAATAGTGCAAACAATTTCTCGAGATGGACCAGATGTTCTTCCTCAGTTTGGGATTTTGCGATCATATCATCAACATATACTTAAATCTCTTTATGAATCACATCATGAAAGAGAGTGACCATCGCACGTTGATATGTCGCACCAGCGTTCTTCAAGCCAAATGGCATCACCTTGTAGCAGAAAGTGCCTCAAGGGGTGATGAAAATGGTCTTCTCCATGTCCCCGGGTGCCATTTTTATTTGATTGTATCCGGAGAAACCATCCATGAAGGAAAATACCGAGAATTGTGTCGTATTATCCACCAACACATCAATGTGAGGTAGAGGGAAGTCATCTTTAGGGCTCGCCCTATTCAAGTCTTGGTAATCAACACACATGCGTAGTTTAACGTCTTTATTTGGCACAGGCACGATGTTTTCCACCCACTGAGGATAATTTTCCACTACAAGAAAACCTACATCCAATATCTTCTGGACTTCTTCTTTAATCTTGATGGCCATGTCGGGACAAGTCCTTCTCAATTTCTGCTTCACCAAAGAGCATTCTTCCTTAAGAGGTAATCGATGCACCACAATATCTGTGTTTATCCCTGTCATATCTTGATAAGACCAGGAGAATACATCCATATACTCTCGCAAGAGCTCGATCAGCTTTCTTTTCACCTCGTTATTCAGGGATGCGCCTATGTTGACTTCTTTCTTTTCCTCTTCTGACCCGAGGTTCACAATCTCCACTGCCTCTTGGTGCAGTTGGATGACTCTTGATTCCTGCTGTAAGAGCCTGGATAACTCTTCAGGGAGTTCACAATCTTCCTCACCATCTTCATCAGCTTGGTAAATTGGATTATTGAAGTCATATTGGGCTATAGTAGTTTGATTATCAACGGAACTCGAAGCGGATTTGCATGTTTCATGCTTTATTTTAGGACGGTGGGATAAAAAAGATGATAAATGAAAAACATTGGCATACACACATTTTTTTTGACAAATAAAAAATAAACGAACGATAGGGAGCATAAATTGAATGCAAAGATGTTTATTTTATTCATTGATAAACTTTGTTTGAAAGTATGGGGGCCCATACAATTTTACTCTATGCCTTGGGCAGGGCGTAAATCTTTCAAAGAAAAACAAGGAAAATTACTCTTTAATGAAGGTGACTTCCGTTACATCCACGACAGTCCAGTTGTTAAGTGTTTGTCCTTTGGCCTTCTGGTACACGAGGCATGCTTCCTCTGGCAGGCTGCTTTCTTCTTCTGTCGCACAGATTGAGTCGTCCCCGAGATGTCCCATACTAGTAAAAGTATCTGGTATCGCAAGAATCGTCCATTTGTTCGTACTGGCAGCACTCGGCTTCTGAGTCGTTTGGTGAACATGGAATCCCAACCCAGATCGGTCTCTGTTCACTAGAAAATCAAGCACCCATGCCCCAACCTGTGGGGTGTCCGGCCTAAATTATGGTTTTTGCGTCCTTCCATGAAATCATAGAGAGTTTCGTGCCTGGAGCAGCTTTCACCGGTGGTGTCATTTCCATGTTCACTACTTTGAAGGCTTGGAAAGGAGTCTCATGAATCTCTCCTCCAACCTCGACATAACTGAACGATGCCAAATGGCTCACCACTATATCTTCTTCCCCTTCCACCACTATCAATTTTCTTCCAATTATAAACTTCAACCTCTGGTGGAGGGTTGAGGTTACGGCGCCATCCGAATGTATCCATGGGCGTCCCAGGAGACAGTTGTAGGCGGGGTAAATGCCCATCACGTAGAAAGTGATGAAGAAGATGTGAAGTCATATCTTCATGCGGAGATCAACCTCTCCTATCACTGTTCGCCTTGATCCATCATATGCTTTCATGATGAGCGAGTTAGGCTTCATCACCTATCCTTCAATGGTCAGCTTGGAAAGCGAGTTGTTAGGTAGAACATTTAATGAAGATCCAGTGTCCATCAATATCCTGGATAAGACCGTGTCCACACATTCGATCGAAATGTGGAGTGCCTTGCTGTGGTTTCTACCTTCAAGTAGAAATTCGTCATCGTTAAAACCCAGGAAACTTCTTGCAGATATGTTGGCCACCACAGCTTCAAACTGAGTCACTGATATTTCTTGAGGGACATGTGCGGCCCTTAAGAACTTCATCAGAGCTTCTCAGTGCGCTTATGAACTCATCAAAAGTGCAAGCATGGATATCTTTGACGGTGTTTGATTGAGTTGATCAACCACTTTGTAGTCACTTTTCTTGATAAGGTAGAGAAATTCCTCCACCTCATCAGTTGGATTTGCTTTTTGAGCCTTATTCTGCCCTCGACCATCATCATTAACCACTTGTTTTCCAGGGTTTCTGTTTGAAGCTCCTTGATTACCACTGTCTGCGGGAGGTACTGGTGCAAATACTCTACCACTGCGAGTTATGCCCCCGACTCCAGTGATATTCACACTAGCTTCTTCAGGCTTGATCGACTCTTCCTTTACCTCTTGCCTATAGAGAAATACCTTCGAGTCGTAGTTCTACGACACTGCTTTTGTGTTATCAAAAGCTAACAGTGCAGGGACCATGATCACAGGTGGTGTGGTCGGGTATGCTATAGCAGGAACTGGAATCAGATCGTAAGGGATCTCGACAGGTACTCATATGGGATCATACGGAATCTCGAGCATAGCTACCTCATTAGCAGCAGGCATTTGTTCTATTATCATTACTCGTTGATCGATCAACTTCTGAGTACCGGCCTTCAACTTGTCACATCCTCGGGGATTCATCAAACAGTCTTTGCATTCTGCGTCACACCCCGAATGTACTTCATTCATTAGTAATTGCTCCTTGACGACGACCAATGGAGTTCTTATCTCCTCTACACAGTGCTTTGAAGGTGAGAAAAACAAGAAAGGGGGGTTTGAATTGTTTTAGAAAATAAAAGCTTTTTCAAAAGTAAGAACACACAGAATTTTATACTGGTTCGCTTATAACACAAAGCTACTCCAGTCCACCTGGCCAAGGTGATTTTGCCTTCAAAAAGGACTTAATCCACTAATCTTGAAAGATTAATACAACCAAACATCTAAGAGAATGATCTCTTAGTCCTCCCAAGTATACAGACTACGCAGAGTCACTTGAGGAACAAAAGCAATTTAGCAAAAATAGATTTGTAATCGAGAGTGATTCTAAGAGTAAGCAAATATTACAGCAGAATAAACAAGCAAGTGTTTTCACGTATGAGCAGCATCTCGTGAAAAACTAAGAGAGAATTTAAAGAATTTTTTGTGCGTTGTTGTGTATCTCTCACTGAAGTAGGCTGTCCTTTATATAGTGGTGAAAGGACCGTTGGAGTGATGACAGAATATTGAACTTTGATGAGCATTCAATGTCATTACTTCTGTGTTTCTTGCCATAACCAATTTGTCTCCCTGAATAACTTCTTTCTAAAAATATTTCCTTTCCATTTGAGAAATTCTTTCCGTTACTCTTTCTGGATTTGGAGAATCTTCATCAGAGTCTTTGTTATCTCGGAGTTTCTGTGTCAGAGGGAGATTGCGTTGAGGTTACATCAGAGCTTCTAGGAGTACTGGTCTTCTAGATCATCAGAACTAAGTCCAGTGGAAGTTTAGAGCTTCTGGTTCTTTCTACTGTCTTGTTTTGCTCAGAATCAGAACTTCTAGAGCGCATTTCTTCTTCAGATGCTTCTGATCTTCTAGTACTTTGTATCTGATCAAAGTTTGTATCTGATAAAATGATCAGATCCCTTTTGTTAGGGTGCCATTTTTGGTTTCATCATTTGTTATCATCAAAATCTTGGAATTCTATTGTAGAACTAATTTTGTTCTTACAATCTCCCCCTTTTTGATGAAGACAAAACAATCTTAATTTAGAGATGAAACATTTAGAAATAAGAATTTTTAGATTAGATAAAAGTGAGCTCCCCCTGAGATAAGTCTGGGAGTTCAGAAGTTCTTACCGGAGCTTCCATGATATGAAGTTTCTAGATACTCTTCTGCAAATTTCTAAGTCAAAAGGATTAGAACCAATTTATTTAACAATGTTTGCAGAGTACTGAAAGGATTTAGATATGTTTTCATCAGAGCTGGTTTTAGTTCTCCCCCTTTTTGTCAGAATCAAAAAGACTTAGATAAATGAAGGAAGGACAATTACATATATATATATATATATATATATATATATATATATATATATGTATATATATATGTATATATATATATTCGGAGATGTTAGAAAACACAAACAGTAGAAAGCGAGAACACAACAAAAAGCAGCAAGCAAATCAACAAGCAAAAAAAAAATCCTAGGTGCCTAAGGGTTGGGAGGTGGAGGCATCCTCTGAAGCAGCTGGGTCAGCAGATTCTGAATGTTGACATTGACTGAATCCTGTTGATCTAATCTGGCTCGGACTTCTTTTTGCTCCTTCTGAAGATCTTCAAGTGTCTTGAGAATCAGAGGGACAAAGGTAGAAGACTCCCCCTGAGTCAGAGCATCCGGTTCTACCTTGTTGGGAAATTCTTCAGCACGACGAGCTTCAGCTTCAGCAGCAGCAGCAACCTCAGCTAGAGCTTTGGCTTTAGCTTCCTTAATCCGTTGCATTTCCTCTTGTTTGGATTTCTCTTTTGCTTCCTTGCGGGCTCTCTCCTCATCTTCTCTGGCTAGACGCTTCTGGAGTCTTAGCTCAGCGTCTCTGATGAAGTCGTTTCGGACTTGCTCAGAGAGGCTCTTCAGCTTGAAGGCTTCAGCGGTCATCCAACCAATAAGTCTGTTCCAGTGTGTCCTAACAGCTGAAGGATCATCGCTGATGTCAGAGTTAATGGTCAGAGACTTGACCTTGTCAACTGAAGCTCCTGCAAACAGCATTATTGCTTCCTCTAGGGTTGGCAGGGTGTTTTCTGGTTCAGAGGGTGGAGGTGGAGAAGTGGGAGGGCTTAGGTTGAGAGTGGGAGTTTGTGGTTCAGCGGATGTATTTGGTGGGTGTGTGTCAGAGTTATTTGGTTCAGAAGCTTGAGGGTCAGATGGTGTTGGGTTTGGTTATTCTGTGGGTGGTGAAGTGACTTCTGGTTCAGGTGTGGTTTGTGTTGGCTGTTGTGAGGCCAGAGCCTGAGCTTGAAGTTGGGCCAGAGTGGGAGATGAGGGGTCAGAATGTTCTGTGTCTGATGAAATGTTATAGTAGGGGGTGAAGGAGAATTTCCATCCAAGGCGCAGCGGAATTTAAAAATTTCTCCATTTAGTGATCCTTACGAATGGGCATGATCAGTGATAGAATCGTTACCTCTTGTGGCGATTCAAACCATTGGTGCAGATCTCTTGGAACGATCAAAACCTTGGATACAAATCCACGGGGCGATCACGAACGTTGAACGATGACAACGTCTCTACTCAGTCCACACGAACGGATTCCTTCAATCGCAGTGCTAGCTGTTATGAATGAAGGCTTTGAGTGAGAGAAAGAGAGATACGAAATTCCAACTCTTCAGTTGTGTTGTATTCCCATACAATGCTTCTGCACAAGAGTTCTATTTATAGAACCACTTATGTGGGCTTCAAGCCAAAAAGCCCACTTAAATGCATTTTGCCCATATCTCATAATATGCCAAAATCACTTAAGTATTTGGTACCTTACCATATTTCGTATTCCACTTAAGTGCACTGTACCTTACGATGTTCCTTAGTTACTCTATTTCTCATCAATCCGTCCTTGTGTGTGACCCTGTAGGTTTTCGCGACGTTGGCAATTATATTAAATCACGCATTTAACATAATAAACAGTGAGCAGTATCTAGCAACACATCACTGCTACCCAAGTCACGAAAATGTCATGTGATCTGACAAAACCTCCTGTGATAATAATTATGTGCATAATTACCCCTTTTCCCTTATGTCTATATTGAACACAAGGTATAGACCATGTCATCCTTGTCCATTTCAATATTGGGCCCATAGACATTTATCTTGTTATGCAGGATTGGCAAATTCCATCTAGGACACTCATGTCCCTCAGCATGCTTTGTGGAGTACCCATAAACTGTCTTTATGGTTATCCAGTTACGGACAATGTTGGATCAACAATAAAGCACTCGACTCTACATCTAGGATCCATAGTGGTTTCAGGTCGAAGAGTGGTATACACTATTATCACCATGAGAATAACTTATGACACTTTGCATAACTTTCTATATAGTATTCTCATAGCGGGTCAATCCGGTATAAATATTACTCTTAATATTCATACCTATGTTTAAGACTTGATAACTCCTTATCCATGATCCATGAGATGTGATCATCAGTCTACAAACATAATAGTCTTAATGCTTTAATGTTATCCCACTTCACACTAAAGCTCGACTACGGATACTTTAAGAATAATGTCCTTATGTTTAATGTGTTCTCATGATTAAGTCACACTTAATACATTAAACGGACTATCTATTCCAGGGACTTTATTAATCAACCATAATAAAGAAAATGCCTTTTATTATTAATAAATAATTAGATACAAGTACCAAAAGTATTGGCCTCTAGGGCTTACACCAACAATCTCCCACTAGCACTAGAGCCAATCAGGCATACCCCTTATGCCCATTGATCTAGTATGGCCATCATGTTTCTGCTGCGCAAGAGGCTTTGTCAGTGGGTCAGCAATATTGTCAAGTGTAGGTACTTTACATATTTTCACATCTCCTCTATCTATTATCTCTCGAATGAGATGATAACGCCTAAGTATGTGTTTGGATCATTGGTGAGATCTAGGCTCCTTAGCTTGTGCGATAGAACCATTGTTATCACAATAGAGACCAATGGGATCCACAACACTAGGGACTATGCCAAGTTCACTAATGAACTTCCTGATCCAAACAGCTTCCTTTGCTGCACTTGAGGCAGCAATATACTCGGCCTCGGTTGTAGAATCAACAACTGTATCTTGCTTTGAACTTTTCCAGCTCACAGCGCCACCGTTCAAGCAAAACACATAACCAGATTGAGATCTAAAGTCATCCTTATCTGTCTGGAAGCTAGCATCGGTGTAACCAATTACAGCCAATTCTTCCTGACCTCCATATATCAAGAATGAGTCCTTAGTCCTTCTCAAGTACTTAAGGATATTCTTGACAGCTACCCAATGGGCATCACCAGGATCAGATTGGTACCTACTCGTTGCACTTAAAGCATACAAGACATCTGGTCGAGTACATAACATGGCATACATGATAGATCCTATTGCAGATGCATATGGAATCTTATTCATGCGTTCCCTTTCTACCTTAGTTGAAGGGGATTATGTTTTTAATAGACACAGGCCATGTTGCATAGGTATGAATCCTTTCTTGGAATCATGCATATTAAAGCGTCTTAACACTTTGTCTATGTATGTACTCTGACTTAGGCCAAGCAGTTTTTGTGATCTATCTCTATAGATTCTGATTCCTAATATATAGGTTGCTTCACCTAGGTCCTTCATAGAAAAACATTTCCCCAACCAAGTTTTTACTTGTTGCAGGGTAGGGACATCGTTTCCAATGAGTAATATGTCATCTACATATAATACCAGGAAAACGATCATGCTCCCACTAACCTTCTTGTAGACACAAGGCTCATCTTCGTTCTTGATGAATCCATATTGTTTTACCGTTTCATCAAAACAAAGATTCCAGCTTCTGGAAGCTTACTTCAATCCATAGATTGATCTTTGTAGCTTACATATCTTTTGGGCTTCTTCTGGTATGTCAAATCCTTCAGGTTGTGTCATGTACACATCCTCAAGAAGATTTCCATTAAGGAAAGCAGTTTTGACATCCATCTGTCATATTTCATAATCATGATATGCAGCGATAGCAAGTAAAATCCGAACAGATTTAAGCATTGCAACCGGTGAAAAGGTTTCATCATAGTCAACACCATGAATTTGTTTATATCCTTTTGTAACCAGTCTTGCCTTATAGGTTTGTACCTTACCATCCATGTCAGTCTTCTTTTTGAAGACCCACTTGCATCCTATAGGATTAACTCCTACAGGAGGCTCTACCAAGGGCCAAACTTGGTTTGTGTACATGGAATCCATTTCAGATTTCATGGCTTCTAGCCACTTCTCAGACTCGGGACCAGTTATGGCCTCTTGGTAGGTCACAGGCTCATCTTGATCCATGAGTAATACATCACCTTGATCTGTTATGAGATATCCATATCTCTCAGGTAGGTGACGTATCCTGCTTGACCTACGCTGGTCTTGTTCTACTTGAGCAGGTTTCTGTTCCACAACCACTTGTGTTTCCTGCTCTAATTCCTCCATAGGTGTATCGATGCTTTGTGATTCTTGAATTTCTTCAAGCTCTACTTTCCTCCCACTGGTTCCTTCGGAAATAAAATCCTTTTCTAGGAAAACTCCAGTTCGAGCGACAAACACCTTGCCCTCAGAAGGATTGTAGAAGTAATACCCTCTTGTTTCTTTAGGATACCCCACAACTCGAGTTTAGGTAGACCTCTGACTAACTCGAGTTTATTTAGCTGAGATAATTTTCTCATGCTAATGTGGCCCAAGCGTCTATGCCATACCCATTGCTCTTCGTGAACAGACATCAGACATTTCATATTTGGTTCTTTTAAATCAGAAAGATTTATTTTATAGATATTGTTTTTCCTCTTACCAGTGAATAGGACAGAACCATTATGTTGATCTATGGCTTTACATGTTTTTTGATTAAAGATTACATCATATCCGTTATCATTTAATTGACTTATTGATAACAGACTATGCATTAATCCTTCTACATATAACACATCAGATATAGAGGGAAGAGTACCATTACCAATAGTTCCGGATCCTCTGATCCTTCCTTTCTTATCTCCTCCGAAGCCTACGAAACCAGCATCTTTAAGTTCCAGGCTTTGGAACATAGACTTTCTTCCCGTCATGTGTCGCGAGCATCCAGAGTCCAGGTACCATGAATGGTGTTTTAACTCTGCTGCATAAGATATCTGTAACATAAACAATCTTATCCTTTGGTACCCAGAGTCTTTTGGGTCCTTTGTGATTAGTTTTCCCATAATTTCTTAACACTTTGGGTTTTCTAGCATTATTAAGTTGTTGTGCTTGTGTATGTGTATAGTGATATGAAAATGGAGATTTAGGTTGGTCATTAGTAGAAGTTTTATCTTCACTAGGCTCATACCCAATTCCTCTTCTATTGTTCTGACTGACTCCATAAATCATGGATGCCATTATGCTCCTCCCTATCCCATTTTTTAGAAACTTTTGAAAAGATTTTTCATATTTATAAATTATTGTGTTTGAAGTTTGTCGAGCTTGAGATAACGCTTCTTCAAGTTTTGAGCAATTTTTCTTTGTTGCATCTCTTTCTAATGTCAGAGTTATGTTTTCATCTTTTAGTTCTAAAATTGTTATCTCAAGTTTGCCACATTCTTCTAATGTTTCTTCAAGAACACCTTTTATAGCTTTAAATTTTTGTTTGAGTTTCTGATATGAGCTTAGAGTTTCAGACAAACATGATTCTAGGTCAGATCGAGAGAGTTCAGAAAAAACCTCTTCTGATTTTGATTCTTCATCTGAAGTGTTCTTGGATGTGGTAGCCATGAGTGCCACATTTGCCTATTCATCAGAGTCTGATTCTGATGAGTCAGATTCGCTGTCATCCCAGGTAGCCATCAGTCCCTTTTTGGTTTTGAGGGAATTTTTCTTGAAGTTCTCTTTTCTGGAACTGTCTTTCTTTAACTTGGGACATTCATTTCTGTAGTGACCTGTTTATTTACATTCATAACAAGTAACATCTTTGTTAGTTTTACCTTTTGAGGTTAATTCTGATCGGTCCCCTTTGGGTCTTGGTCTCCTGAAGTTATTATTCCTCTTTCTCCAGAGTTGTTTTACTCTTTTGGTCAGAAGGATAATTCTTCCTCATCGTCAGAATCTTCTTGTTCAGAGTCATCAGCGTCTTCTGTTTCGGCCTGGAAGGCTTTGTTTTTGTCAGACTTGCGCCTTTCAGATCTGGACTTTAATGCTACAGACTTGATCTTCATCTGAGGCTCATCTTCCTCCAGTTCTATCTCATGACTTCTGAGTGAACTGGCAAGCTCTTCAAGGCTGATGTTGTTCAGATCCTTTGATAGCTTTAAGGCTGTGACCATGGGTCTCCACTTCTTTGGCAAGCTTCTGACTATCTTTTTGACATGGTCTACAGTTGTGTATCCTTTGTCTAGCACTTTGAGACCTGCAATAAGAGTTTGGAATCTAGAAAACATTACCTCTACAGCTTCATCATCCTCCATTTTGAAGGCTTCATATTTCTGGATTAGTGCCAGAGCCTTTGTTTCTTTGACCTGAGAGTTTCCTTCATGAGTCATCCTTAGAGAGTCGAGTATATCTTTAGCTGTTTCCCTATTGGTGATTTTTTCATACTCATTGTAGGATATGGAATTGAGAAGTATCGTTCTGACTTTATGATGATTTTTGAATTTGCGCTTCTGATCATCTGTCATTTTACTTCTGGGAACGACAACTCCAGCATCTGTTACAGGAGGTTTGTATCCAACTGTGACAATGTCCCAGAGATCAGCATCATAACCCAGCAAGAAACTTTCAATTCTATATTTCTAGTAATCGAATTTCTCTCCATCAAAGACTGGAGGCTTAGCGTTGTAGCTGTCTCTTTCATTGGTGTTGGTCATAGTTTTTCTTGTTCGGGATCTCTCTACACTGTTAAGTGTCTGATTAGAAAATCAATAACAGAGCCGAAGCTCTGATACCAACTGAAGGTGAGAAAAACAAGAAAGAGGGGTTTGAATTGTTTTAGAAAATAAAAGCTTTTTCAAAAGTAAGAACACGCAGAATTTTATACTGGTTCGCTTATAACACAAAACTACTCCAGTCCACCCGGCCAAGGTGATTTCGCCTTCAAAAAGGACTTAATCCACTAATCATGAAAGATTAATACAACCAAACGTCTAAGAGAGTGATCTCTTAGTCCTCCCAAGTATACAGACTACGCAGAGTCACTTGAGGAACAAAAGAAATTTAGCAAAAATAGATTTGTAATCGAGAGTGCTTCTAAGAG
The DNA here is from genome assembly GCF_024323335.1 of Lathyrus oleraceus. Taxonomy (NCBI): domain Eukaryota; kingdom Viridiplantae; phylum Streptophyta; class Magnoliopsida; order Fabales; family Fabaceae; genus Lathyrus; species Lathyrus oleraceus. The sequence continues at coordinate 76,847,333 of NC_066584.1, forward strand.
TAAGCAAATATTACAGCAGAATAAACAAGCAAGTGTTTTCACGTATGAGCAGCAGCTCGTGAAAAACTAAGAGAGAATGTAAAGAATTTTCTGTGCATTGATGTGTATCTCTCACTGAAGTAAGCTGTCCTTTATATAGTGGTGAAAGGACCGTTGGAGTGATGACAGAATATTGGCCTTTGATGAGCATTCAATGTCATTACTTCTGTGTTTCTTCCCATAACCAATTTGTCTCCCTGAATAACTTCTTTCTAAAAATACTTCCTTTCCATTTGAAGAAATTCTTTCCGTTACTCTTTCTGGATTTGGAGAATCTTCATCAGAGTCTTTGTTATCTCGGAGTTTCTGTGTCAGAGGGAGATTGCGTTGAGGTTACATCAGAGCTTCTAGGAGTACTGGTCTTCTAGATCATCAGAACTAAGTCCAGTGGAAGTTTAGAGCTTCTGGTTCTTTCTACTGTCTTGTTTTGCTCAGAATCAGAACTTCTAGAGCGCACTTCTTCTTCAGATGCTTCTGATCTTCTAGTACTTTGTATCTGATCAAAGTTTATATCTGATAAAATGAACAGATTCCTTTGTTGCTATTCAGAGTTCTGCACACTTAGAGAATTTTCGTTAGGGTGCCATTTTTGGTTTCATCATTTGTTATCATCAAAATCTTGGAATTCTATTGTAGAAATAATTTTGTTCTTACACGCTTCACCTTCTTTTCTTCCTCAATCATACTTACGGAGGGACCGGAATGTGGCGGCATATGATTGTTATTGGTGTTAGGGCCATTAGGTGCGAACGTAATGGCTTTAGCATCAATTAAATCCTGCACCTTGTGCTTAAAAGCTCTGCAGTTTTCAATTGTGTGGTCGGGTACTCCCATATGGAATTCACAGTGAGCATTGGCATCATTCCTAGGTGGTAGTACAGTTGGAGGCTTTAACTCCCTCAATTGTACTAGCAACCCCTTGAGCAAATATGGCATCATGCGAGTGTAAGTGGTTGGTAGAGGATCAAACTTTCTTTCTGGCTTCCTTAGCATCTACTGTCCTAGTTGGTAATATTGTTGTTGTGGAAGAGCGTACTACTGTTGGTAATGATTTTGTTGCTGACCCACATTCTGACCGATAGGTATGGCGAAGGGTTGTTGATAAGGATTAGGTGCCATGGCGGCCACCTGCTGGTACGGACCAGATGATACAGCGGCCACCTATTGATAGGGTGCCCAATGCGCCCTGCCTCTGCCTCTAGCCACCAGCGTGTTATTGGTCTCTCCCTCTTTCTTCTTGGCAAAACCGACATACGGTTTCTTTTCCCTATTAGACAAGCCAACAACACTTGGAATCTTCCCACTTTTCAAACCTCTCTCGATTCTTTCACCGGCAACTACCATATCATAGAACCCAACTGACGTACTCCCTACCATCATCTCATAATAGGTACCTTGGAGTGTTCCCATGAACATATCAATCAATTCTTACTCCAAGAGTGAGGGTTGAACCCTAGCTTCCAAATCCCTCCAACGTTGGGAATATTCCTTGAAAGATTCATCTGACTTCTGTGCTAAGCTCTAGAGCTGGGTCCAATTCGGAGCCATATCCGTATTATACTGATAATGTTTTAGGAATGCCTCAGCTAGGTCTTTCCCAGTTCGGATGGTTGTACTTTCGAGCTGCATGTACCACTCCAAAGAAGCCCCACTTAGGTTATCTTGGAAGAGGTGCATGATTAGTTTCTCATCGCCAGAGTATGTAACCATCTTCCTGTAGTATGATCGGATGTGCGTCCTGGGGAAACTGACCCCCTTGTATTTTTCAAATCTAGGCACCTTGAACTTGGAGGGTATTTGAACGTTTGGCACCAGACATATCTCAACAGCATCCAACCCAAAAGCATTGGGTCCCTTCATGGATTTCATTTTCTCCTCTATGGCACGAAACTTTCTATCGATTTCAGCACTGGTCGGTCTGAAAGCATCATAGATCGATTCTTCCCTGGGATTGTAGAAGGTGTCATTCTAATCATCCACTTCGAAGCCGGGAGGAACGACATGGTTCTGATTGGCCTAACCTCCTCCTCCAAGTGGAGGTGCACCTCCTAGCGGACCCACATGGATCTGGATCGGAGGGTTGCCAAGTGGCTGCACAGGATTGGTAGTAGCGGTAGCCCTCTTATTGGCTAAGCGGAGTTCTTCATGACTCCTAGCAATGACTTCTTGGCCCCTGGCCACAGCCTGGATGGTCTCCATCAGTTGCCCTATTTGGGCACGCATACCGAATATCTCCTCCCTTAGCACACTCTGGTTTTGTTTAAGTTGGTCCATGAGTGATTTCTACTTGCTTTGGGTGTTGTACTGGTGTTGAGAAGTCAGCTTGCTGTTTCTGGATGAGAAAAAGGTCAAGTGGTAACTTCCTTGTTTTGCTTTTGTGTCATGCAGAATGATGCATGTTTTGGTTTTATTATTATTTTTATCTTTTGGCAAAGCTCTTAGTTGTCGTGTTATTTATTGTGAGAAACAATTCAGACAGTTAGCATTGCAATAAAAATAATGACACACACAAGGTGGAATCATAAAACCTCATTCATTCATTCATATATTTTTTCATAACATGTACAAGGAAATCAAAGAGACAACCCTCTTTGTATTTAATCATGAACAGACTACAAATTGACTTGAAAGGTAACCCCATGAGCATTGCAGAGAGATTCGACATTTATGATCAGCTCTGCCATGGTCTTCTTTCAAAACTTCACAAAGTTGTAAACTTTATGAGGAGTGTTATCAGGACACATGATCTGGTCGGCCTCCTTCAGCCTATCAGGGAAGTCTTGGAGGGCGTAGTTGGTCAGAATCGCCATGTTAGCATACTTGTCTCTCCATTCATTGTATATCCCTTGCAGGTTTCTTGTAACAACCCGTATAATATATATCTAGAATAATATCATACAAGTGTTAATAATTGGTACTGATCCAACATATGTGCCTAATGGCATCAATATATACACATGTCAAAACTAAAAACATCAACGAAATAGGTTATACAATAATGCCTAAACAATAAAAACCTAAGAACTATGTGCAACATCTTCATTGCACAAAACTCTATAGCGGAAGATCATGATAAACAACAGTCCTTGAAACATCCATAAATAGCTTCTCCTGAATTCAACCTGCAAGGAATACCTGAAAAGTAAAAACAATAATGGGATAAGATAATAATCTTAGTGAGTTCTCCTATCCTATGGGTCCACTTGGCTCTACATGATTTCTACTCGATTCTAACTCAAGTATTCACCTTCTGTTACTTGTGCATCAGTCACACCTTGTAACTAGGACTTGAGTAACTACGTGATAATCACAATGTATGGAAACATGTCACTTGAGTTCACATAACTCAACCACGATCATTATTCAGATCACGACACATCAATTCCCGAACGGACTTACGCCTAAGTCAGGCCTGATTCATGCATGCTCGTATGATTCGACTTTCATGGTGGATATCAGGTTCCCCTATGGGACTCTGTAAGACCCCAATTTTGTCCCTGAGATCCCTCATAACATCATATCATTTGCATTGCATAGCCTCAAGGATCATTGGACACCTTGCTTCCTTCCCTGTGGGTGGGATCTTTTTTTGAGAGTGATTCTTGATCACCAAGCATTGCTTGCATTTGTATGTCATTGCTTTTCTTTTAATCACAAACCAAAAATGTACAAAAATATGTCATCTAACATTTGTTTTGCAGTCTAAGCAGTCATCAAGCCAGGCAATTCAAGGTTTTCCTCTGAGCAAGAGCAGATGGTATTTTCTTGGTATGAGGACCACATGTCATTATCTTGAGCCTACATGAGCTAGAGGTTCATTTTGAAGCCAATTCCCCAAGTGGTTGAGGCCCAAATTCATCAGGCATTGTCCAGGTCATCTGAGGACCATATGATCAACTAAAAGTCAACTGAGGGCTTTGAGTGTGGGAATTGGATTTCTTCATCTCATTCATGTTCAAACAAGGCCTATTCATCATTTCAAACATCAATGTTGAAGAATTTGAAGTCAGTGCAAAAGTTTCCCAAAATGGAAAGTGACCTATAATTTCAAGTTTCCAAAAATGGAAAGTTTTTGGACCAACTTCAACTTCACTTTCCAACATCAAAGAAGCTTCAAATGAATTTTTGTCCAACACGAAAGTTGAAGATCTCTCTCTCCCATTTCCAAAAAGTCCAAGATCACAAGCATATGATGAATGGTTAAGTCGTTATGATCCAATGATTGCCAAGTGTGCATGAAACTTCAACAAGCCATAACTTTTGATCCAAAGCTCCAAAATGAGTGCCTCTTTTTGCATATTGCTCCTTATGACATATATTTTCCAAATCCATCTTCACATTGCATGAAATTTCATCACATGACCATTTGCTCATTCATGACCATTTTGGAGGGAAATTTGCAAATTTGAATTTGGTGCATCATATGAACAAAATACCATTGCCATTATGCTTATGAGATGATTTTGAGTGAAAATACTCATGCACATGTTACTGTTCACGTCCAATTTTCCATGCACCTCCATATTTTCCATTTTTGGTCATACACCTTATTTTTGCTAATTTCAATTAACCAATGCAAATGTGGATTAGCAATGTGATTAGGACACCATATAAATACCAAATCATAACAGAATTTCAGTCTGCTTCATCAATTCTAGATCTAGATTCAAGTTCCCTCCATTTTTTCTCCAAATTGAAACTTTAATTTCTTCCACATAACACATTGATTTTATTGGATATTCTTGTTCTTTGATCTTCATTGGGTATAGATCAAGCTCTTGATTGAAGAATTTGGACCAGAATCAAGGTGTGCAAGCTCAAGAACATGAAGATGGAAATTGTGATTTGAGCTAGATCTAGGTCGTGCCAAGCCTCAATTATTGCATCAAGCTTCATAACATCATCTCAGGAGTTGATCTGGATCAATTGAAGCCTTGAATCTACAGTTTCATTGACCTGCTCTTCAAGAGGTAAAAATTTGATCCTCTTAATTCTTGATGTTATGCACATGTTTAGATAGATCTCCTCACGCTGAAAATTCTTATCTAAATTTCATGAAAAATGGTATAGAATTGCATGAGATACGTGTGTTTGAAGTTTTGAATGCATTTTAAGTTTTGATTCGATTTTCTTTGATTATGATGAATTAATGTGAAATAATGCTGGATTCATGATGTGCATTGCATGAGCTTTCCAATGATGTGCATTTTGTGTGATTCTGGAATTTTTTTCTGAGCTTGTTACTGTAGAGCCACCGTCTTCATGAGGAAGACGGTGGAAACCACCCTGCCTCGCCATGGGAGCCGCCGTCTGCAACTGGACGAGCTGGCTAGGGTTTTGTCCATACTTAAGGCCACGCATGTGTCCATTTGGCCTTTGATTGGCCTACGTTCTTTTGACCAAGTCCACATGTACTTGGACTGCTGTGTTGGCACGCCAACGCATTAATGAAACGACCGTGTTTCAGGTCCCAGCGTGCGTACATGCTTTAATCCTTGGCTGTGGACATTTTGTATTTTATTTTGTTCAGCGCTCCTATTTTTCTCACACACAGTTCGATTCCCTCTGAGCGCACATTTTCAAATTAAATTCATTTACCTTTCCCTCCATTCATCATATGCTTTGCTCATTTTATTTCATCATTTTTATCCAACTTTGAAAAAATCATAATAAATTGAAAATGATTCCAAATAATTCCAGATTTTTTTCTACATGTTCCTTGAAGTGTCTATTATTTTTTGGTTGTGATTTCATGATTTTACCATTTTTGGATTTTAAATTGTGATTGATTCTTTGAACATGTATGCAAATGTGACATTGCTTTTCAGGTCCAAGCAATAAGTCCTAATGGATGATGTGATCTCCTTGCTTGAGATACAATTTGCTTTGTTTAACTAATGTTGATTGTGTTGTAGGTCCTTTGGTAGTGGACTCACTTGAGTTGTTGACTTACATTGTATATATTTGTTGTCTCACTGTCGTTTCTGTTTGGCAGGCATTTGGCTGAAGTCCTCCTTAAGAGGCAATGGCTGTGTTTGTTTACCTTTGTGCCATGTACTTCAAGTCCTCCTAAGTGAAGAGGCAATTGGCAGATAGAAGGGATGTGCAATCCATCCCCTGTTATTCAGTTGAGTCTTTCATGTTGCTCGCACTATGTGCTGATGCATTTGAATAAACACCCAAAATCATTGTATATAGAGTCAGTCATTGTGGAATAGAGTTCCTCATTCTGGACTCCCACACCTTCTTTGATTCAAGCTCACCCCGACCAGGGTTAAGAGCTATAAGGTCTAATCCTCATCTTCCATTTCATCTGCTCACCCTGACGGTCAATGTCAGTGGTTAAGAGCCTGACACCCTTTCATATCTGGCCTGTTTGTCGAGGTTGATATGACCCCTTGACTAAAGCCTAACTTTGTATGAGCCTCTTGGTTGTGTATAGCGTGTGATAATTGATTGATGTGTTTGCTTGTTTGCTTATTTGTGCATCTTTCATATACTTGCTTTGCATGCATCTTTGTCTGTTTTGAGGAGTTAGATGTAAGACCATTGATTGGCTATCTGTTTCCTGTTCCTTTTGGGGAGCTAGATATAAGACCATTGATTGGCACTCCATTTCCTGTTTTATTTCTTTTTGTGGAGTCAGATGTAAGACCATTGATTGGCTATCTGTTTCCTATTTTGTTTGTTTGAGGAGTTAGATGTAAGACCATTGATTGGTTATCTGTTTCCCATATTGTTTTGTGGAGTTGGACGTAAGACCATTTATTGGCACTCTGTTTCCCATTTGTTTTCGGAGTTGGATATAAGACCATTGATTGGCCATCCATTTCCAGCTTTGCTCCTTTGAGCTTGCTTATTTGCTTATTGCTTTGTGTTGCCTAATTCCAAAGGAACTTCCTTGGATCATTTCTATGATCTTGAGAAAGCAACTCCTATATGTGGCTTTGTCCCTTAACCTTAACCCTCACCTTGCATGCTTAACCTTGACCCATATTTTCATCCTTAACTAAAACCAGAAAACTTTTGTGCAAACATTTTCACTTGTTTTCAAAACTAGAAACCTAGGCCTTAAGCCTTTGATTTTCAAACTCTCTTTTCACTAATACTCATTGTGAATGAACTTTAATGTCAACTTTGACTTCATTTTTGTGAATAATTCTAATTGGTTAATTCAACCCACTCAATTGCTTTTGTGGCCCTTGTCCACTTGTTAATCAAGTTTTCATGCATTAGCCATAGATCTGAATTATCATAGTGGTTGATGTAAATCTCACCACATCCTTAGTGATTGAATTGTAAGACTTCCATGCTTATTATAGGGTTAACCCCTCACTAGCGTGTTGAAGCTGTTCTCACATGGTGGATTGTTGGTTCAGGATGAGGTTTCCTCCCGTTGATAATGAAAGACCTTAAGGCTTTTGTTTAAAATCAATCCACTCATCTTTTTTTGGAAATATTTTAGCCGAACTACGGCGTTTTGATCCTTATCTTTCATGAAAAGGTACGTAGGCAATGTGTTCATCCATCCAAACACAAAAATAATAACTTGTACATTCTTTTCTCATCTCTTCAATCATGTTTGCACAAAAATATATTATAAACAAATAATAATACAATTTGTGAAAAGAGGTTCCCTAGGAGTACCTAGGATGTTGTGGGTACCTAACACCTTCCCACAACATAATTACCCCCTTACCCAGATCTCTGACCCCCTTTTGCTAGTTTTGTTTGTAAAACTTTATAGGCTTTTGTTCGCTTTCTAGCCATTCCTTTGGATAAATAGAAGTGCGGTGGCGAATCTATCTTGTATGATTGACCTCGGATCTAGTTAATATTTCCGATGGTGACGAATACACCACTACAGAAAAGTGGCGACTCTGTCGGGGAGCAGATTTTCCTGGTGGGTTTGCCTACTTTTCACACTTTGTTGTATTATATTTGTTTATTTGTTTATGACATATTTTTGGTGCAATTTGGGATTACTGTATTGTTTGTAATGCTTGAATTGTTTGATATATCAATTGCTTGCTTGCTCGGTGATCTCTGTGAGATGAGTTCTATACCCGAACTCGAGTGCACCCTATGATAGGAGAATGGCATAGTCTCGCCGACTTGTGTGGAGTTATTCCTTAGCAAGTTGACTTGCGAGTCCGTTCACTTGGTGGAGGTCATGTTGGATTAATGATGTCACACAAGTCATATGTGGTTAGGCATTATTCTTTCAATGTGTGCCGTAGAAGCCAAGGACCTTAGTTTACCAAGCCCATCTTGGCCTATTTTTAGGGCGTAGTGCGGAGGTCGTTCATATGTAATATCTGATGCGATTGTTACGCGATACTACACTCATAAGAGTCTCTCTTGAGAATATTTTTGGAATACGAGTATTCGTTCCTCCGATAATATTCGAAAGATGGGATGATGACTATGGGAACCTCTGGTAGAACATGTTCGGCAGGTTTAAACCATAGTACACTCCTTTTGGGTGGTTCTTAACCGAGACTCCATGCTCGTGACTCACAACAAACCCGTGATTCATGGTTGATCCGTTCAGACATCCTTAATATCAATGGAACTTGGGTGTTGATAAGGTGAAAACCATAATCCACCAAAATGGATGATTGATATTAAGGATGGTTGAACCGTTCATATATCGTTAATATCAAGGGAACTTGGGTGTCGATAAGGTGAAAACCATAATCCACCAAAATGGATGATTGATATTAAGGATAATACGAGCCATCCCATGACCTTTGTCTGGTGTGCTTTGCTTGATCCTTGAGTGTGATTGTTGCATTCATGCATTCATGCATTCATCTGCATCCATATCATCAGAAAAAAAAGAAGATTTTCAAGGAACTTAAGGGGTTTATTTGCAAAATTTTCAGATATGGAAAGACAAAAAAGGCATACAAAGAAGTACAGCTTCAGACAACCCGACCTAAAAGAGTTAAGGAATCTGACATCTTATGTATTAGATCCCTTGGGTTTCAAAACTCGTTATGGGAAGCTTCTGCCTCTGCTGACTACTCAGGTCGACGAAGGGTTGATGGGCACTTTGGTGCAGTTATATGATCCGCTGTATCATTGCTTCACTTTTCCAGACTTTCAGCTATTGCCTACCCTTGAGGAGTATGCTCATCTTGTGGGTATTCCTGTTCTGGATCAGCTGCCGTTCAGTGGCTTGGAGAGTATTCCTACTTCTCAAGAGATAGCTGACATGTTGCACATAGATGAATCCTTGGTTAAAGCTCATATGACTACCAAAGGTGGAATTCAGGGTCTTCCTTCCGAGTTCCTCATCGCTCAAGCTACCGTTTATGGGAAGGCCATGAGTGAGAATGCCTTTGAGGCCATATTTGTGCTTCTCATCTATGATTGGTATTGTTCCCCAACATCAACAAATTTGTGGATGTGAACGCTATTAGGATCTTCTCTGTTCTTAATCTCGTTCCGACTCTGTTGGGTGATACCTATGTCTCTTTGCATCTGAGGAATGCAAAGGGTGGTGGGGCTATTGTGTGCTGTTTGCCTCTGTTGTATAAGTGGTTTATTTCTCACTTACCTCAGACGGTCGCTTTCAAGGAGAACAAGGGATGTCTACGGTGGTCCACGAGACTTATGTCTCTCACTAATGACGATATCTCTTGGTATGATCGTGCATATGACGGTGTCCAGATCATCGAATCTTGTGGTGAATTCTCCAATGTACCTCTTCTTGGTACATGTGGCGGGATTAGCTACAACCCTGTGTTAGCACGACGTCAACTTGGGTTCTCCCTAAAGGATAAACCCAATAACATTTTGTTAGAAGGTGTGTTCTTTCAGGAGGGTAAAGATCCCCAAGGCTTGAAAGCAAGGATGGTTCGCGCTTGGCGCAAGATTCACAAGAAGGGTAGAAGTGAGTTGGGTCCGAAGAACAGCATTGCTTTGGAGCCGTATACTACTTGGGTGAGGAAGAGGGCATCTGAGTATATCATGCCTTATGATTATCCGAGACCTACACCTTTGGTTGTGGCTGGGCCTTCAACCCTCTCTAACCAAGGCGTAGAGGAGTTGAGAGACGAAGACCTTTCACGTGCCTGGATCCGTGAAAGAGAAGAGTTGCTTCAACAGCTTAAGGAGAAGGACGCTCTGATTGAGTTCCTCGAGCATCAGGTGATTGATGATCCGAATGATGCTTGGACTTCTCTACTTCCTCAGTCTTCCAAGTTCTGGAAAATGAGGTATGACAGACTCGCCATAGAGAAAGCGGATATGGAAGCAGCATATGAGAGAGAGATTAAGAGGCTTCGTGCAGCTTATCTTCCGGCATCCCGAGCTTCTAGGGATCCATAGGATGTTTATTTTCCTTTTCTCTTGTAATGATTGACAATGTTGTACTTCTTTTATCAAATATATTTGATGAGATATTTTCCATATGCGATAAAATGCTTAATAGTCAAAACTTGCAAATAATACCCTAAAGTTCCTTCGAAAATAAAAACAAATCATATGCACGAGCATTGCATACATCATTTGCATAAGCAGGTGTTTGTTCCGGTCTTCTTGTCTGTGGCCTAACTCTGTGCTCTTTATTTATTTTGAAGATAAGCTGACTCACCGGTACTACACCAGAGCCAACTCTTCCAGACTGATGGATCATCTAGAGCAAGAGAACCGTGAGCTCAAAGAGGAAGTCTCCAGACTGAGTGCTTTGATGGAGTCTTTCCTAGCTGCTCAGAATCAGCCGTCTCTAACACCAGCAACTCCTCCCTAGAGGACGGTCATCTCTGAGGTTGTTTCTTCGACAGTGCCAGCTGTCAATGCCCATTTCGTGCCAACAGCCATGCCAGTCGGGTTTCCGTGGGGTATGCCTCCTGGTTTTATGCCTGATATTCCTGCTCCAGCATTTGCTTCTATGCCGGCATCTAGCCCGGTCCTTGCTGTGCCTCCTCCTGTCGTGCATACCGTTCCTAGGGTAGACGACACCATCTATCATTCTGAGCCGTTTGAGGGCCCAGATTTTCATGAGAAGATGGATGCGATGAATGACCAATTTCTTGAACTCCGCAAGGAATTGAAGACCCTTCGAGGGAAGGATTTGTTCGGCAAATCTGCAGCCGAGCTCTGTTTAGTTCCCGGTGTGAAAATACCTGTCAAATTCAAAGTCCCAGACTTTGAGAAGTACAAGGGGAACACTTGCCCGCTCAGCCACCTGGTTATGTATGCCAGGAAAATGTCTACTCAGACGGATAATGATCAGCTGCTTATTCATTATTTCCAGGACAGTCTGTCCGGTGCTGCACTGCGATGGTATATGAGTTTGGACAGTGCAAACATCCGTTCCTTCAATGACCTTGGCGAAGCTTTCGTAAAGCAATACAAATACAACGTGGATATGGCTCCTGATCGGGATCAGCTCAGAGCCATGTCCCAGAAGGACAAAGAGACATTCAAAGAGTACGCCCAAAGGTGGCGAGAGCTGGCAGCTTAGATTACTCCCCTGCTAGAAGAGAAGGAAATGACCAAGATCTTTCTGAAGACCTTGAGCTCATTCTATTACAAGCGGATGATTGCTAGCGCTCCTTCTGATTTCACCGAGATGGTGAACATGGGGATGCGACTAGAGGAAGGAGTCCGTGAAGGACGACTGACCAAGGATGAAGGCTCTTCTAGCAAGAGATATGGGGCGTTTGCAAAGAAGAAAGATGGAGAGGCACATGTTGCGCAATCCCATATCAAACCCAGAGGGCCCTCCGTGCGGAGGAAGCCTATGCGTTCAGCCAACAATCAGCACCAGGTGACTCACATAGCACCTGTCTTTAGAGACAACAATCAGCAATATCAGCAGCACAATAATCATAATCAACAATCATCTCAGCAGTATCAGCAACAACATCGTCCTCAACAGCAGGCCTACCAGCCTCGCAACAGTAATCAAGCTAGTACGAGTTATGAAAGAAAGAAGATCACTTTCGATCATATTCTTGTATCATATGCAGAGCTGTATCCCTCTTTGATAGAGTGGAAACTGATTACTCCGAGAGACCCTCCAGCTATACCGGTCAACCCGCAGTGGTGGTATAAGCCTGATCAACATTGTGTTTATCACTCGGGTGCTCCCGATCATGATGTAGAGAACTGCTTTCAGCTGAAGACTAAGGTTCAAGACCTTATGAGATGCCGTATTTTGAGCTTTGAGGACGCAGGTCCTAATGTTAAAAAGAACCCACTGCCCGAGCATGGGAAGTCTGTTAACATGGTCCAGGGTTGCCCTGGAAAATACAAGGTCAAATATGTTAGCCATATCCGACAGTCATTGGTTGAGTTGCATCGTCTACTGTGTGATTACAGTCATCTGGAGCACGACCATGACAAATGCCGTATCTGCTCTGTCAATCGTTTGGGTTGTCGCCAAGTGCGTAAAGATCTGCAGGAATTGCTGGATGATGGGACTATCGAGATTCTTCAAAACAGAAATGTTGATGAAGATGAGCCAGAGGTGAATGTGATTTCTCCGGTGTTCAGGATCCCTGAGCCTGTTGTCATTCGTTATGATGGTAGCAAGCAGAAGGTTTCTCCTGCCCTGATTATCAAGCCTGCCGGTCCTGTGCCTTATTCATCTGACAAAGCAATTTCATTCCGCTACAATGCCGTTGTTGTTGAAGATGGGAAAGAAGTTCCCTTGCCTTCTCCATCTGTTATGAATATAGCTGATGTCAGTGGGTTGACCCGTAGTGGTCGCATGTTTTCAGCACCCTCGAAGCCTCAGGCTGTTGCTGACTGTGTTGAGCGTTCGGTTGGGAATGCGGTTAATTCTCCGAACCCGGCACCTGTTGCTAAACCCTCCTCTATACAAAAGACTCCTACTTCTTCTGTTGGCCCTAGTGGCACTGTGAATGAAGACTGTGATGAGATGCTGAGGCTCATCAAGAAGAGTGAGTACAACGTTGTAGACCAGCTTCTACAAACGCCGTCCAAAATCTCCGTGTTATCTTTGCTGCTGAATTCAGAACCCCATAGGGAGGCTCTGCAGAAGGTTTTGGACTTGGCTTATGTTGATCATGATTTCACTATAGAACAGTTTGACAGCATTGTTGCAAACATTACTGCTTGCAACACTTTGAGTTTCTGTGACTCTGATCTCCCTGAGGAGGGAAGAGACCACAACATGGCTTTACATATATCCATGAATTGCAAGAGCGACGCCATGTCCAACGTGCTGGTGGACACTGGGTCATCTTTGAATGTATTGCCGAAAACCACTCTCTCTATATTGCCATATCAAGGGCCTCCCATGAGGCAGAGTGGAGTTGTTGTGAAAGCTTTTGATGGGTCGCGTAAAACTGTGATTGGGGAAGTTGATCTCCCAATCAATATTGGACCAAGTGATTTCCAGATCACCTTTCAGGTTATGGATATTCACCCATCTTATAGCTGTCTCCTTGGTAGACCATGGATTCACGAGGCTGGCGCCGTGACATCCACCCTACACCAGAAGCTGAAATTCGTCAAGAACAAGAAACTGGTTGTGGTAGGGGGAGAAAAGGCTCTCCTGGTTAGCCACTTGTCTTCCTTCTCATACATAGATGTTGAAGATGAAGTTAGAACTCCTTTCCAAGCTTTTTCTATAGCCGAGCCTGCTGAGAAGAGGTCTCCTTCATTTGCTTCCTATCGAGATGCGAAACTGGCCATTGAATGTGGTGTAGTTGCTGGTTTAGGAAAAATGATCGAGCTTGAAGACAACAATTCCCGGGCTGGCATTGGCTATTCTTCTGGGGTCTTCAACGACAAAGGGTTGTTCAAGAGTGGAGGTTTCATCCACGCCGGTCAAGCTGATGAAGCTGCTGCTATTCTAGAAGAGGATGCAGAGGATTCTGACAATTTTGTCATCCCTGGAGGGATCTGCCACAATTGGGTCGCTGTGGATGTTCCTACGGTCATTCATAAGTCAGCGTAATATGTTTGCTTTGTTTAAAAACCCTTCTCCCATGCCAAAAGAAGAAGTGATGACATTGTTGGCAACAGTTAATACAATGATGTTTTTCATTCAATAAACGCATGTTAAATGTTTGTTTTTACATTTGTTTTCCCTTTTTGCTTCTTGCATGAAATTGGTGATCACAAAAAACCTTGAAAAAAAGCATAAAATTAAACTTTTCATCTGCATAATGATTGCCTTGTTTGATTTCAAAAAGCTTTTCATATCAAAATCATTATGCAGGTTGATTCTAAAATCCATTGAACATAATGATCCAACGCCATCTCCCAATTTTGAATTCCCTGTATTCGAAGCAGAGGAAGATGATGTTGAAGGGGATTCCTGACGAGATTACCCATCTTCTTGAGCACAAAAGGAAGATCATTCAGCTGTATCTTGAGAATCAACAAACAGTCAAACTGGGGCATTACAAATGTAATAAAAAAAAAAGAGGGGTAAAAAAAAATCAAAAAAAAAATCAAAAAAAAAAATCAAAATACAAAAAAAAATGGCGCCCTCAAACCCCAAGCTGACTAATTGCTGAATGGATTCAGAGTCGTTATGACCAGTTGAATCTAATTAAAGAGAAGAGATTGACGGCCATGTGCCATGGTCAGTTATATCAGCAGAGAATGAAGAAAGCATTCGATAAGAAGGTCAAGCCTCGTGTGTTCCGAGAAGGTGACCTTGTGCTCAAGAAAGTCTTGTCTTTCGCGCCCGATTCCAAGGGCAAGTGGACTCCAAACTATGAAGGTCCATATGTTGTCAAGAGAGCCTTTTCAGGTGGTGCTTTGATGCTTACAACAATGGATGGGGAGGATTTCACTCGTCCTGTGAATTCAGATGCAGTCAAGAAATACTTTGCCTAAAAAGAAAATTAGAATAGCTCGCTAAGTTGAAACCCAAAAGGGCGACTTAGGCAAAAAAGAGCGTCTCGGTGGATTGAAAACCCGAAAGGGCGATCCAGGCAAAAATTAGAGACATAAAAAAGAGAATATTTGCATCCCGCTAGATTGAGTACCTCACTCTGGGGCAATCTAGGCAAAAATTAGGGATTTGGCAAGTAATTGCATCTTGATAAGACTATGTTCTACATCTGTCATCCGTCAGAAATTCTCGCTCAGTCATCGTCAACTGAAGCTTCTAATACATCAGATTCGAATTGGTAGATAAATGGTCATTATGTTCAATGTAGCCCTTTCCAATATATATCACCAATTACAAAGTTGTACAGATCTATGGAGTCCTGCCATTTGCAGGCTACCATTCCATCAAATCAATTTGAGCTTTTAGCCAATTATTTGCACTCTTATTTGTTTCAATTTAACAAATGTTTTTCATGTTTTAATTGATAAAATATCATTATTTTAAACAAACAAAGTTTTCAAAATTGTTTTTAAACAAAGTGAACATTCACGATGATCAAGGATACTTAAGAAATTCTCAGTGCTCTCCCAAGGGTAGCATGATTTCCAACAAGGTAAGACATTTGTTCATATCTCGGAATAACTGTATCTTTTTCCTGTAGAACCTTTTATGGTTTCTCCTCAGCGAGGGTGCTCAATGCAGTGTTGGTTGAAGTTGTTCAGCTTCATTTCCCCAGCAGTACAGCATTCTTCCTCCTAGCCTCTACTAGCCCTATGGTGGTTTTCATCCCCAGTGGAGTGCTGTTCTAGCCCTATTGTGGTTTTCATCCCCAGTAGAGTGCTGTTTGAACACTTTTGTGGGTCAGTCCCAAGAAGAGTGTTTGTTGAAGACTTCAACTTTCCTCTCCAGCATTATTCTCTCCCCAACATGGGTGCTTTTCTTTGGAAGATTCGGTATTTGGTGGGTTGACATCCCAGTACTTCGTCATTTCCTCGGATAGATCCCTAGAGGAGTTGTTGGCTTGATGAACTTCATCTGTGCTATCTATCCCCATCAGAGATTTGGTTGCTTCCTGGCATCTCTGATCCCTAGCGTGAGTTGATGTTGTGGCGTTTCTGCCTGTGCATTGAACTCTTTTCTCCGGTTGTGACTGACGATCCCTCCGAAAACCTCTTGAGGCCTTCCTCTCCTGCAAAGATTTGGTGATTTCCTGAGACTTCTGATCCCCAGTAGAGTGGCTTGTGTGGCAGGATCTACTTGTGTGATCTTTTCTCCTTCAGACGGGTCTTCCCCAGTGAAGTTGTTTGGAGTTGCTTTTATGGCAGTTCTCGCTTGTGCAGTGAGCTCCTCTTTCCCAGCTGAGACTGATGATCCATCCTTGCAGATGATCCTTGTTGTCTTTGATCCCGGCAGATTGGATGTTCTCCGGCGATCCTGGCTTTCTCTTTCGAGATGTAGTATCGGGCGTTTGATTCCTGGACCTGTTTGTGTTAGATATGTCTGTTTTGTCAGCATTCATCAAACATAAATCATGCATATACGCATAATCATATCATTCAGATATTCATGTTGCATTCTTTTGCCATATATCTTTTGATTGTTGTCTCCTGCTAAGTGGTGATATAGATCTCCCCAGTAGATCTCCACAAGCAGATGTCGGGTGTCTAATCTCTCAACATAGAGTCAGCCCCTTAAGTAGAAAGTGTCTGTCCTTTCCTTCTGCATTTCCCCACTGAGATATATCCTCGTGGATGACGGTTGTTTCCGTTCCCTCCCAACACACATAATGGGATGGGTTTTCCCTTTTGAGTTCTTTCCTCATTAGGATGAGTCTTGATTCAGTTTGCCTTTTTAGTTCGATCCTAAATTGGCCTCTTGTGACTGTCTCTTGTGCTTCCCTGTGGTATAAATGAATAGTTGCTTACTAACCAACACTCATTCATCTTATCCTCAGTGGAACTTGTGGCTTTCTGCCTACAAACCGGCAGTCGCAAGTCCTATCTGTGTGGTTTACTACCTACTAACCGGTAGTTATAAACCCTATCTTCTCCCCTAGCAGAGGTAACCTTTGTGGTTCATTCTGGTTGATGGTGTTTTTTTGTGGTCTTCTACCTATTAACCGGTGGTTGTAAATCCTGTTTTCTCACCTTTGTTCCTCAGCAGAATCTTTGGTATTCTACCCATCATCTCGGTAGTTGTAAACCCTGTTTTCTCTCCTTGCAGAGTTAACCTTATTTGCTCATCCCAACCGATGAAAGTTATTTTTCCGTGGTTTTCTGCCTACTAACCGGTAGATGTAATCCCCTCTTTGCGGTTATCATTACCTAGTTTGCGGTATTGATATTCCTTCTCCCTTTTGGATATTTGCTTTGATTAAGCAATTTTTATCTCCAGCGGGTCTTCCCCTTCCTTGTGGGTATTTGCTCTGAGTAAGCAATTTTATCCTCAGCGGGTCCTCTTTCATTCACCGTTTGTCGGTAATGTTTGTTGTCCCTTTCGATTGGTCATTATTATCATACCTAGTTTGGTATCCCGATGCCTTTCTTTTCGATTGATTTATCCTTTAACAACCTACAACCCGGTTATGGATAATCTTCCATGCGAGTATATTATCTACGTTTTGACGGCTATAGATAATATATCTCATGCACTCTCCGGTCGAAGCCTTTCGTGTTTCCCCAGTCGAGTAAGATTCATTGTCCCTTTGCAGAATCGAATATTTTACCCCATTTGTTTGGATAATTGCTGTATGCTTGCAATTTATCCCCAGTGAGTCATCTCTTGTCTACCCTTTTGTTGTTGGTAACGATTGTTTCTCTTTTCGGTTGATTTATCCTTTAACAACCTACAACCCGGTTATGGATAATCTTCCATGCGAGTATATTATCTACGTTTTGACGGCTATAGATAATATATTTCATGCGCTCTCCAGTCGAAGTCTCGTCCTTCCAGTTGAGTAAGATTCGTATTCCTTGTGGAATCGAATGTCCGTCCTATAAACAAGTCTGCTTTCCAGCTTTCTTCAAGGTGATGAGTGTTTTGGAACACAAACCAATTCACGATTTCGGTTGACTTATCCTTTAACAACCTACAACCCGGTTATGGATAATCTTCCATGCGAGTATATTATCTACGTTTTGACGGCTATAGATAATATATCTCATGCACTCTTTGGTTGAATCCTTTGTTTGTTTCCCCAACTGAGTAAGATTCGCATTCTTTACAGAATCGAATGTCCATCCTACAAACAAGTTTTCTTTTCCAGCTTTCTTCAGGATGATGAGTGTTTTGGAACACAAACCAATTCACGATTTCGGTTGACTTATCCTTTAACAACCTACAACCCGGTTATGGATAATCTTCCATGCGAGTATATTATCTACGTTTTGACGGCTATAGATAATATATCTCATGCACTCTTTGGTTGAATCCTTTGTTTGTTTCCCCAACTGAGTAAGATTCACATTCTTTACAGAATCGAATGTCCATCCTATAAACAAGTCTGCTTTTCCAGCTTTCTTTAGGATGATGAGTGTTTTGGAACACACACCAATTCACGCCTTGGTCGGTCACCTGTTATATGCCTACAACCCGGTATCCTTGGTGTTCCTTCCTGTCTGCTCCCTATTGCGACCTTGGTCCCCTGCGGAGTCAGATTTTCCTGAGTCAAAATATACCTTTGTCGGGTCTTCCTCAGATGATTTGGTCGGTTGATATCTTTCACCCGTACACAGGTCTTAGATATTCATTCTTCCCGAGTTTGTTACTCACTAACCGGTAACATCTCATCCTTTTGCTTTCCCTGGATAGTCTTTTCAGATTTCCCCAACGGAGTTGTTGTTGTGATTCGCTTTTTGCTGTGCTGGCATAACTCCCCAATACATGCATTTTCCCTGCAGAGTTGTCTTGTCAGCTCTTTCCCCATTCTGAGTCCGGATTTTCATCCGAAGTATCCTTTGTGGATAGTCTTACTGTGTTGGCGTATTTCCCAATACACGCATATTTGAGTCAGCTTGAGTCTTTCCAATGGATTTGTTCCCTTTGGAAACTTTTTTCCCCAGTGTCAGTCTTTTACTCCCCAGTAAAGTCTCCAGTTTCAAGTCGTGTCCTGCTCACGCATTCTTTTCTTTTTCTTATCCCCATGAGAGTCCCGTCAGAGTCTCTGTTCCACTAGGAAGTGCA
Organism: Lathyrus oleraceus; assembly: GCF_024323335.1. Classification (NCBI taxonomy): domain Eukaryota; kingdom Viridiplantae; phylum Streptophyta; class Magnoliopsida; order Fabales; family Fabaceae; genus Lathyrus; species Lathyrus oleraceus. The sequence goes on from NC_066584.1 coordinate 76,866,384, forward strand.
TCATTCCTGTGGATTTGTCTATTCTCCTGATTTTCTTTTCTTCTTTGTGGACCCGTATTCTCCACAGAGATATTTTGATTTGCATTCATACATTTGCATCATGAGGTCTCTTAGGGACCAAAATTTGTCTCATTGTTGTTATTTAAGTCCATTCTACCGCGTCGAGACGAAGATTTTAACCTTCATTTCTCCGGCTAGAATGATCTTAAATAGGGGCATCTGTAAGACCCCAATTTTGTCCCTAAGATCCCTCATAGCATCATATCATTTGCATTGCATAGACTCAAGGATCATTGGACACCTTGCTTCCTTCCCTGTGGGTGGGATCTTTTTTTGAGAGTGATTCATGATCACCAAGCATTGCTTGCATTTGTATGTCATTGCTTTTCTTTTAATCACTAACCAAAAATGTACAAAAATATGTCATCTAACATTTGTTTTGCAGTTTATGCAGTCATCAAGCCAGGCAATTCAAGGTTTTCCTCTGAGCAAGAGAAGATGGTATTTTCTTGGTATGAGAGCCACATGTCATTATCTTGAGCCTACATGAGCTAGAGGTTCATTTTGAAGCCAATTCCCCAAGTGGTTGAGGCCCAAATTCATCAGGCATTGTCCAGGTCATCTGAGGACCATATGATCACCTGAAAGTCAACTGAGGGCTTTGAGTGTGGGAATTGGATTTCTTCATCTCATTCATGTTCAAACAAGGCCTATTCATCATTTCAAACATCAATGTTGAAGAATTTGAAGCCAGTGCAAAAGTTTCCCAAAATGGAAAGTGACCTATAATTTCAAGTTTCCAAAAATGGAAAGTTTTTGGACCAACTTCAACTTCACTTTCCAACATCAAAGAAGCTTAAAATGAATTTTTGTACAACATGAAAGTTGAAGATCTCTCTCTCCCATTTCCAAAAAGTCTAATATCAGGAGCATCTGATGAATGGTTAAGGAGTTATAATCCAATGATTGCCAAGTGTGCATGAAACTTCAACAAGCCATAACTTTTGATCCAAAGCTCCAAAATGAGTGCCTCTTTTTGCATATTGCTCCTTATCACATATATTTTCCAAATCCATCATCATATTGCATGAAATTTCATCACATGACCATTTGCTCATTCATGACCATTTTGGAGGGAAATTTGCAAATTTAAATTTGGTGCATCATATGAACAAAATACCATTGCCATTATGCTTATGAGATGATTTTGAGTGAAAATACTCATGCACATGTTACTGTTCACCTCCAATTTACCATGCACCTCCACATTTTCCATTTTTGGTCATACACCTTATTTTTGCTAATTTCAATTAACCAATGCAAATGTGGATTAGCAATGTGATTAGGACACCATATAAATACCAAATCATAACAGAATTTCAGTCTGCTTCATCAATTCTAGATCTAGATTCAAGTTCCCTCCATTTTTTCTCCAAATTGAAACTTCAATTTCTTCCACATAACACATTGATTTTATTGGATATTCTTGTTCTCTGATCTTCATTGGGTATAGATCAAGCTCTTGATTGAAGAATTTGGACCAGAATCAAGGTGTGCAAGCTCAAGAACATGAAGATGGAAATTGTGATTTGAGCTAGATCTAGGTCGTGCCAAGCCTCAATTATTGCATCAAGCTTCATAACATCATCTCAGGAGTTGATCTGGATCAATTGAAGCCTTGAATCTACAGTTTCATTGATCTGCTCTTCAAGAGGTAAAAATTTGATCCTCTTAATTCTTGATGTTATGCACATGTTTAGATAGATCTCCTCACACTGAAAATTCTTATCTAAATTTCATAAAAAATGGTGTAGAATTACATGAGATACGTGTGTTTGAAGTTTTGAATGCATTTTATGTTTTGATTCGATTTGCTTTGATTATGATGAATTAATGTGAAATAATGCTGGATTCGTGATGTGCATTGCATGAGCTTTCCAATGATTTGCATTTTGTGTGACTCTGGAATTTTTTTCTGAGCTTGTTACTGTAGAGCCACCATCTTCATGAGGAAGACGGTGGAAACCACCCTACCTCGCCATGGGAGCCGCTGTCTACAACTGGATGAGCTGGCTAGGGTTTTGTCCACACTTGAGGCCACGCATGCGTCCATTTGGCATTTTGATTGGCCTACGTTCTTTTGACCAAGTCCACATGTACTTGGACTGCTGTGTTGGCACGCCAATGCATTAATGAAACGACCATGTTTCAGGTCCCAGCGCGCGTACATGCTTCGATCCTTGGCTGTGGACATTTTGTATTTTATTTTGTTTAGCGCTCCTATTTTTCTCACACACAGTTCAATTCCCTCTGAGCGCACATTTTCAAATTAAATCCATTTACCTTTCCCTCCATTCATCATATGCTTTGCTCATTTTATTTCATCATTTTTATCCAACTTTGAAAAAATCATAATAAATTGAAAATGATTCCAAATAATTCCAGATTTTTTTCTACATGTTCCTTGAAGTGTCTATTATTTTTTGGTTGTGATTTCATGATTTTACCATTTTTGGATTTTGAATTGTGATTGATTCTTTGAACATGTATGCAAATGTGACATTGCTTCATTCTTTCTAGTGTGAAATGCTCAATAATGATCCAATTGCCATGAAATTTTACATGATGATTCCTAACATGATGCATGATTTGTGAGATTTTATTTGGCATTTTTAGCATTTTTCATCTCTGTTCTAGACACATGATTGTATGGTGTGACAATGTGTATCACACAATTTGATGTCATACTTGTGCATTTTCATTTCTAGGTTGAGCTCTTCTGTTTCCAATTTTTGGCATGATGATTGTATTTGACATGTTGTGTGTACATAAAAATTTCCATGATTGTTTGATTCATTTCTGTTTTAATATGGAATTTTGATTCTTAATGTCCAATTGTGTGCTTTGAAATTGCCTTTGTCTTCTCTTGCTCACTACATGACTTTGCTTGGTGATTTTGATTTGGTCCTTTTTAGGACATGTTCTTACTTGATTAAATGTGATTCATGTTGAATTTTAGCTTCTGTTTTGACTTTTTGCCTCACCTATGACCCTAGGCTTTGCCCTAGGGGTTTGTACTCACAATTTGAGCTTTGCTTTTCAGGTTCAAGCAATAAGTCCTAATGGATGATGTGATCTCCTTGCTTGAGATACAATTTGCTTTGTTTAACTAATGTTGATTGTGTTGTAGGTCCTTTCGTGGTGGACTCACTTGAGTTGTTGACTTACATTGTGTATATTGGTTGTCTCACTGTTGACTGTCTGTTTGGTTTGTCTGAATGTGAATATTGACTTGTTTGATTTTCTTATAGGTACTTTAGTAGCTTTAACTCATTACTTGAGTTGCTTTGCTTTGCTTGTGGTTGGCATACCACTTAGGTAATTTCTCTAACTCCATGTAGTCTGGAAGCCCTGTCGTTTCTGTTTGGCAGACATTTGGCTGAAGTCCTCCTTAAGAGGCAATGACTGTGTTTGTTTACCTTTGTGCCATGTACTTCAAGTACTCCTAAGTGAAGAGGCAATTGGCAGATATAAGGGATGTGCAATCTATCCCCTGCTATTCAGTTGAGTCTTTCATCTTGCTCGCACTATGTGCTGATGCATTTGAATAAACACCCAAAATCATTGTATATAGAGTCAGTCATTGTGGAATAGAGTTCCTCATTCTGGACTCCCACACCTTCTTTGATTCAAGCTCACCCCGACCAGGGTTAAGAGCTATAAGGTCTAATCCTCATCTCCCATTTCATCTGCTCACCCTGACGGTCAATGTCAGTGGTTAAGACCCTGACACCCTTTCATATCTGGCTTGTTTGTCGAGGTTGATATGACCCCTTGACTAAAGCCTAACTTTGTATGAGCCTGTTGGTTGTGTATAGCGTGTGATAATTGATTGATGTGTTTGCTTGTTTGCTTATTTGTGCATCTTTCATATACTTGCTTTGCATGCATCTTTGTCTGTTTTGAGGAGTCAGATGTAAGACCATTGATTGGCTATCTGTTTCCTGTTCCTTTTGGGGAGCTGGACATAAGACCATTGATTGGCACTCCATTTCCTGTTTTATTTCTTTTTGTGGAGTTAGATGTAAGACTATTGATTGGCTATCTATTTCCTATTTTGTTTGTTTGAGGAGTTAGATGTAAGACCATTGATTGGCTATCTGTTTCCCATGTTGTTTTGTGGAGTTGGACGTAAGACCATTTATTGGCACTCCGTTTCCCATTTGTTTTCGGAGTGGGATATAAGACCATTGATTGGCCATCCATTTCCAGCTTTGCTCCTTTGAGCTTGCTTATTTGCTTATTGCTTTGTGTTGCCTAATTCCAAAGGAACTTCCTTGGATCATTTCTATGATCTTGAGAAAGCAACTCCTATCTGTGGCTTTGTCCCTTAACCTTAACCCTCACCTTGCATGCTTAACCTTGATCCATATTTTCATCCTTAACCAAAACCAGAAAACTTTTGTGCAAACATTTTCACTTCTTTTCAAAACTAGAAACCTAGGCCTTAAGCCTTTGATTTTCAAACTCTCTTTTCACTAATACTCATTGTGAATGAACTTTAATGTCAACTTTGACTTCATTTTTGTGAATAATTCTAATTGGTTAATTCAACCCACTCAATTGCTTTTGTGGCCCTTGTCCACTTGTTAATCAAGTTTTCATGCATTAGCCATAGATCTGAATTATCATAGTGGTTGATGTAAATCTCACCACATCCTTAGTGATTGAATTGTAAGACTTCCATGCTTATTATAGGGTTAGCCCCTCACTAGCGTGTTGAAACTGTTCTCACATGGTGAATTGTTGGTTCAGGTTGAGTTTTCTCCTATTGATAATGAAAGACCTTAAGGCTTTTGTTTAAAATCAATCCACTCATCTTTTTTTGGAAATCTTTTAGCCGAACTACGGCATTTTGATCCTTATCTTTCATGAAAATGTACGTAGGCAATGGGTTCATCCATCCAAACACAAAAATAATAAGTTGTACATTCTTTTCTCATCTCTTCAATCATGTTTGCACAAACATATTTCATAAACAAATAATAATACAATTTGTGAAAAGAGGTTCCCTAGGAGTACCTAGGATGTTGTGGGTGCCTAACACCTTCCCACAACATAATTACCCCCTTACCCAGATCTCTGACCCCCTTTTGCTAGTTTTGTTTGTAAAACTTTATAGGCTTTTGTTCGCTTTCTAGCCATTCCTTTGGATAAATAGAAGTGCGGTGGCGACTCTATCTTGTATGATTTACCTTGGATCTAGTTAATATTTCCGATGGTGACGAATACACCGCTACAGACTCGAACCCACTTTTAAGAACCATCACTCGTATGGGACTTAAACCCACTTTGAGTCTCTTTCACCGTATGGGCTACATCCCACTTAGGTGTCCACCTTTCCCCCATGTCCACCATGGTTGGGGCTCAAACCCAATTGAGGCTCAAATCATTGGTCCCACATCCCGATGCTTACTCATCTAAGCATACTAATAAAGATGTGTACCATCATAGAAACCACACATTCTGAATACATGATCAGTTCCACAATCATCGGTTCCACGAACCATAACGAAACCCATCAATCACATGTGACTTCATTCACCATAATACACAAATAATAACATGGCATGTTCCATACAATGCGTCTCATTCTCAATCATGGCAACAATTTATCCACGACCTCCACATAAGTGTCGTACAAATAAATACCGTATTCTCATACATATATCACACATGTTCCATAAAAATCATATTTATTCATTACCACGTGAATACTTATCTATGATACACAGTATAAGACCCCAATTTTGACCCTAAGATCCCTCACGCAATCTTATCATATGCATTAGCATTGGGATCATACCTTGGCATCCTCCTTACCCCTCTTTCATTGGGTTTGTTATGGGAGAGATCACCAAGCACCATGTGATTTTGTCATACTTGTATTTTATCATTTTACTAACCAAAATACCAAAAATATGCCTTTGCATTTGCCTAACTCTTTTGTAGGCAGGGCGTGATCACCTTGATCTATCAAAGTTCACATCTAGGGTTTAAGACCCTCATTGCTAATAGCAGAACCAAGGAATGATCCACAAGAGCTCTAAGCATCATATATGAGTCCCAAATATCTCTACATGTTATTTTGATCAAGTATTCTTCAAGAGTTCGGAATTGGTTTGCCCTTGAAACCCTAGTTCATCTGGGTATCTTGTGTAACTTATTCAACAAGCTTCCTCATCAATTGATCAAATTTCTTAAGGTACACTTCTAATTTCATCATCTTATGCCTATATGATCTACCATGAGAGTAAAAAGTCAAGAGAATTGCAGGTTAGCAAGTTGGTTGATGGTGGTTGGCTAGATGAATTCATCTGATCAAAAATGGGTCTCCCTAGACCCTATCTCCTACAATTTTCAAAATATGAAAATGATCCCAAGAGCAAGGTTACTCTAAATGAAATTCCAAACAACTTTCATTCTGAGGTCTATAGCTAATTTTTCTTGGAAAGACATTATAGGTCATTTTGTCTAAACCGTAATTTGAAAGTCAAATTCCAAAGGCCATAACTTGCTCAATTTTTATGATATGAAAGATTTAAAAGTTTCACAATTAAATACAAGATGTGTACTTCAACGTTTATGTTTGGAGTAAGATCTAAATCAACTTTTACGAGCATGTGATATGAGGATACATTATAGGTCATTTTGGACCAATACCATTGAACAAGTGATTTTCCTCAACTTCAAAAATGCATAACTCACTCATCCTAAATCCAAATTATATCAAATTGGTGACCATTTTGAAGGACTTTGAAATATCTACAACTTTAATGAACACACTTTTCTCATTTGGAGCTCACATAAAAAGTTAAGCAAGGTGGAATAATTGAATATGTTGTGATGACAAGTTCCAAATGCATCATGATACAAGTTCCAAATGGAAATGTGTTGAACGTAAGAGTTTTTCCTCTTGATCTAAGCTTTCCAAAGAGTCCTAATGCATTTATTTTGGACTAAGTTTGATAGGTTTGCACATGGTGTAAATAGACATGTATCAGTTGGAAAAATCAAAGCTTTAAATGATCAAACAACTTTGCCTTGCCATTCAAGCTTCATGCAGACCTCATTTCAGTTGATTATGGACCTAATTGGATTGCTTCATGGGCCTAAACACGCCCATGCAAGCATGTGCATTGCATTACCAAATTTGGAGAATTTTTTAAGTGTGCAAATAACACTTCTCATGGCTATAAATAGATGTCCCCATGCATCAATTCAAAGGACCTTGCGCGCCAGCTTTTCCCTCAACCTTCCAACCCCTCTCAATTCAAAGGAAAACATGAGAAATTTCATTTGAAATTTGAGTTTGAGTCTCACTGTTTGGAGATTCAAAAACTCCAGGATCCAAAGCTTTGCATTGTTCTTAAGCCACTTCCACAAGCTCCATAAGCAAGATCAAGCACGATTTGAAGCAAGAGAGATCCATTTCTGCACAACATTGAAGGTAATTTTCTAGATTTTTCTTCTCTTCGATTCTCTCTTAATACTCATCAGTTCTCTTGGATCCTTGGTTGTCTGAAGTCCTACCAATGTAGGCAAGAAGATTGAGTTGTGTTGATTCTAAGTGTTGGCAGCAATTTCGGTAAAACAAAGAGTGTTCACAAGATGTTATGTGTGATGTCTTAACATGAGATATCCTATGTACCTGCTGGAGTTCAAGAACATGTTCAGGAAGGATTGTTTCAGAATGCCACATACAATGCCATGGCTTCTGATATTGGATGTACCTGCTGGAGCTTAAATGAAAGACATGTTCGTGCAGGATTGTTTCAGATGACATACACAAGGTCATGACATCTGATATGGTTGTACCTGCTGGAAGTTATAAAAGGAATTATTGGATTATGTAGGATTTTTCCAGGATGCTAGACCCGATGTCATGACATCCTGTACACAGAACATTCAGTGTGAATGTCTAGTGTTTTGTGATTGCACAATTAATGGCAATCTATGTATGATTGAAGATCTGATTAGCTGGCGCATTCAATCATGGATTACAACCTGATTTACTTATTTTCCAAGAAGATCTAACCAGCTGTTATAAAAAGATTTGATTGGAAAATAGATTTAGGGTTTTCAAGATGTCCAAGCCCAGCTGAATGCTTCTATATAAAGGGACTTAGAAAACATGTTTTACAACACAACCAATACTGAGCAAAATATAGAGAGAGAGCGAGGGTTTGTGTCTATTTAGTCGTGAGACTTGTAGGTCATTCAAGTCATCCATTGATGATTGAATTGGACTGATTTGTGGTTGTAATTTGTCACTCTAAAGCTGTTAAGCAAGAGTGTTGTCTACTTGATCAATGTTGTGAAGCAAGATCAAGTGTGTGTCTTCTTGATAAAAGTTGTGAAGCAAGATCAAGAGTGTGTCTTCTTGATTGAAACTGTGAAGTAAAATTAAGAGTGTGTTATTGAAAAGTGTTTTCTTTTCACAAGGGATTGTTATTTAAAATCACTGGTGTGTGATTGTAAGGAAGTGAGTGGGTTCTCATATCTAAGAGTGCTTAGGTAGAAATTGCACGGGTAGAGATTAGGTGAGAAAGACTGTAACTTGTTGAAGTGTACGGAGAGTCTTTGAACTGATTCTATTTTAGTGAATTTCCTTCCTAGCTTGGTAGCCCCCAGATGTAGGTGAGTTGGACCGAACTAGGTTAACAATTTCTTATGTATCTTGCATTACTGTTCTCTATCTTTATTTTGTTTACATTACTCAGATATTAGTGTCGTGACATTACCTTCGACATCTCATATCTGATACCAGAATTTCAATTGGTATCAGAGCAGGCATCCTGCTCTGGTTCTGGGTGAGATCTAGGGGCAATACTTTCTGGTACAATGGAGAGAGATAGAGGATCTGTTCACAGGCCACCAATTTTGGATGGTTCTAACTACGACTACTGGAAACCTCGAATGGTAGCCTTTCTAAAATCTCTTGATAACAAGGCTTGGAAGGCTGTGTTGAGAGGCTGGGTGCACCCTGTAGTTACTAAAGAAGGAGAAGCCACTGCCGAGAAAAAGCCTAAAGAACAATGGTCCAAGGAGGAGGATGACCTAGCCCTTGGAAATTCTAAAGCATTGAATGCCATCTTCAATGGAGTGGACAAGAACATCTTCAGATTAGTAAACAATTGTGAAGTAGCAAAAGATGCTTGGGACATTCTCAAAACCACTCATGAAGGCACCTCTAGAGTAAAAATGTCTAGACTACAGTTTCTCACCACCAAGTTTGAAAACTTAAGGATGAAAGAAGATGAAAATATTCATGAATTTTACATGAGCATCCTTGAAATTGCCAATGCCTCTGGAGCTTTGGGTGAGAAGATGTCAGATGAAAAGTTCCTAAGAAAAATACTCAGATCACTTCCCAAGAGATTTGCTATGAAAGTAACAGCCATAGAAGAATCTCAAGACATCTCAAATATGAGAGTTGATGAGCTAATTGGATCCCTCCAAACATTTGAGATGGAAATATGTGATGGAGCTGAAAAGAAGGCCAAGAGCATATCATTTATGTCAAACACTGAAGAGGAAGATGAGAAAGGTGGTCAAGATATTGATGAAGATCTGGAAAATGAGATAGCAATGCTGGGAAGATAGTTCAACAGACTGATGAAAAAGGTAGATGTGAGAGCAAAGGGCAATGTCAAGAACATCACATCTGACAAATCCAACAACTTTGGTAAGAAAACAAAGTCTGAAGAAAAGCCCAAAGAAGTTCAGTGCTATGAGTGTAATGGGTATGGTCATATTAAAACTGAATGTGGGACCTACCTCAAGAAACAAAAGAGGAGTCTTGTGGCCTCTTGGTCTGATGAAAGTGAAACAGAAGAAGCTACAAACCATGTGACTGCATTAACAAGAAGATGGGGGTCTGAGGAAGAGTCAATTGATGATGAAAGAACCTTTGAAGAGCTGGCCACTTCCTACAAAAAGTTGTGCCACAGAAGTGCAGGAATGTGCAGACAAGTTGAAAGCTAGAAGAAAGAGATAGCTCAGCTGAAAAATGAAAAGGAAGATTATGTGGAAATCATCTCAAAATTGAAGACTGAAGTTGTATTCTTGAATTCTAAACTAGATGATATGATTAAGTATGTAAGAATGCTTAACAATGGATCTGCCATCCTAGACAAGAATCCAGACTGGCCAAATAACAGGAAACAAATTTGGCATTGGATTTAAGGCTGAGTGCAGTTACACTAGTTGCAAACCAAAATCCAAACCTAAGTACATCCATGTTAAAAGCAATCCTGAGATGTCACATCAGATGTCACAACAGCAGAAAGGGAAACATCAAACATGGAAATGTCAATACTGTGGAAAACTTGGCCACCTGAAGCCCTTTTGCTATAAGCTATATGGTTATCCTGGCCCTGTTCATTCTCAATACCAATCAAGGTCCAAGCATCACAATACTGTCAACAAAAATCAATGGGTTCCTAAGACAAAGGTCACAAGTCTAATAGCTCACACTTCCCTCAGAGTTTCAGCCAAAGAAGATTGGTATTTTGACAGTGATTGCTCCAGACATATGATTGGGAACAAAAATATGCTAACCGAACTTCATCCTCATGCCATGAGTTATGTTACCTTTGGTGATGGTGCAAATGGTGAAATCAAGGGAATGGGTAGGCTAGATTGCCCTGGAGTTCCTGACCTTGATGATATCCTACTTGTTAAGGGATTAACTGTTAATCTTATAAGCATCAGTCAACTGTGTGATCAAGGTCTGAATGTAAACTTCACCAGAACTGAATGTCTGATTACTAAAGAAAATGAAGTAATCATGAAGGGAGTTAGGTCCAAAGAAAACTGCTACATGTGGAGCTCTCAAGAAACTGGATACTCTTCAATGTGTACCTTAGCCAAAGAAGAAGAAGTGAAGATATGGCATCAAAGATTGGGCCACCTGCACCTTAAAGGGATAAAGAGGATCATATCAGTTGAAGCTGTTAGAGGAATTCCCAACTTAAAGATTGATGAGGGAAAAATCTGTGGAGAATGTCAGATTGGAAAACAAACAAGGATGTCATACCAGAGGCTCAGACATGACACAACTACCAAAGTCTTGGAACTCCTTCATATGGACTTGATGGGACCCATGCAAGTTGAAAGCCTTGGTGGGAAGAAGTATGCATATGTGGTGGTGGATGATTTCTCCAAATACACCTGGATCAATTTTATAAGAGAAAAATCTGATGTATTTGAAGTCTTTAAGGAGCTTTGTCTGAAACTTCAAAGGGAAAAAGAAAGTCCTGTTGTCAAAATCAGAAGTGATCATGGGAAGGAGTTTGAGAACAATAAATTTGCTGAATTCTGCTCTTCAGAAGGAACTCATCATGAGTTCTCATCTCCCATCACTCCCCAGCAAAATGGTGTGGTGGAAAGAAAAAATAGGACTCTTTAAGAATCAGCCAGAGCTATGATTCATGCTAAGAAATTGCCCTAGCATTTTTGGGCTGAAGCCATGAACACAGCCTGCTGTGTTCACAACAGAGTGACATTAAAGAAAGGGACTCCCATAACCCTTTATGAAGTCTGGAAAGGAAGAAAACCTACAGTCAAATACTTCCATGTATTTGGTAGCAAATGCTATATCTTGGATGATCGTGAGCAAAGAAGGAAGATGGATCCCAAAAGTGATGAAGGAATATTTTTGGGCTATTCAACAAACAGTAGAGCTTACAGGGTCTTTAATTCCAGAACTAATGTATTGATGGAACCCATCAATGTTGTGGTTGATGACCAACAGACTGATGTCACAGACGATGTCGAGACATCTCTGAATGATTCTCCAGTTGACTTCTCAGACCGAAATAAGGAAAAAGAACTTCCTCAAGCTGAACCTGAAGATGACAAAATCAACAAGGGACCCTCTATTAGAATTCAGAAGGATCATCCTAGAGATCTTATCATAGGAGATCCAGATAAAGGAGTCACTACTAGATCAAGGGAAGTGATCTCACATGGCTGCTTTGTGTCAAAGATTGAACCCAGAAATATCAAGGAAGCCTTGATTGATGAGTTCTGGATCAATGCCATGCAAGAGGAATTAGGCCAATTCAGGAGGAATGAAGTATGGGAATTGGTTTCTAGACCTGAAGGAGTAAATGTCATAGGTACAAAGTGGATATATAAGAATAAATCTGATGAACAAGGAGTTGTTACTAAAAACAAAGCTATATTAGTAGCTCAAGGATATAGTCAAGTTGAAGGAGTAGACTTTAGTGAAACATTTTCTCCTGTAGCTCGCCTGGAGTCCATTAGATTATTGCTTGGATGTGGCATGTATTCTGAAATTCAAACTGTTTCAAATGGATGTAAAAAGTGCCTTCCTGAATGGCTACTTAAATGAAGAAGTATATGTGGAACAACCTAAAGGATTCACAGATCCATATCTTCCACAACATGTGGATAGATTGAAGAAAGCCCTCTATGGGTTGAAGCAAGCTCCCATGGCTTGGTATGAGAGACTCACAATGTTCCTCACTGACAATGGATACAGAAAAGGAGGTATTGACAAAACTCTGTTTGGGAAGAATGAAGGAGGAAAGATCATGATGGCACAAATATATGTAGATGACATTGTATTTGGTGGGATTTCAGAACAGATGGTTGAAAATTTTGTTAGACAAATGCAATCTGAGTTTGAGATGAGCCTTGTTGGAGAACTGACCTACTTTCTTGAGCTACAAGTCAAACAGATGGAAGACTCTATCTTTCTATCTCAAAGCAAGTATGCCAAGAACATAGTGAAGAAGTTTGGCATGGAAAATGCAAGCCATAAAAGGACACCTGCTCCTACTCATGTGAAAATCTCCAAAGATGAAAATGGTGTCAGTGTAGATCAGAGTCTATACAGAAGCATGATAGGTAGTCTGCTATTTCTCACAACAAGCAGACCTGACATTGCATTTGCTGTAGGTGTTTGTGCTAGGTATCAAGCTGAACCAAAAGTCAGTCACATAAACCAAGTGAAGAGAGTACTGAAATATGTCAATGGCACCAGTGACTATGGGATGTTATATACTCATGGATCTGGATCCATGCTGACTGGTTACTGTAATGCTGACTGGGCTGGAAGTGTTGATGATAGGAAAAGAACATCTGGAGGTGCTTCTTTTTGGGGAACAATCTGATTTCATAGTTCAGCAAGAAACAAAACTGTGTATCTCTATCCACTGCTGAAGCTGAATACATAGCAGCTGGGAGTAGCTGTTCTCAACTGGTCTGGATGAAGCAAATGTTGTCTGAATACAATGTCACACAAGAAGTCATGACATTATACTGTGATAACCTGAGTGCCATAAATATTTCCAAAAATCCTATTCAACATAGCAGGACAAAGCACATTGACATTCATCATCACTTCATTAGAGAACTTGTAGAAGAAAATATCATAACCTTGGAGCATGTCACTACTGAAAAACAATTAGCAGACATTTTCACTAAAGCTTTGGATGCTAATCAATTTGAATGCTTAAGGGGGAAGTTGGGGATCTCTGTTCATGAGAACCTATAGCAAGCAAAGGAGTTTGGGTGTGTTCATCCCAGAGGATATTTCTGACTGGGTGAAGTGTGCTGTGACAAAGACTGGTCTAGTGTGGCTGAAGATGTTTTTACTGTTAATTTGTGGCAGTCCTCATTGATGCATGTTTTGTAATATTTTGGGATCTTAATGAGTTCCTTGGATTTGTTCATTATCTCAGCTATCACAACCGTGTAATGATGGTTTGTACTGCTTAACTATTATGTTTTAACATGTTTAATGTTATAACATTTGTCCTGACATTCTCTGATAGAGTAATTGACATTTATTTTATTTAATTGGTCACCTTTGGTCAATTTTGACTAAAAAGGGGGAGAAGTGTTTATTGTGGAATGTGGAAGTAGTTGTGGAGTGTTGAGTTGTATGTAGCTGAACTGAAGGACAACTATTATTGAAGGAAGTGCACATGTGTTAAAACAGAATGTTGTTTTGTTTGAAGATGTCAAAAAGGATGTCTGAGATGGTGCACAGGTGTTGATGTTGAAGCAGATGTCAGAATGACATTCTGGCTGGTACAGGTGCTGGAGTTACAGTAGATGTTATGTTATGACATCCTGTACACATTCTGGCTGGTACAGGTGCTGGAGTTACAGTAGCTGTTATATTCATGGAAGATGTTTGATGTATGCACAAATTTAGGGGGAGAAGGAGTACCCTTGTTCATTTGTGTGTCTTATTTGTTGCATCCATAACTAGTAATTCTATTTTTGTTGCACAGATTTAGGGGGAGGAGAAGTACCCTTGTGCATGTGTGTATTACTAGTATCTATAAGCTAGTAATTGTGTTGCTTCTCTTGTTGTTTAAACAACTATTATGTTGTTTAACTGCTGATAGTTTACCTGGTGAACAAAAAGAACAGATATATGTTTTAGCCAAAATTTGCCAAAGGGGGAGTTTGTTGATTCTAAGTGTTGGTAGCAATTTTGGTAAAACAAAGAGTGTTCGCAAGATGTTATGTGTGATGTCTTAACATGAGATATCCTATGTACCTGCTGGAGTTCAAGAACATGTTCAGGAAGGATTGTTTTAGAATGCCATATACAATGCCATGGCTTTTGATATTGGATGTACCTGCTGGAGCTTAAATGAAAGACATGTTCATGCACGATTATTTCAGATGACATACACAAGGTCATGACATCTGATATGGTTGTACCTGCTGAAAGTTATAAAAGGAATTATTAGATTATGCAGGATTTTTCCAGGATGTCAGACCCGATGTCTTGACATCCTGTACACAGAACATTCAGTGTGAATATCTGGTGTTTTGTGATTGCACAATTAATGGCAATCTATGTATGATTGAAGATCTGATTAGATGGCGCATTCAATCATGGATTACAACCTGATTTAGTTATTTTCTAAGGAGATCTAACCAGCTGTTATAAAAATATTTGATTGGAAAATAGATTTAGGATTTTCAAGATGTCCAAGCTCAGCTGAATGCTTTTATATAAAGGGACTTAGAAAACCTGTTTTACAACACAACCAATACTGAGCGAAATATAGAGAGAGCTAGGGTTTGTGTCTGTTTAGTCGTGAGACTTGTAGGTCATTCAAGTCATCCATTGATGATTGAATTGGACTGATTTGTGGTTGTAATTTGTCACTCTAAAGCTGTTAAGCAAGGGTGTGTGTCTACTTGATCAAAGCTGTGAAGCAAGATCAAGTGTGTGTCTTCTTGATAAAAGTTGTGAAGCAAGATCAAGAGTGTGTCTTCTTGATTGAAACTGTGAAGTAAAATCAAGAGTGTGTTATTGAAAAGTGTTTTCTTTTCACAAGGGATTGTTATTTAAAATCACTAGTGTGATTGTGACGAAGTGAGTGGGTTCTCATATCTAAGAGTGCTTAGGTAGAAATTGCACGGGTAGAGATTAGGTGAGAAAGACTGTAACTTGTTGAAGTGTACGGAGAGTCTTTGAACTGATTCTATTTTAGTGAATTTCCTTCCTGGCTTGGTAGCCTCCAGATGTAAGTGAGTTGGACCGAACTGGGTTAACAATTGCTTGTGTATCTTGCATTACTGTTCTCTATCTTTAATCTGTTTGCATTACTCAGATATTAGTGTCGTGACATTACCTTCGACATCTCATATCTGATACCAGAATTTCAAGTTGCTTTGAGGTCAAATAGAAGCAACTCAGTTGACACACCTCAAAATTCAACTCCATGTATCTCTCTTTATATTTGGAGTTAGTTAAAATTGAGGTGATATTCATGATCTACGCCATTTTATCTTTAAGATCATGTCATCCTTTTTCATTTATGATGTGGTGATGACTGAACCAGTACGGCCAGGGTCCTCAGAGAAGATGATCGGCCTCTGGCTTCGGCGATGTGCTGGAAGCGTTCAGAGCCATTAGATGAGTTTGAAATGTTTTAATCGGGAGCGTACTTTGTGATTACCAGGCGTGTGGATGTTTGACTCAAGCGCGTCATGGAACGTGCGCGCTCCACCACTTGATCTGCCACCTCAATTAATGAGGCATTTCAAGTGGTCCATGTTTTTTTGATTATTTGATTTTATTTTTTATTCCTTTGATTTTCATTAATTCATATTAATTTTAATATTGATCCCAAAAATATGAGAGTTTCACCAAAACATTTTAAATAAAATCCTCTTTCATTTTCTGAATTAAAATTATTTTTTGGATCATTATTAATATTTTTCATGATTTAATTGATTTTGTGAATATTTTTATTTGTTTAAAAATACTTTTAAGTTACCAAAAATGCTGAAATTTTTTCTCCATGGTCCTTTGACCTTATTTGACCTATGATAAATCTCATGGCCATTTCTTTGGTGTTTTGATGAGGTTTTAGGAAATTGACCAACCATATTTAATTTGATGTATTATTTTTAATATTTTTAATTGTTTAAATGCCAAATTAATTGTGTAGAGCCATTTTAATTGACTTTGTGAGTTTGACTTCTGTTGTTAGGCCTTGGTCAAGGTTGATTTGACTTTGTTAGGTTAATATCATTGGATTTAGGGGATTAATGGAATGTACATTCCATCTCCCAAAATGAATGGATGCTCTTAACTTAGTAAAAATCCTCCTTTTTCCAATTATTTTTTGATCAATTCCCCCTCCCTCTTCATCTCATTCCCCTTCTTTATGCATTCATGTCATTGGACCTATGATATCTCAATATCCTAAGGCTAGTTGATTGTAAAATCAACATAAGTATGGATGAGATTAGGTCCCCCATTTTGCATATTTTTTTTGTCTGTGGTATATTTCATAAGCATAGTTCATCATACTATGTCTCTAACATGCATTAACATCAAAATTTTATTGCCCAACCTCAAATAGTTGTGACTTCTACATAAGTCCAATTATGATTGCTTAACATAGCGCTAAATTTTGACACAAAAGGCATAACATTCTAGTTAGTGAGATTGTAAGTCTCCCCTCTTTCATGGTATTGTGTGTAAACTTGGCCTTTTTCCTTCCTTTGAAAGATGTCTTGGTTCAAGGATCCATGCTTGTAATAAGTGGTTTGAGTGTTCTCCAAAGAATGACTTAAAAACAAAAACAAAGCAAATGCAATACTAACTTCTAACTCATTAACAACTAACATTTAATTTCAAAGTCCTTTACTTTCAATGCAATTTAATTTTTTAAGCTTTACTCATTTGCCATTATTCATACCATTCTAATTGTTTATGTTAATATCATTTTCACTTTGTCCACTTAGACCATAATTTGTGATATATTTTATTTGTGTATACTGTGTTTGGTTGTGTGGTCTTTGACCATTAATGTACATAATAAGAACAAAAACCCTAAAAAAACATCTTGCGTGGACTGTTGGTTTGATCTGAGACAATTGGACTTAGAATTTAGGCAACACTCCCTATGCAAAAGACTTGGCCAATGCCAACTTTCATGTAACCAAGTACTTGTGATTTGAAACTTCATCTGATACATGATTGAAGATCCATTTAAGTTCATCTGCAACATGATCATTATGAAGTTGTTATTTGAACCTCTGTCTCATGCCATCTTTGAAGTCGTCTGATACATGGGCAAATTTGAAGAAGGTCATGGAATTGCTAAGCTTGGATGTGGATATCTTTATTTGATGCCTTGCTCTTCAAGTTGATATTTTGTGCATTGTTTGTTGCTAGATTCTAAAAGTCCAAGAGAAATTTGGGTTTCTATATCACATTCTTGTCTATTGGATTGCAGCCCATTGGTCAGATCTTTTCAACTCTCAACTTTTAAATTTATTCCTAGGATTAGTCTCTTCATCTCCTCCCCACTTATTTAATTTCAAAATATCTCCCTCCTTTTAAAAAACTTCTTTGCTTGTGCTTGTTTTCTAAATTTTGATCATATTGTAAACTAGAAACTTTGACCTTATGCCATTGCATTTTCAAACTTCTCTTGTTAATCAAACTTGTAAATATACTTAACTATACTTGAATTAAAATTTTAAAAAAGCCAAAAAAGAATCAACTCATTCAAACCCTTTTTAGGCCTTTGTGCCTTTCAAAACTTAAACTTTTGTTAAAAATAATGCATCCACTTTGAAATTGATATCACGAACTACGAAGTTTTGATCCCTCATTTTATGTTGGTACGTAGGCCCAAGTCCGAAGGTCTTGTCAAACACAAAAATATAATTAAGTAATTCTTTTCTCATCCCCCCATTCTATTTGTTGGAAAATATCATTTGTACAAAAACACATATGCACACCAGAAAGGGCTCCCTAAAAGTACCTAGGACACTTTGGGTGCTAACACCTTCCCTCTGTGTAACCAACCCCCTTACCTGTAATCTCTGGCATTTTATTAGTTTTAATTTGAAAACTTCTTATTTTTGGGTTTTGTTCGTACTTTTTCCTTTTCCTATAGAAACAATAAAAGCGTGGTGGAGACTCTTGTTTATTTGACGTCTAGTTTGACCATAGCTTTATGGTCATGAATTTACCACTACAGGAATTAGGTGGAGACTCTGTTGGGGAGTAGTCTCCAGTGGGTTCAGCCTACTTTTTTATGTATATAACTGTATATTTGATGTATGTATATTTGTTTGTATGATATAATCTGCTTGTTGTGCTTGGTGATCTCTGAGTGGTGAGATAAGTTCTAACCCGAACTTGAGTGCAATTAAGATAGGAGGATGGTATAGTCATGTTCGACTTGTGTGGAGTAGTCCTTAACAAGTTGGCTTGAGACCCATCTTCTCAGTGGAGACCCTTTTGGATTTGGAAATGTCACACAAGTATTTCTGGTTAGGCATTACTATCTCTGATTTGGGGTCCGAGAAGCTGAGGACCATAGAACATTTAACCCATCTTGGCCTATTTAGGACGTAGTGCAGAGACTGTTCAAGTGTAGACTTGATAACAGTTGTTACGTGATACTACACTCAGAAGAGTTTCTCTTGAGAATATTATGGGTTGATGAGTAAGTCATCCTAACCTGTAATATCCGATAAATGGAATTAAGACTCTGGGAACTTTTTAGAATATGATCTACAGGTTTTATCCTTAGTTCACTCCTTTGGGATGGTTCTTACCCAGACTTCAGGCTCGTGACTCACAATAAACCCTTGATTCTTGGTTGATCCAATCAAGTCTTGTCAATATCAATGGAACTTGCGTGTTAATAAGGTGAAAACCATAATCCACCAAAATGGATGATTGATCTTAACAATGATTTGATTCATCCCTTGACCTTTGTTTATTTGCCTTGTGTGATCCCTTATTTGTGATTATTGCATTCATGCATTCATGTGCATCATAACATTCATCACACAAAAATTCCAAGGAACTTAGGTATTATTTGCAAATATTTTCAGACCATGGATTGTGGACGAAGGAACACTAAGAAGTACAGTTTCAGAAGTCCCGACTTGAAAGAGTTAAGGAAGCTAGCATCTTTTGTATTAGATCCCTTGGACTTCAAACAACGCCATGGGAAGCTTCTGTCTATCTTGTCTACTGATGTGGTTGAAGGACTCTTGAGTGTGCTGGTTCATTTTTATGATCCTCTCTACCGTTGCTTCACTTTTCTGGATTATCAGCTTGTGCCTACGTTGGAGGAGTATGCCCATCTTTTGGGAATACCTGTTTCTAGCAAAGTGCCATTTAGTGGATTGGAAGAGATTACCAGATCTCATCTTATTACTGAAGCTCTTCACTTGAAGAAGTCTGAGATAGAGGCTCATTGGGTGAAGAAAGGGGATTGTTTGGGTTGCCATTTGATATCCTCATCAAGGAAGCTACTGCCTTTGCTTAAGCCGGTAGTGTGGACTCTTTTGAAGCTATCTTTTTGTTGCTCATCTATGGATTAGCTTTGTTCCCTAACATTGACGTTTTTGTCGATGTTAACACCATTAGAATTTTCTTGATCGGGAATCCTGTGCCTACTTTGTTGGGTGATATGTATTTCTCTTTGCATCTAAGGAATTCTAAGGGTGGTGAACCGATTGTCTGTTGTATTCCTCTTCTGTACAAGTGGTTTATTTCGCACTTGCCTCAGACACCCGCTTTTGTGGAGAACAAACAATGTCTACGGTGGTCTCAGAGACTTATGTCTCTCATTAATGATGATATAGTTTGGTATGATCCTTCTTTGAGAAGTTTGGAGACTATTGATTGTTGTGGTGAATTCTCTAATATGCCCCTCATTGGTACACAAGGAGGAATTAACTACAACCCTGCTTTGGCTCATCGTCAACTTGGGTTCCCCTCAAGAGACAAACCTAATAACACTTTTTTAGAAGGTATTTTCTATTAAGAGAGTAAAGATACCCAACATTTGAAGCAGAAGATTGTTCATGCTTGGCATAATGTGCATATGAAAGGAAGATCCGAGCTTGGTCCGTGCAATTGTGTAGCTTTGGAAGCTTACACTCTTTGGGTGAAGAAGAGAGCTTTGGAGTTGAAGATGCCTTATCCTTGTGAGAGACCTATGTCTATGGTCGTGGTTGAGCCATTAACTCTCCCTAACCAAGATGCAGAGGAGTTGGAAGACGCGCTCGCCAAGATGAAGCAGGAGAAAGATATGTGTGAAGAGCGTTTCCATGCTTTGAGTAAAAAGCATAAGGAGTTGCAGCTTAAATCTAAGGACAAAGATGCACTTATTGAGCTACTTAAAGACCGAGTGACGAAGAGATAGAGAGAACCAGAGGTTTCATCTTCCTCTAGCATGCCTCAGCCTTCCGTTGCTTGGAAGAAGATTGTTGATCAACTTGTCCTCGAGAAGACTCAGATGAAGGCTTCTTTTGAGACCGAGATCCGACGCATTCGAAGGAAGTACGCGCCTACAACCATATCTTCTGACATTGTTGTTAGGGATCCTTAGGATGACTAGTCTCCTTTTCTCTTGTATTGTTCATTTTGGTTTCTGAAATTGTACTCAGTGTAATCCTTCCAATTATATAAATAGAAGATATTTTTTATGGTCATATCAAATTGTTGCCATCATATATTTGCAAATAATATAGTAAGTTCCTTGAAAATAAAAACAATCAAGAATTGCATTTCATGCATCATTTTCATAAGCAGGTTTCTCTTTCGCCAGATGTATCATTGGTGTTTCTTCTGTGCTTCAGCCAAGCTGACTCATCGATACAATACTCGCGCCAATCACTCAGAATCATGGAACATCTTGAGCAAGAGAATAGAGATTTGAAAGAGGAGATCGCCCGCTTGACTGCCATGATGGAGTCAGTATTAGCTGCACAGAGCTAGTCTTCTCCAACGCCCGCAACTCCTCCTCCTTAGAGGATTGGTATTTCAGAGGTGGCTGCCTCTACTGTTCCTGCAACTGCTGCCCATTTTGCACCTCTCATGCCTTCCGGATTTCCATGGGGAATGCCGCCAAACTTTGTGCCTGAAGGCTTTGCGCCTACCTTTGCTTCTATGTCGGCATCTAGCTCGGTCATGTCTATGTTGTCGCTTGTCGTGCATACCTTGCCTCGTGTAGACGACACCATCTATCATTTTGAGCCGTCTGAGGGCCCGAATGTGTATGATAAGATGGATGAGATGAAGGATCAATTTCTTGAGTTGCACAAGGAGTTGAAATCTTTGAGGGGTAAGGACCTATTTGGAAAGAGTGTTGTTGAACTGTGTTTGGTTCCCAATGTGAAGATTCCAGTAAAGTATAAAGTGTCTCGCTTTGAAAAATACAAAGGGAATACATGTCCACTCAGTAATTTGGTGATGTATGCCCGAAAAATGTCTACTCAAATGGATAATGATCAGCTGCTGCTCCATTACTTTCAAGATAGTTTAACCGATGCCGCTCTGAGGTGGTGCATGGAGTTGGATAGTGCGAGCATCCGTGTGTTTAGTGATTTGGGTGAAGCATTTGTGAAGAAGTATAAATATAACATTGATATGGATCCTGATAGAGAGCAGTTGAGTTCGTTGTATCAGAAGGACAAGGAGACATTCAAGGAGTATGCTCAGAGATGGAGAGAACTCACTGCTCTGATTACCCCTTCTTTAGAAGAAAAGGAGATGACCAAGATTTTTTCTGAAGACCCTAAGCTCATTTTACTATGAGCAGATGATTGCCAGTACCCCCAGTGATTTTACCGAAATGGTACACATGGGGATGAGGCTCGAAGAAGGTGTCTGATAAGGACGGTTGTCCAGAGAAGAGGTGTCATCCAGCAAGAGGTATGGCAACAATCTTGGTAAGAAGAAGGACAGTGAAGCTAATGCAGCTTCAGTCGGGAGGCAAAGGAGACCTCGGATTAGAAAATGTCAACCACCCCATCAACATAATCATCAAGTATCTTCAGTTATTCCCGTGTTTTCAGCAAATCAATCAGCACCAATTCAACAACAACAACAACGTCAACAATAATAACCACAACAACGTACAAACACCTACAACATCAACAATACCAACAATCATCAGCAGCAAAATTTTGAGAGGAAGAAGGTCTCTTTCGACCCTATTCCGATGACATATGCAGAATTATATCCATCATCGATTCTCAAGAACCTGTTACAACCTAGAAATCCTCCGCAAATACCTGAACCACTTCCTTGGTGGTATAAACCGGAACTTCGTTGTGCTTTTCAACAAGGAGCTCCAGGACATGATATAGAGAATTTTTACCCCCTCAAATATGAAGTTCAGAAGCTGGTAAAGAGTGGAATGGTGTCCTTTGAGGACCGTGCACCCAATGTAAAAGCTAACCCACTACCTTCCCATGGAAATTCATCTGTCAATATGGTGGACGGTTGTCCAAGCGAGTTCAAAGTATTCGATGTACGCTTCATTAGAAGGTCCTTGGTGACGATGCACAAGGATATTTGCTTGGTGAGTGATTGTGAGCATGACCATGATGGTTGTGCTATCTGCAGTGTCAATCCAGATTATTCAATCTGTCACATAGATGATGATGTCAATGTAATAATGTCAGTATTCAAGACACCAAAGAGAGTGGTGATTTCATTTGATAGTGTAGCGGGGTATTCGTTACCATTAGAGATATTGACTAAATCTAAGGTAAACCATACAAGTCGAGTCGCCACCGCACTTCTATTTATCCAAAGGAATGGTTAGAAAGCGAACAAAAACTTAAAAGTTTTATCGAATCAAAAACTAGTAAAAATGTCAGAGATCTGGGTAAGGGGGTTGGTTATGCAATGGGAAGGTTTTAAGCACCCAAAACATCCTAGGTACTCCTAGGGAGCCCTTTTCACATTGGTTGTAAGGTTGGTATTTTGTGAAAATTTATTTGTGCAAGCATGATTGAAGAGATGAGAAGAGAATATACAAGTTTATTTACATTTTGTGTTTGGATGGATAAACCCATTGCCTACGTACCATATTAAAAAAGATTAGGATCAAAACCTCGTAGTTCTGGGTAAAACTCTCAAAATGAGTTGGTGAATTGATTGGTCCAAAAGCCTTAAGGTCTTTTGTTTTCCAAAGGAGAAAACTCAACCCAAAACCACAAATCCACCATGTGAGGATAGCTTCAACCTGCTAGTGAGGGGTTAACCCTATAATAAGCATGGAAGACTCATTGTCCATCACTAAGGATATAGGTGAGTATTATATCTACCTCAAGGATAACTCAAACCTAATAGCTAAAGGTTATGAAAAATTTGATTAAGAAGGTGGCAATTGAAACCACAAAAAAAACATTTGAATGGGTTATATTTACCAATGAAAAGTATGTACAAAATATAATCAAAGTTGATTTAGAAGTTCAATTCAAAATAAGTTTTAAGAAAGGAAAGTTTGAAAATCAAAAGCATAAGGCTTAGGTTTCTAATGTTGAAAACAAGTGTTAAATGTTTGCACAAAAGTTTTGGCTAGGGTTAGAGTGGAGGGAAGAAGAAGAAAGGCTAAAGTCCTAAGCATACAAGAGGTGAGGGATAAAGAATAAGACCACAATGGAGTTCCTCTCTTGAGATCATATTGATGATCCAAGTAGCTCCCATCCTTTGGAATAAGCAATCACAATAATGGTAAAATCAAGCAATCAAGAATCAAATGAAGCTCTTGGAAAGATCCCTCTCTCTTAGAAGCTCATGGCAATGGTTCCTCAATTTGGCTCAATGTTGGAATCCCTAACACAAAAACACACACATCAAAAGGTTCTATTAAAAATCAAAGAATGGACAAGAGGGAGTTTAGAATATAGTCCTTTCAATGTTCATCTTCAAGCTTTAACCATTCTAAAGGCATGAGGCCTAGTTGCTCTTTGACATTTAAGCACTCTAAAGGCATGAGGCCTAGTTGCTCTTTAAACTCCACTAGCTTGAGTAAAGTCCTAAAGTCTAAGTCCATTTTGTCCAATTCTTTGCACTTGGTCAACAACAATCAAACAAACACAAACACAAAAGATATATACACAATTATGTGCTCAAGTGAGCAAAGAGCAAATGGCATTAACATAAACATGTGCTTCAATGAGCAAAGGAAAAAGCAAATGAATAATATGTACAAGAATAATAAATTGCATAAATGTAAAGTGCAAAAAGAAAATGTTAATGGTTAATGGTTAGTGTTAGTAGTTAGTGTGCCATAAGGAAAATTTAGCGCTATTTTAAGCAATCGTAATTGGACTTATGTAGAAGTCACAACTAGTTGAGGCCGGTCAATAATAATGTAGGCAATAACACAAGTTAGAAGTCTTGATTAGTGAACCAAGTTCCAACAACTTGCCATGCCAAAAGAAAAGAGAATTGATCTTGTATTGGTTTAAGTCCTTTGCATGATTTAGGAAACAACCTATCCTTAATGCAAAGCCATTCATTTGATCAGTTGATCAAGATGAATTAGGTTTGAATCAAGGAAGATTAAGTCTCCCTAATCAATGCTAACTTATCAACCTTTAACTCATTGATCAAAAAGAAAAAAAAGAAGAAGAAGGAGATGAATAATGGCAAATGGAAAAGGAAAGAATAAAGTGCATTAAATGAAATAAAATGTACCAATCAACAAGTGTTGACCAATGACCTTGAGGATCATGGTCAAACAATCAAAAACAGAAGTGAGATGAAGATTGTGTAAGACCCCAATTTTGACCCTAAGATCCCTCATGGCATCATAACATTGCATTTGCATTGCCTCAAGGATCTTTAGCATCTTGGTTCCCTTTGCCTTTGGATGGGACTCCTTGTGATTGGTTTGAGATCACCAAGCATGCTTGAGTTATACATCATTGTTTCTCTTACTTTTGTTTACTAACCAAAAGCACAAAAATGTGTCACTAACATCTGTTGTTTGAAGCTTGAGTATCATCCAAGACACTTTATGGATTCTATTTAGATGATCAGTCAACACAAGGGAATGACTTGAGATACTTCCAGCAGGTTCAAATGGGGTCTATTTGTCAGTCAAAACGTTAATCTTGAAGGAGCAAAAGTTTGTTCATGAGTTGTCATGCTCGCTAGGCGAGCAGAATGGGTCGCCTAGCGAGTCCCAAGAAAAGCCACCAGAATCACCTACGCTCAAAGGAATTTCTTGAACTATCATGCTCGCTAGGCGAAGCCCACGTCTTTAAAAAATAAAAAAACGAAAAACGAAAAAAAACGGAAAAAAAAACGAAAAACGAAAAAATTAAATAAAAAAAATATAACAGAAATTTTTTGGACTTGGGCCTCTCTCATTTGAGCCCACAGGTCCACAAAAATCAGGTTATAAATTCAGAGTTTCAGTGAAACAAAAGGCAATTCTATTCATATTACCCTGGCAGGGAAAAGATAGTGAGAGAAGAGCTAACAGAGTTCAAAGCAACCTCTAGAGACTGAAGGGAACTCATCGGCAAAGAACCAATTTCCTCTCATATAAACCCTCAGAGTGCTTTGCAAACCCAACCGGGCAATTCAATTTCATTCGATCTCTCCAGTCAGGTTTGCCTTATTCCCATTACTTTATGCTTTTTATTTGAATGCTCTGAATGTATGAGGTATTATGGGTGAATTTGATACCCTTTTGATGCATGTGTTTGATAAGAGGTTTAGGCCTCCTACCCTTGGTTGCTTTTTGTGAGCTTTTTGTGAATTTTAATGGCATGATTCAAGTGGTTACATTTTGATTTGGGGGCAACTCTTGATTACCCTATCTTGTTTCTCTAACCTGTTTGTTGAGTTTTGTTTTGTGAGGACTCACATGACTCTTGCAGAGATGGTCTGGTGTTCCACTTTATTTGTGGGATACCACCTGGAGGTTTATTCCGATTACCTGTACTGACTCACTTTCTTTGATGGTGCTAGCTTGAGAGATCTCTGGGTTTCTTATCTCTTTAATTGCTGTTACTTCGGATCTTTATCCGTACGGTAGATCTCTCGATCCCTTTATTTTTTCCCGTATTTTACCGTTTTCTTAGGTTTCGTATAGCCTCTCGTGGCATCTCAATTAAGGTTGCGCGGTTCCTTCATCTAGGACTGCCTTTTCGATAAAACTTTTAGGTTTTTGTTTGTTTTCTAACCATTCCTTTGGATAAATAGAAGTGCGGTGGCGACTCGACTTGTATGATTTACCTTGGATTTAGTCAATATCTCTAATGGTAACGAATACCCCGCTACAGAAAAGTGGCGACTCTGCTGGGGGTAAAAATTTGCCTAGTGGGTTTTGCCTACTTTTCATATTTGTTGTATTGTATATTTTTCTTTACGTGACATATTTTTGTGCAATTTGGGATTACTATATTGTATGTAATGATTGAATTGCTTGAATATTAATTCCTTGTATGCTTGGTGATCTTTGTGAGATGAGTTCTATACCCGAACTCGAGTGCACTTAGGATAGGAGAATGGCATAGTCTTGTCGACTTGTGTGGAGTTATTCCTTAGCAAGTTGACTTGCAAGCCCATTCACTTGGTGGAGGTCATGTTGGGATCAATAATGTCACACAAGTAGTTGTGGTTAGACATTACTTTTTCCAATATAGACCTTAGAAGCCAAGGACCTTAGTTTACCAAACCCATCTTGGCTTATTCGTAGGATGTAGTGCGAAAGTCCTTCAAGTGTAAGATTTGATACGATTGTTACGCGATACTACACTCATAAGAGTCTCTCTTGAGAATATTTTTGGAATACAAGTAGTCGTTTCTCCGATAATATCCGAAAGATGGGATGATGACTATGGGAACCTTTTGTAGAACATGTTTGGCAGGTTTAAACCTTAGTACACTCCCTTCGGGTGGTTCTTAACCTAAACTCCATGCTCGTGACTTGCAACAAACCCTTGATTCATGGTTGATCCGTTCATGAATCCTTAATATCAATGGAACTTGGGTGTTGATAAGGTGTAAACCATAATCCACCAAAATGGATGATTGATATTAAGGATAACATGATCCATCCCATGACCTTTATTTGGTGTGCTTTGCTTGATCCTTGAGTGTGATTGTTGCATTCATGCATTCATGCACCCATTTGCATCCATATCATTAATAAATAAGAAAAATTTCAAGGAACTTAAGGGGTTTATTTGCAAAATTATCCACATGGAAAGACAAAGAAGGAATACAAAGAAGTACAGCTTCAGGCAACCAGATTTGAAAGAGTTAAGGAATCTGACATCCTATGTATTAGATCCTTTGGGTTTCAAGGCTCGTTTTGGGATGCTTCTTCCTCTTCTGACTACTCAGGTGGATGAAGGATTGGTGAGTGTATTGGTGCAGTTTTATGATTCCTGGTACCGTTGCTTCACGTTTCCGGATTTCCAGATTTTGCCTACCCTTGAAGAGTATGCTTACCTTGTGGGTATACCTATTCTAGACCAGTTTCCATTCAGTGGCTTGGAGAGTATTCCTATTTCTCAAGAGATAGCTGACATGTTACACATAGATGAATCTCTGGTTGGTGCTCATATGACTACCAAAGGAGGAATTCAAGGTCTCCCTTCTGAGTTCCTCATTGCTCAAGCTACTATGTATGGGAAGGCCATGAGTGAGGACGCCTTTGAGGCCATATTTGTACTTCTCATCTATGGGCTAGTGTTATTCCCCAACATCGACAAGTTTGTGGATGTGAACGCTATTAGGATTTTCTCTACTCTTAATCCCGTTCCGACTCTGTTGGGCGATACCTACTTCTCTTTGAATATGAGGAATGCAAAGGGTGGTGGCGCCATTGTGTGTTGTTTGCCTCTGTTGTATAAGTGGTTTATTTCTCACTTACCTCAGACGGTCGCTTTCAAGGAGAACAAGGAATGTCTACGGTGGTCCACGACACTTATGTCTCTCACTAATGATGATATCTCTTGGTATAACAGTGTGTATGATGGTGTGCAGATTATTGACTCTTGTGGCGAATTCTCCAATGTACTTCTTCTTGGTACATGTGGTGGGATTAACTACAATCCTGTTTTGGCACGTCGGCAGCTTGGGTTCCCCTTAAAGGATACCCCCAATAACATTCTGTTAGAGGGTGTATTATTTCAGGATGGTAAAGATCCCCAAGGCTTGAAAGCTAGGATGGTCCGCGCTTGGCGCAAGATTCATAGGAAAGGAAGGAAAGAGTTGGGTCCTAAGAATTGCATCCCTTTGGAGCCTTATACTTCTTGGGTAAGGAGGAGAGCTTCTGAGTATCTCATGCCTTACGAGTATCTGAGACCTACACATATGATTATGGCTGGGCCTTCAACCCTCCCTAATCGAGGAGTAGAGGAGTTGAGAGACAAAGACCGTTCACGTGCCTGGATCCGTGAACGTGAAGACTTGCTTCAGCGGATTAAGGAGAAGGATGCGTTGATTGAGTTTCTTGAGCATCAGGTTATTGATGACCCTGATGATGTATGGACTTCTCTACTTCCTCAGTCTTCTAAGTTCTGGAAGAGGAAGTATGATCGACTTGCCAAAGAGAAGGCTGATATGGAGGCAGCCTACGAGAAGGAGGTGAAGAGGCTTCGTGCATTTTATCTTCATGTGTCCCGAGCTTTAGATGATTGTTTCTAGGGACCCATAGGACGATTATTTTCCTTTTCTCTTGTACATGATTGACGATGCTGCACTTCTTTTCCCTGATATTATTTGATGAGATATTTCCATATTTGATAAAATGCTTAATATTTCCAGAATTTGCAAATAAAACTCTAAAGTTCCTTTGAAATAAAAAATAAATCATATACACAAGCATTGCATGCATCATACGTATAAGCAGGTTTTATTTCCGGTCCCTTGCCCCGTGGTCTAACTTTGTGTCCTTCATTTATTTTGAAGACAAGCTGACTCACCGGTACTACACTAGAGCCAATATTTCAAGACTGATGGATCACTCAGACCATGGATTCACGAGGCAGGCGCCGTGACGTCCACCCTACACCAGAAATTGAAATTCGTGAAAAACAAGAAGCTGGTGGTGGTAGGGGGAGAAAGGGCTTTCCTGGTTAGCCATTTGTCTTCCTTCTCTTATCTAGATGCTGAGGTTGAAATTGGAACTCATTTCCAAGCTTTATCTATAGATGAGCCTATTGAGAAGAGAACTCCTTCATTTGCTTCCTACAAAGATGCAAAGTTGGCCATTAAGCGTGGTGCAACCACTGGTTTAGGAAAAATGATTGAGTTAGAAGACAACGAGTCCCGGGCTGGCATAGGTTTTTCTTCTGGTACTTTCAACAAGCAAGGGTTATTCAAGAGTGGAGGTTTCATCCACACTGGTCTAGATGAGGAGGTTGCTGCCGTTTTAGAAGAAGATACAGAGGATTCTGGCAATTTCATCATCCCTGGAGGGGTCTGCAACAATTGGGTCATTGTGGATATTCCAACAGTTGTCCATAAGTCAACGTAATGATCACTTTGTTTAAAAACCCTTCTCCCATGCCAAAAGGAGGAGTGATGACATTGTTGGCGCATAAATACAATGATATTTTCATTCAATAAATTCATGTTAAATGTTTGTTTTTCCAATCATTTTCCCTTTTTGCTTTTGCATGAAATTGGTGATCACATAAAACCTCAAAATGGAAAAAAATCAATCTTTTCATCTGCATAATGATTTGCCTTGTTTGAATTCTAAATGTTTTCATATCCAAAATCATTATGCAGGTTGATTTCTAAACCCATTGAACATAATGACCCAACACCATCTCCCAATTTTGAATTCCCTGTATTTGAGGCAGAGGAAGATGATGTTGAAGAGATTCCTGATGAGATCACCCAGCTACTTGAGCATGAAGAGAAGATCATTCATCTGCATCTTAAGAATCTGGAAACAGTCAACTTGGGGTCTGAAGACTGTGTACGAGAGGTAAAGATTGGGGCACTTCTGGAAGAATCTGTTAAGAAGGGGTTGATTAAGTTGCTACGAGAATATGTTGACGTCTTTTCCTGGTCATATGAAGACATGCCTGGTCTAGATACTAATATTGTGTAACATTTCGTACCTTTAAATCCTGAGTGCGTGCCTGTAAAGTAGAAGCTCAGAAGAACTCATCCTGATATGGCAGTGAAGATTAAAGAGGAAGTTCAGAAGCAAATTGATGCGGGGTTCCTGGTGACTTCTATATATCCTCAATGGGTGGCCAATATTGTGCCCATGCCTAAGAAAGATGGAAAAGTCCGGATGTGCGTGGACTATAGAGACTTGAATAAAGCTAGTCCGAAAGATGATTTCCCTCTACCACATATTGATATGTTGGTAGATAATACAGCTAAATTCAATGTCTTCTCGTTTATGGATGGATTTTCCGGATATAATCAGATTAAAATGGCACCCGAGGATATGGAGAAGACAACATTCATCACACCTTGGGGAACATTCTGTTATCGAGTGATGCCCTTCGGTTTGAAGAACGCCGGAGCCACGTATCAACGAGCTATGACTACCTTGTTCCATGACATGATGCATAAGGAGATTGAGGCGTATGTTGACGATATGATCGCTAAGTCAAGATCGGAGGCTGTACTCCCTGTAGAGGTGGAGATCCCATCAATGAGAGTCTTGATGGAAGCCAAGTTGACTGATGCTGAATGGGTTCAGAGTCGTTATGATCAGCTGAATTTGATTGAAGAGGAGAGATTGACTGCCAAGTGCCACGGTCAGTTATATCAGCAAAGGATGAAGAAAGCTTTTGATAAAAAGGTCAAGCCTCGTGTGTTCCGAGAAGGTGACCTTGTGCTCAAGAAAGTCTTGTCTTTCGCGCCCGATTCCAGGGGCAAGTGGACTCTGAACTATGAGGGTCCGTATGTTGTTAAGAGAGCCTTTTCAGGCGGTGCTTTGATACTTACAACTATGGATGGGGAGGATTTCACTCGTCCTGTGAATTCAGATGCAGTCAAGAAATACTTCGCCTAAAAAATAAAAACTGAATAGCTCGCTAAGTTGAAAACCCGAAAGGGCGGCTTAGGCAAAAATGAGCGTCTCGGTGGATTGAAAACCCGAAAGGGCGATCCAGGAAAAAGTTAGAGACATGAAAAATGAATATAGGTATCTCGCTAGATTGAGTACCTCATCCTGGGGCAATCTAGGCAAAAATTAGGGATTTGGCAAGTAACTGCATCCTGACTAGACTTTGTTCTACAACTGTCGTCCGTAAGAGATCCTTGCTCATTATCAACCAAAGCTGTAAATACATCGGATTCAGAATTGGTGGAGAAATGGTCATTATGTTCAATGTATCCCTTTTCCAATATATATCACCAATTTCAAATTTGTAAAGATCTATGGAGTCTTGCCATTCGCGGACTACCATTCTATCAAATAAATTTGAGCCTTTTATCCAATTATTGGCACTCTTATTTGTTTCTATTCAACAACTGTTTTGCATGTTTTGATTAAGAAAATATCATTGTTTCAAACAATCAAATTTTTCATAATTTGTTTTTAAACAAAGTGAACATTCACAATGACGAAAGGATACTTAGGAGATCCTCAGTGCTCTCCCAAGGGTGGTATGATCTCCAACAGGGTAAGATTTTTGTCCATATTCCTGGCATGACTGTATCTCCTCCCTCCAGAACCTTTTGTGGTTTATCCTACCAAGTGAATTGCTTGTTGAGAGTCACCTCTCTTCCCTTCAGCAGAGTAGCAATCTTTCTTCCTCAGCAGCTTGGATCTCTTTGGGCATGAGCGGTATTTGGTGGTTGATCCCGATAAATCCTTTATCTCCTCGGATAGATTCCCCAGTAGAGTTGTTGTTGTGGTGGACCTTGTCTATGATAACTCTCGTCCCCAGCTGGAATGATTGATGATTCATCCCTTGCAGAGTTCTTTGCTTCCTGGTATCTCTGATCCCCAGCAGATTGGATACTCTCCGGTGAACTTGGCTTTCTCTCTTGAGATGTAGTACCGGGTGGTTGATTCCTGGACCTGGTTGTGTTAGATATGTCTGTTTGTCAGCATACATCATACATAAACCACGCATATTCATGCATAATTATAACATTCAGATATTCATGTTGCATTCTTTGCCATATATCGTTGTTTGCTGTCTCCTGCTATTTGGTGATATACTTCCCCGAGCAGATGTGTGTGTCTGATCTCTCCATATAGAGTCAGCTCCATAAGCAGAAAGTGTCTATCCTTTCTTCCATATTCCCCACCGGGTTATATCCTCGTGGATGTTGATTGTTTTTGTTCCTTCCTAACACATATACTGGGATGGTTTTCCCCATTGAGTTATATCCTCACCGGGACAAGTCTTGATTTGGTGTGCCTATCTAGTTTGATCCTAGATCGGTCTCTTGAGACTCTTTTCCTGTTTCCCCGTGGTAAATGAATAATTTCTCCATAATTAGTAATTATTATCCCCGGCGGAGTCTGTGTTTCTCTACCCTCATATCGGTAGTTGTAAACCATATTTCTTCCCTTTTTGCAGAGTAACTATTTTTGCTCATCTTTAATTGGTGACGGTTATCTTCATCTAATATTCGGTGATGATATCCCCTCATCTGCTTGGATAATTGCCCTGATTACGCAATTTATCCCCAGCGGGTCATCTCTCGTCTACCTTGTTGTTGTTGGTAACGATTGTTTCTCCCCTGAATTGGTCATCATTATATACCTAGTTTCGGTATCCCGATGCCTTTTCTTTTCGGTTGATTTATCCTTTATTAACCCAGTAACCGGTTGTGGATAATCGTCCATGCGAGTATATTATCGTTCTGACGGTAATAGATAGTATATCTCATGCACTCTCGAGTCTGAAGCCTTTTGTTCTTCCCCGATTGAGTAAGATTCGTATCCCCTTTGTGGAGTCGAATATTCATCCTGTAATCGAGTTTGCTTTTAGCCCTCTTTTGGATGATGAGTGTTTTGGGAATATTCCCCAATTCACGCCTTGGTTGGTCACCTATTATATGCCCAGTAACCGGTATCCCTGGTGTTCCTTCCTCTCTGCTCCCTATTATGACTTTTTGTCCCCTGTGGAGTCAGAATCCCTGAGTTGAAGTATACCTTTTAGGTTTTCCTCAGAAGTTTTGAAGTTTTGATATCTCTCACCCTTATACCGGTCTTGGATATTCATCTCTTCCTGAGCATGTTGTATCTCTCACCCTCATACCTGGCGTTTAGATCACATGTCTCCTTGAGCTTATTACCCAGTAACCGGTAATACCTCGTCCCGCTGCTTCCCCAGGAGTGTCCTTGTGGACATCCCCAGCGAAGTCCCTTAGTGGATTGTTTTCATCCGGATTTTATCCGAAGTATCCGCTGTGGATAGTTTTTTTGCTGTATTGGCATATTCCCCAATACATGCATCTTCGAGTCAGCTCGAGTCTTTCCATTGGATCTTTTCCCTTTGGAATCCTGTTCCCCACGCCTTGAGTCGTGACTTGCTCGCGCATTTTTATCCCTTTTCTATCCCCAGGAGAGTCCCCAGGTTCTTGGTCCCATGGAGTGAATTGCTCATATGGATTATCACTGGCTTCTGATTTCTTTGCATTTGTGGACACATATCTCCACAGAGTGCTACCATTTTTCATACCTACATTTGCATCATGAGGTCTCTTAGGGACCAAAATTCGTCGTCTTTGTTATTATTTAAGCCCATTCTACCCCGTCGAGACGAAGATTTTAACCTTCACTTCTCCGACTAGAATGACCTTAAATAGGGGCATCTGTAAGACCCCAATTTTGACCCTAAGATCCCTCATGGCATCATAACATTGCATTTGCATTGCCTCAAGGATCTTTAGCATCTTGGTTCCCTTTGCCTTTGGGTGGGACTCCTTGTGATTGGTTTGAGATCACCAAGCATGCTTGAATTATACATCATTGTTTCTCTTACTTTTGTTTACTAACCAAAAGCACAAAAATGTGTCACTAACATCTGTTGTTTGAAGCTTGAGTATCATCCAAGACACTTTGTGGGTTCTATTTAGATGATCAGTCAACACAAGGGAATAACTTGAGATACTTCCAACAGGTTCAAATGGGGTCTATACGTCAATCAAAACGTTAATCTTGAAGGAGCAAAAGTTTGTTCTTGAGCTGTCATGCTCGCTAGGCGAGCAGAATGGGTCGCCTAGCGAGTCCCAAGAAAAGCCACCAGAATCACCTACGCTCAGAGGAATTTCTTGAACTGTCATGCTCGCTAGGCGAAGCCCACGTGTTTAAAAAAAATGAAAAACGAAAAAAAAATGGAAAAATAAACCGAAAAACGAAAAAAAATGGAATAAATAAATAAATAAATAAATAAATAAATAAAATATAACAGAAAATTTTTGGACTTGGGCCTCTCTCATTTGAGCCCACAGGTCCACAAAAATCAGGTTATAAATTCAGAGTTTCAGTGAAACAAAAGGCAATTCTATTCCTATTATCCTGGCAGGGAAAAAGATAGTGAGAGAAGAGCTAACAGAGTTCAGAGCAACCTCCAGAGACTGAAGGGAACTCATCGGCAAAGAACCAATTCCCTCTCATATAAACCCTCAGAGTGCTTTGCAAACCCAACCGGGCAATTCAATTTCATTCGATCTCTCCAATCAGGTTTGCCTTATTCCCATTACTTTATGCTTTTAATTTGAATGCTCTGAATGTATGAGGTATTATGGGTGAATTTGATACCCTTTTGATGCATGTGTTTGACAAGAGGTTTAGGCCTCCTACCCTTGGTTGCTTTTTGTGAGCTTTTTGTGAATTTTAATGGCATTATTCATGTGGTTACATTTTGATTTGGGGGTAACTCTTGATTACCCTATCTTGTTTCTCTAACCTGTTTGTTGAGTTTTGTTTTGTGAGGCCTCACATGACTCTTGCAGAGATGGCCTGGTGTTCCACTTTATTTGTGGGATACCACCTGGAGGTTTATTTTGATTACCTGTACTGACTTACTTTCTTTGATGGTGCTAGCTTGAGAGATCTCTGGGTTTCTTATCTTTTTAATTGCTGTTACTTCGGATCTTTATCCGCACGGTAGATCTCTCGATCCCTTTATTTTTTCCCGCATTTTACCGTTTTCTTAGGTTTCGTATAGCCTCTCGTGGCATGTCAATTAAGGTTGCGCGGTTCCTTCATCTAGGACTGCCTTTTTGCATGAGCATCCCTAAACACCTCAAACTCATTGATTTTTCTTCTCCTAAGAACACGTTATCTCCTTCTACTACAGGCGAGTAAGTCTCCAAAGGTCGAGCATCCGGTAGATTGCGTAGTAACGTCGTTCACCCCAAAACACAACCCTTACCCCGTAGTTGGTCGAACTACGTTTTGCTCTGATTTTCATCCCAAATGAGATACGTAGGCATAAGACGTGATGTCTTAGCGAGCACACTCCTCTTTAACCCATAGGTAGCCGAGCTACGAAGACTCTGATTCTCAGATTCAGATGAGATACGTATGCAGTGGATGCGACATCCGTGCGAGTCATTTTCGTTTGACCCTTCTTTTAGTAAGTAGTACATTAGATAAACATACACGCTTTTCTCATCCCTTCAATGATGTTTGCACAAATAAATTTTCAAAAAAAAAAACAACAACCTTTGCAACAAATGTGAAAAGGGCTCCCTAGGAGTACCTAGGATGCTTTGGGTGCCTAACACCTTCCCATTGCATAACCAACCCCCTTACCCAGATCTCTGACATTTTTACTAGTTTTTTATTCGCTAAAACTTTTAGGTTTTTGTTCGCTTTCTAACCATTCCTTTGGATAAATAGAAGTGCGGTGGCGACTCGACTTGTATGATTTACCTTGGATTTAGTCAATATCTCTAATGGTAACGAATACCCCGCTACAGATTGGAAGTAAAGAAATGAACAAAATAATTTTGGCATTTTTAATATTTAAAAATAAACTTGAATTAAAATATTAAAGAAAGGTCAAACTTCAAAATCACTTCAAATCAACTTTTGAAAGTCCAAGTG
This sequence comes from Lathyrus oleraceus, assembly GCF_024323335.1. Taxonomy (NCBI): domain Eukaryota; kingdom Viridiplantae; phylum Streptophyta; class Magnoliopsida; order Fabales; family Fabaceae; genus Lathyrus; species Lathyrus oleraceus. The sequence goes on from NC_066584.1 coordinate 76,902,743, forward strand.
ATTTATCCCAAGTTCAACAAGGTCAAACAAAGTTTGACAAAAAATTTAAGCATTTTTCAAAGTCAGAAACTATTTTTAATCAATTAAAAATGAATAAAAATAACCTAATGGAACTAAAATCTCAAATAAATCTCAAATCAATTAAAAAATTGATGAGAATATTTTTCATAGATCCATCATCATTCAAATAGGTTAGGAAAATATTTTTGTATTTTTTTGAATATTGAAAACTATTTAAAATGAATTAAAAATAACCAGAAAAGAGAAAATTCACAAAAAATATCAAATGACAAGATAAAAAATATTAAAAATCATTTTTAGAAACTAGAATTTAAATGGAGAAGAATGCAATTGGTCCCATATTTTTTGGAATTAAAATGAAGAAGTTATGAATTTTTGAAAATAAAGGAAATAAAAGAAATTAAAACAGAAATTAAGAAAATCAAAAAAATCGCAGGCGTCTGATCAAGCCTCATTAATTGACGTGGCTGATCAGATGCTCCACATGCGCGCGCTCATGTTAGGCTTGAGTCAATGAGAAACACATGGTATTTAAAAAAGTCATAAGATCCAAGCGTGGAGATTAGATCTGGAGATGCCATCACACGGTCCACAATCCATCTAGCAAAGGGACGGTGGCCAGAGCCACCGTCTTCTCCGGTGAGCATGAAGATTCCGGCCAAAGTTGCAGGCAATAAAAACTTAACCAAATGAACCGATCCTCATATCATTGGAAAGCTGGGGTGATGTACATCACCCCTGTACCATTGGTTTTCCTTCTAGATCTCCATGGGAAGAGAAATCAGAAGAGGAAAATAATGGAGTTCAAACTGAACTTGATGATTTTGCAAAATTAAAAGCACAATTCAAATGCCTCTAGTGAGAGGACTTCAAACAACACAATAGCCAGGCAAATGGATCAAAGATTAATGAGTTTCGAAGAAAAAACCAGTTGATGATCACCTTTGAATTGTGAAGATTTGAGCTACCTTCCTTGCTTCCTTTAGGCAAACAGAACTTCTATGGACTGGATGATGAAGGTCTAGGAACTTTAGATCTAAAGATTCAACCAAATTCAGTTGAATTTCAGATCTGAAATTTTATGAAATGTGAACTAGTTCCTTTGGTAATGGTTATGGATTCAGTTGTGCAGCATATCAGGCGCCTTTAGGTTGAAGAATTATGAAGCATAGCATGTCTATTTATAGCTGAATTGGAGGCAAGGCAAGGAAAAACTCGTGTGCATGGCAAGTGGATATTCTTTGCATGGGCTTGCATGATCATGTAGAAGGCCCAAATTCAATTGCATTTGCATGCTGATGACCAAACAACTTGAAATGGACGTGTAGATGCAATTGATTTGGAGTGTGCAATGAGTTTCAAACAAGTTTCCATAATTGAGCTTAAAACTTCACCTCTTCGAAAATGCCACTTAGAAAACCCAAACATAAGCATATGGGTAATGGTTGGAAAGGTCTTGACATAAGGAACAAATTTTATGTTGGACCAAAACTCATTTGGAGTCTGGAAATTTATGAAAACAGGCCATGAAGTTCATAGTGCAAAACATGCCTTTGAGAATTTTGCCAAATTGGTCCAACTTCAAGCCCTTCTGTTTTGATGATGCAAGCCCCAAATGGGAAAACCTCCAACGTCCAAGTTGTATATCTTTTCAATAAAGTCAAAATGGACTTAAATTTTGCATCATTTGGATTTTTTATGAAGGAGTTATGGGCACTTGAAGTTGGACTTTTTTGCCTTTCAATGCATTTGGTCCAAAGTGACCTATAATGTTTTGCATTATCACATGTATTTCCTTTGAGATTATGAAATTTTGTTCAACATAACATTTTAAGGAGACATCTTAATCGTTCCAATGCATTTGATCCCACCTCAAAATCATAAAAAATGAATGAGTTATGTTCTTGGGAAATTGACCCAAAATTAGGGTTTCAGTCAAAATGACCTATAATGTCTTGGAATGGGAGATGACCTTCCAAGCTTTAAATCAATTTTTGATGAACATGAAAGTTGTTCATATTATCCTTAAGAACATTTTTGCTTTTCGGATCATCTCCATATGACCAACACATAAAGCGTTAGGTCTCAGTGCACTTCAAAATAGTCAGATGAATTGACTGATCAACTTCTCAAGTCCACAACTCATATCTTGATGAATTGATGATTTAGGACACTAAAATAAGTTCAAATATGCATGAAATGATGAATTATAGAACTTCCCTTGATTGTATTTGACCATGGGCTGAGGTTGCTTCACTAGCAAGGCATTGTAGGTGATCAGATGAACTTAGGGTTTCCTTGAGAAACAAAACCTCAAACCCTTTGACTTGCTTTGATCAAAATGATGAATTGAGATACTAGGGAGGAATATTTGATGGATGAGAGCTTTGGGAACCATTACCATGCTTGCTTTCATCCTCTCTTGACCATATCTTTGCACAAAGGATCTCCTTGAAGCTCTGGACCTTGTGATTGCTCAAGCTACAAACAAAAGATGTTAGTGACATAATTTTGTGCTTTTGGTTAGTGAATAAAGATGAGAAAAGAAATAATATACAATTCAAGCATACTTGGTGATCTCAAACCACTCACAAGAGGTCCCACCCAAAGGCAAGGGGAACCAAGATGCTTATGATCCTTTAGGCTTTGCAAATGCAATGTTATGATGCCATGAGGGATCTTAGGGTCAAAATTGGGGTCTTACAGATAGCAGCAGTAGTAACTATTGATTCTAAGTGTTGGCAGCAATTTTGGTAAAACAAAGAGTGTTCACAAGATGTTATGTGTGATATCTTAACATGAGATATCCTATGTACCTGCTGGAGTTCAAGAACATGTGCATGCAGGATTGTTTCAGAATGCCACATACAATGACAAGGCTTCTGATATTGGATGTACCTGTAGGAGCTTAAATGAAAGACATGTTCATGCAGAATTGTTTCAGATGACATACACAATGTCATGACATCTGATATGGTTGTACCTGCTGGAAGTTATAAAAGGAATAATTGGATTATGCAGGATTTTTCCAGGATGTCAGACCCGATGTCATGATATCCTGTACACAGAACATTCAGTATGAATGTCTGGTGTTTTTTGATTGCACAATTAATGGAAATCTTTGGATGATTGAAGATATGGCTAGCTGGCGCATTCAATCATGGATTACAACCAGATTTACTTATTTTCCAAGGAGATCTATACAACTGTTATAAAAAGATTTGATTGGAAAATAGATTTAGGGTTTTCAAGATGTCCAAGGCCAGCTGAGAGCTTCTATAAAAAGGGACTTAGAAAACCTGTTTGGACACACAACCAAGACTGAGCGAAATACAGAGAGAGAGCTAGGGTTTGTATCTGTTTAGTCATAAGACTTGTAGGTCATTCAAGTCATCTATTGATGATTGAATTGGACTGATTTGTGGTTGTAATTTGTCACTCTAAAAGCTGTTAAGCAAGAGTGTGTGTCTTCTTGATCAAAGCTGTGAAGCAAGATCAAGAGTGTGTCTTCTTGATTGAAACTGTGAAGTAAAATCAAGAGTGTGTAATTGAAAAGTATTTTCTTTTCTCAAGGGATTGTTGTTTAAAATCACTGGTGTGTGATTGTAAGGGAAGTGAGTGGGTTCTCATATCTAAGAGTGCTTAGGTAGAAATTGCACGGGTAGAGATTAGGTGATAAAGACTGTAACTTGTTGAAGTGTACAGAGAGTCTTTGAACTAATTCTATTTTAGTGAATTTCCTTCCTGGCTTGGTAGTCCCCAGACGTAGGTGAGTTGCACCGAACTGGGTTAATAATTGCTTGTGTTATTTGCTTTACCATTATGTATTTTTTATCCATTGTATGTTAACAGATATTAGTGTCGTAACATTATCTTCGACATCTTATATCTGATACCAGAATTTCAATTGGTATCAGAGCAGGCATCCTACTTTGGTTCTGGGTGAGATCTAGGGGCAATACTTTCTGGTATAATGGAGAGAGATGGAGGATCTGTTCATACGCCACCAATTTTGGATGGTTCTAACTATGACTATTGGAAACCTCGAATGGTAGTGTTTCTGAAATCCCTTGATAACAAGGCTTGGAAAGCTGTGTTAACAGGTTGGGTGCATCCTGTCATTACTAAAGAAGGAGAAGCCACCACTAAGAAGCCTGAAGAACAATGGTCCAAGGAGGAGGATGATCTTGCTCTTGGAAACTCTAAAGCCTTGAATGCAATATTCAACGGGGTAGACAAGAATATTTTCAGGCTGGTAAACAACTGTGAAGTGGCCAAGGAGGCTTGGGACATTCTCAAGACCACTCATGAAGGCACCTCTAGAGTAAAGATGTCTAGACTTCAGCTGCTCACCTCCAAGTTTGAAAACTTAAGAATGAAAGAAGATGAAAATATTCATGAATTCTACATGAGTATCCTTGAAATTGCCAATGCCTCTGGAGGCTTCGGTGAGAAGATGTCAGACGAAAAGTTAGTAAGAAAAATACTCAGATCACTCCCCAAGAGATTTGTTATGAAAGTAACAACCATAGAGGAATCTCAAGATATTTCAAATATGAGAGTTGATGAGCTAATTGGATCCCTCCAAACATTTGAGATGGGAATATGTGATGGAGCTGAAAAGAAAGCCAAGAGCATAGCATTTATGTCAAACACTGAAGAGGAAGATGAGGAAGGTGGTCAAGATATTGATGAAGACCTGGCAAATGAGATAGCAATGCTGGGAAGACAGTTCAACAAACTGATAAAAAAGGTAGATGTGAGAGCAAAGGGAAATGTCAAGAACATCACATCTGACATCAATAAATCCAACAGCTTTGGTAAGAAACCAAAGTCTGAAGAAAAGCCCAAAGAAGTTCAGTGCTATGAGTGTAATGGGTATGGTCATATTAAAATTGAATGTGAAACCTACCTCAAGAAACAAAAGAGGAGTCTTGTGGCCTCTTAGTCTGATGGAAGTGAAACAAAAGAAGCCACAAACCATGTGACTACATTGACAGGAAGATGGGGGTCTGAGGAAGAGTAACTTGATGATGAAAGAACCCTTAAAGAGTTGTGCCACAGAAGGGCAGGAGTGTGCAAACAAGTTGAAAGCCAGAAGAAAGTGATAGCTCAGCTGGAAAATGAAAAGGAAGAGCTTGTGGAAACCATCTCAAAATTAATGGTGGAAGTTGTATTCTTGAATTCCAAACTAGATGAGATGACTAAGTATGTAAGAATGCTTAACAATGGATCTGCCATCTTAGACAAGATTCTCAAGACTGGCCAAATAACAGGAAACAAATCTGGTATTGGATTCAAGGCTGAGTACAGTTACACTGGTTGCTAACCAAAACCGAAACCTAAGTGCAACCATGTTAAAAGCAAACCTGAGATGTCACATCAAATGTCACAACAGCAAAAAGGGAAACATCAAAGATGGAAATGCCAATATTGTGGAAAATTTGGCGACCTGAAGCTCTTTTGCTATAAGCTATGTGGCTATCCTGGCCCTGTTCAGTCTCAATACCAATCAAGGTCCAAGCATCACAAGACTGTCAACAAAAAATAATGGACTCCTAAAACAAAGGTCACAAGTCTCATAGCTCACACTTCCCCCAGAGTTTCTGCCAAAGAAGATTGGTATTTTGACAGTGGTTGCTCTAGACATATGACTGGGAACAAAAATCTGCTAACTGAACTTCATCCTCATGCCATGAGTTATGTTACCTTTGGTGATGGTGCAAAGGGGGAAATCAAGGGAATGGGTAGGCTGGATTGCCCTGGAGTTCCTGACCTTGATGATGTCCTACTTGTTAAGGGATTAACTGCTAATCTTATAAGCATCAGTCAACTGTGTGATCAAGGTCTAAATGTAAACTTCACCAAAGCTGAATGTCTGATTACTAACAAAGAAAATAAAGTAATCATGAAGGGAGTTAGGTCCAAAGACAACTGCTACATGTGGAGCTCTCAAGAAACTAGATACTCCTCAATGTGTACCTTAGCCAAAGAAGAAGAGGTAAAGATATGGCATCAAAGATTGGGCCATCTGCACCTTAAAGGTATGAAAAGGATCATATATATTGAAGCTGTTAGAGGAATTCCCAACTTAAAGATTGATGAGGGAAAAATCTGTGGAGAATGTCAGATTGGAAAACAAACAAGGATGTCACACCAGAGGCTTAGACATGACACAACTACCAGAGTCCTGGAGCTACTTCGTATGGACTTGATGGGACCCATGCAAGTTGAAAGCCTTGGTGGGAAGAAATATGCATATGTGGTGGTAGATGATTTCTCCATATACACCTGGATCAATTTCATAAGAGAAAAATCTGATGTATTTGAAGTCTTTAAGGAGCTTTGTTTGAAACTTCAAAGGGAGAAAGAAAGTCCTGTTGTCAAAATTAGAAGTGATCATGGGAAGGAGTTTGAGAACAGCAAATTTGCTGAATTCTGCTCTTTAGAAGGAATTCATCATGAGTTCTCATCCCCCATCACTCCCCAGCAAAATGGTGTGGTGGAAAGAAAAAATAGGACTCTTCAAGAATCAGCCAGAGCTATGATTCATGCTAAGAAATTTCCCTATCATTTTTGGGCTGAAGCCATGAACACAACCTGCTATGTTCACAACAGAGTGACATTGAAGAAAGGAACTCCCATAACCCTTTATGAAGTCTTGAAAGGAAGAAAACCCACAGTCAAATACTTCCATGTATTTGGTAGCAAATGCTATATCTTGGTTGATCGTGAGCAAAGAAGGAAGATGGATCCCAAAAGTAATGAAGGAATATTTCTGGGCTATTCAACAAACAGTAGAGCCTACAGGGTCTTTAATTCCAGAACTAATGTGTTGATGGAATCCATTAATGTAGTGGTTGATGATCAACAGACTGATGTCACAGACGATGTCGTGACATCTCTGAATGATTCTCCAGCTGACTCCTCAGACAAGAATAAGGAAGAAGAACCACCTCAAGCTGAACCTGAAGATGACAAAATCAACAAGGGACCCTCTATCAGAATTCAGAAGGATCATCCCAAAGACCTTATCATAGGAGACCCAGATAAAGGAGTCACTACTAGATCAAGGGAAGTAATCTCACATTGTTGCTTTGTGTCAAAGATTGAACCTAGAAATATCCAGGAAGCCTTGACTAATGAGTTCTGGATCAATGCCATGCAAGAAGAGTTAGGCCAATTCAAGAGGAATGAAGTATGGGTATTGGTTCCTAGAACTGAAGGAGTAAATGTCATAGGTACAAAGTGGGTATATAAGAATAAATCTGATGAACAAGGGGTTGTTACTAAAAACAAAGCTAGATTAGTAGCTCAAGGATATACTGAAGTTGAAGGAGTTGACTTTGATGAAACTTTTGCTCTTGTAGCTCGCCTTGAGTCCATTAGATTATTGCTTGGAGTGACATGTATTCTGAAATTCAAACTATTTCAGATGGATGTAAAAAGTGCCTTTCTAAATGGCTACCTAAATGAAGAAATATATGTTGAACAACATAAAGACTTCACAGATCCAAATCTTCCACAACATGTGTACAGATTGAAGAAAGCCCTTTATGGGTTAAAACAAGCTCCCAGGGCTTGGTATGAGAGACTCACAGTGTTCCTCACTGACAATGGATACAGGAAAGGAGGTATTGACAAAACTCTATTTGTGAAGAATGAAGGAGGGAAGCTCATGGTGGCACAAATATATGTAGATGACATTGTATTTGGTGGAATGTCAGAACAGATGGTTGAACATTTTGTTAGACAAATGAAATCTGAGTTTGAGATGAGCCTTGTTGGAGAACTGGCCTACTTTCTTGGGCTACAAGTCAAACAGATGGAAGACTCTATCTTTTTATCTCAAAGCAAGTACGCCAAGAACATTGTGAAGAAGTTTGGCATGGAGAATGCAACCCATAAAAGAACACCTGCTCCTACACATGTAAAAATCTCCAAAGATGAAAATGGTGTCAGTGTAGATCAAAGTCTATACAGAAGCATGATAGGCAGTCTGCTATATCTCACAGCAACCAGACCTGACATTGCATTTGTTGTTGGTGTGTGTGCTAGATATCAAGCTGAACCAAAAGTCAGTCACATAAACCAAGTGAAGAGAATACTGAAATATGTCAATGGCACCAGTGACTATGGGATGTTATATACTCATGGATCTGGATCTATGTTGACTGGATACTATGATGCAGACTGGGTTGGGAGTGCTGATGATAGGAAGAGCACATCAGGAGGATGTTTCTTCTTAGGGAACAATCTGATTTCATGGTTCAGCAAGAAACAGAATTGTGTATCTCTATCCACTGCTGAAGCTGAATACATAGCAGCTGGAAGTAGTTGTTCTCAACTGGTCTGGATGAAACAAATATTGTCAGAATACAATGTCACACAAGAAGTCATGACATTATACTGTGATAACCTGAGTGCTATAAATATTTCCAAGAATCCTATTCAGCACAGCAGGACAAAGCACATTGATATCAGGCATCACTTCATCAGAGAACTTGTGGAAGAGAAGATCATAGCACTGGAGAATGTTCCTACAGAGAGGCAATTAGATGACATATTCACAAAAGCTTTAGACTCCAATCAATTTGAATGTTTACGAGGAAAATTGGGGATTTGTGTGTATGAGAGTCTATAGCAATCAAGGGAGTCTGTGGATAGCCCTCACAAAGAAAGTATGAAGTTTTGTGAGGTGTGGTGTAGCGAAGGATGTGTGAAGATGTTATGAGAATTGGTCACCTTTGGTCAATTTTGACTAAAAAGGGGGAGAAGTATGTGGCTGGGTACTAGAGTTGTGAGTTGTATGTGACTGGACTAGAGGACAACTATTATTGAAGGAAGAAGGAAGTGCACAGGTGTTAAAACATTCTGTTTACAAATGCCAAAGGGGATGTCTGATATGGTGTACAGGTGCTGATGTTGAACAGGTGTTGATGTTGATGCAGATGTCAGAATGACATTCTGGCTGGTACAGGTGCTGGAGTTATAGTAGCTGTTATTTGATGAATGCACAGATTTAGGGGGAGAAGAAGTACCCGTGTGCATTGTGCGTTTGTATGTCTTACTAGTTGCATCCATAACTAGTAATTCTGTTGTTTGTTGCACAGATTTAAGGGGAGGAGAAGTACCCTTGTGCATGTGTGTATTACTAGTAGCCATAGCTAGTAATTGTTTTGCTTCTGCTGCTGATTAAACTACTGTTATGTTGTTTAACTTCTAATAGTTTACCTTGTGAACAAAAAGGACAGTTATATGTTTTAGCCAAAATTTGCCAAAGGGGGAGTTTGTTGATTCTAAGTGTTGGCAGCAATTTTGGTAAAACACAGAGTGTTCACAAGATGTTATGTGTGATGTCTTAACATGAGATATCCTATGTACCTGTTGGAGTTCAAGAACATGTGCATGCAGAATTGTTTCAGAATGCCACATACAATGATAAGGCTTCAGATATTGGATGTACCTGTTGGAGCTTAAATGAAAGACATGTTCATGCAGGATTGTTTCAGATGACATACACAATGTCATGACATATGATATGGCTGTACCTGCTGGAAGTTATAAAAGGAATTATTGGATTATGCAGGATTTTTCCAGGATGTCAGACCCGATGTCATGACATCCTGTACACAGAACATTCAGTATGAATGTCTGGTGTTTTGTGATTGCACAATTAATGGCAATCTTTGGATGATTGAAGATATGGCTAGCTGGCGCATTCAATCATGGATTACAACCAGATTTACTTATTTTCCAAGGAGATCTATACAGCTGTTATAAAAAGATTTGATTGGAAAATAGATTTAGGGTTTTTAAGATGTCCAAGCCCAGCTGAGAGCTTCTATAAAAAGGGACTTAGAAAACCTGTTTGGACACACAATCAAGACTGAGCGAAATACAGAGAGAGAGCTAGGGTTTGTGTATGTTTAGTCGTAAGACTTATAGGTCATTCAAGTAATCCATTGATGATTGAATTGGACTGATTTGTGGTTGTAATTTGTCACTCTAAAAGTTGTTAAGCAAGAGTGTGTGTCTTCTTGATCAAAGTTGTGAAGCAAGATCAAGAGTGTGTCTTCTTGATTGAAACTGTGAAGTAAAATCAAGAGTGTGTAATTGAAAAGTATTTTCTTTTCTCAAGCGATTTTTGTTTAAAATCACTGGTGTGTGATTGTAAGGGAAGTGAGTGGGTTCTCATATCTAAGAGTGCTTAGGTAGAAATTGCACGGGTAGAGATTAGGTGATAAGGACTGTAACTTGTTGAAGTGTACGGAGAGTCTTTGAACTAATTCTATTTTAGTGAATTTCCTTCCTGGCTTGGTAGCCCCCAGACGTAGGTGAGTTGCACCGAACTGGGTTAACAATTGCTTGTGTTATTTGCTTTACCATTATGTATTTTTTATCCATTGTGTGTTAACAGATATTAGTGTCTTAACATTATCTTCGACATCTTATATTTGATACCAGAATTTCAGTAACAGTATCAGCAAGAGATCGGTATCGTCGTTGGTCATACGGTTGGCGGGTCCAGTCCTGTATTCATCCGATAAAGTTGTTCCTTATTAGTATAATGCAACTATGGTGAAAGATGGTCAAGAGGTTCTGTTACCTATGACCAGTTTTGTCGTAAGCATTATTGATATTACTAAGGTGACCCGCAGTGGTCGTGTGTTTGGGCCAGTTTTCCTAAAGAATGTAGAAGTTTGTCCAGTTGGTAAGAAGGTGGATGTACCTGTGGTGGAATCAGTTAATGCTCCAAGATGTCAGTCTGGTGAAACCAGCGGCTTGAAGCCTAATGATGATGATGAGGTACTCAAGATGATAAAGAAGAGTGAGTTCAATGTGGTGGAGCAGCTATTCCAAAACCCCCTCAAAAATCTCAGTATTGTCTCTGTTAATGAATTCTGAAGCGCATAGAAAAGCACTACAAAGAGTTCTAGAGCAAGCTTTTATGGAACATGATGTTAGGGTGGATCAATTTGATCATATTGTGGCTAACATCACTTCCTGTAATAATCTCAGTTTATATGATGAAGAACTCCCCGAGGAGGGTAGGAACCATAACTTGGCTTTGCATATCTCCATGAACTACAAAGATGATGCTTTATCCAATGTGCTAGTTGACACCAGATCTTCATTAAATGTGCTTCCGAAGTCAACATTGTCAAAGTTGTCATATCAAGAAGCGCCTATGAGATATAGTGGCGTGATAGTCAAAGCTTTTGACGGTTCGCACAAGACACTTATTGGTGAAGTGGACCTTCCGGTGAAGATAGGTCCGAGTGATTTCCAGATTACTTTTCAAGTAATGGATATCCACCCGGCCTACAGTTGTCTGTTAGGAAGGCCATGGATCCACGAGGCGGGAGCTGTTACCTCCATATTGCATCAGAAGCTCAAATTTGTCAAGAATGGGAAGTTAGTCATTATTGGCGGGGAGAAGGCGCTGCTAGTCAGCCACCTGTCATCTTTCTCTTATGTTGAAGCTGAGGATGAGGTTGGAACTCCGTTCCAAGCCTTATATATTACTGTTGAAAAGAGAGTTGGGGAACCTATGTCCTCATTCAAAGATGCAAGGAAGATTGTGGAAGACGGAAATGTTGATCAGTGGGGACATATGGTAGAGGTCTCCGATAACAAGAATAGAACCGGCTTGGGTTTCCAGCAAGGATCGTTAACTTCTAGATCAGAAGATGTGCAATTCAGCTTTTGTAGCAGAGGGTTCGTTCATGGCAATGAACAACACTTAGCTGCTGTGCTAGAGGATGAAGAAGAGGAAGACTGCACTAATTTTGTAACGCATGGAAAGGCTTGCAACAATTGGATTACTATTGATATTCCTATTATTATGCATCGATCTAAGTAATTGCTTTTATTTGTTCTTGAAAATCCTTTTCCTATGCCTAAGGGAGAAGTGAACATTGTTTGGACATTTTCAAATTTGATCATCAATAAAATATAATTCTATTCATCCACATCTATGATGTTTTGTTTTTACTTTTTGCTTTATTCTGAAAATGGTAATCACAAAAAACATAAATAAATAATATAATTGTCTATCTGTATAATATTTGGTCACAAATTCACTTCTCTAAAATCAAAATATCAAATCATTATGCAGGTTGGTTTCTAACCCCATTGAATACAATGATCCTTCTCCTTCTCCAAATTTTGAATTCACTGTGTTTGAGGATGTGGAATAAAGTGATGAAGAAGTGAGTGATGAATTGTCTCGTCTTCTTGAGCATGAAGGAAAAGCCATTCAGCCATTCGAAGAGCAAATTGAGCTAGTCAACTTGGGTTCCGAAGATGATGTGAAGGAAGTCAAGATTGGGTCTCGACTGTGTCCTAACATTAAGAAGGGGTTGATTGATCTTCTCCGGGAGTATCCAGATGTGTTTGCTTGGTCCTATCAAGACATGCCTGGTTCGGATTCTGAGATAGTTGAGCATAGATTGTCGTTGAAGCCAGAATGCCCGCCAGTCAAGCAAAAGTTGAGAAGAACGCATCCTGATATGGCAGTGAAGATCAAAGAAGAAGTGCATAAGAAGATTGATCTCGGTTTCCTTGTTACTTCCGAGTATCCCCAATGGGTGGCCAATATTGTGCCTGTGCCAAAGAAAGATGGAAAAGTTCGCATGTGTGTCGATTATAGAGATTTGAATAAAGCCAGTCCAAAAGATGATTTCCCTCTGCCACACATTGATATGTTGGTAGACAATATAGCTAAATTCAAAGTCTTTTCATTTATGGATTGATTTTCTGGATATAATCAGATCAAAATGGCACTTGAAGATATCGAGAAGACCACATTCATTACACCTTTGGGAACATTCTGTTATAGAGTGATGCCTTTCGGTTTGAAGAATGCCGGTGCAACTTAATAAAGAGCAATGACTACTCTTTTTCATGATATGATGCATAAAGAGATTGAAGTTTATGTCGATGATATGATTGCTAAGTCCATTGATGAAGAGGAGCATGTTGAGCATTTATCGAATCTATTCCAGCATTTAAGGAAGTATAAACTCCGCTTGAATCCCAATAAGTTCACTTTTGGTGTGTGTTCTGGTAAGTTGTTGGGCTTTATTGTCAGCGAGAAGGGTATTGAAGTTGATCCTGCCAAGGTCAAAGCAATACAAGAGATGCCTGCACCCAAAATTGAGAAGCAAGTCAGAGGTTTTCTCGGCTGCTTGAATTATATCTCAAGATTCATCTCCGACATGACTGCCACATGTGCGCCTATATTCAAGCTTCTTCGTAAAGACCAGTTTTGTGATTGAACCGAAGACTTCCAGGAAGCTTTTGACAGTATTAAAGAATATCTGCTTGAGCCTTAAATTTTGTCTCCACCTGTTGAAGGAAGATCATTGATCATGTATTTGACTGTGCTTGAAGAGAGTATGGGTTGTGTTCTTGGTCAGCAAGATGATACTGGAAAGAAAGAATTTGAAATTTACTACCTCAGTAAGAAGTTCACCGACTGTGAGACTCGGTATTCTATGCTAGAGAAAACTTGTTGCGCATTGGCTTGGGTTGCTAAGCGTTTACGTCAATATATGTTGAATAATACCACTTGGTTGATATCCAAGATGGATCCAATCAAGTATATGTTTGAGAAGCCTGCTTTAACTGGGAGGATTGCCAATTGGTAGATGTTGTTATCAGAGTATGATATCGAATACCGATCTCAGAAAGCAATCAAAGGTAGTGCCTTGGATGACCATTTGGCTCACCAACCCATTGAAGATTACCAGTCAGTGCAATATGATTTTCCCGATGAAGAGATCTTGTACTGAAAAATGAAAGATTGTGATGAACCATTGCTTGAAGAAGGGCCAGAACTTGGTTCCCATTGGGGCATGGTATTTGATGGAGTTGTTAATCAGTATGGTAATGGCATTGGGGCAGTGATTATTACTCCTCAAGGAACGCATTTTCCATTTACAACTAGATTGACTTTCAAGTGTAAAAATAATATGGCAGAATATGGAGCTTGAAGAAGCCATCGATCTCAGAATCAAATATTTATATGTCTTTAGAGATTCAACTTTGGTTGTGAATCAGATCAAAGGTGAATGTGAGATGAATCAACCCGGTTTGATACCATATAGAGATTATGCGAGGAGGATTTTAACTTTCTTTACAAAGGTTGAGTTTTATCATATCCCTCGAGATGAAAACCGGATGGCAGATGCTCTTGCAACATTGGCATCAATGATTGTAGTGAAATATTGGAATGAAGTTCCCAACTTGATTGTGATGCGTCTTGATAGGTCAACTCATGTGTTTGCTGTTGAAGAGATCAAAGACGAAAAGCCGTGGTATTTTTATATCAAGTGTTTTCTCCAAAGTCAGTTTTACCCGTCTGGGGCATCTTTGAAAGATAATAAGACTTTGAGAAGATTAGCCGGAAATTTCTACCTGAATGGTGATGTTTTATAGAAGAGAAATTTCGACATGGTCTTGCTCAGATGCGTGAATAGACACAAAGCAGACCTGTTGATGACTGAAGTCCATGAAGGTTCCTTTGGTACTCATTCCAATGGACATGCAATGGCAAAGAAAATGTTGAGAGAAGGTTACTATTGGCTGACAATGGAATCTGACTGTTGCAAGTTTGTGAAGAAATGCCACAAGTGTCTAATTTATGCGAATAAGATTCATGTTCCTCCGACACTGTTGAATTTCATTTCCTCCCCATGGCCCTTCTCCATGTGGGGAATTGATATGATTGGCATGATTGAGCCTAAAGCTTCGAACGAACATCATTTCATTTTGGTGGCTATTGATTACTTCACAAAATGGGTTGAAGCGGCATCGTATGCAAATGTAACCAAGCAAGTTGTTGTAAGGTTTATCAAGAATCAGATTATATGCCGATATGGTGTGCCAAGTAAGATCATTACTTATAATGGATCGAACTTTAATAATAATATGGTGGAAGCTCTTTGTAAAGACTTTAAGATCGCACATCATAATTCTTCTCCCTACAGACCTAAGATGAACGGGGTTGTTGAAGCTGCAAATAAGAACATCAAGAAGATTATTCAGAAGATGGTTGTAATATATAAAGATTGGCATGAGATGCTCCCATTTGCTTTGCAAGGGTATCGTACATCCATCCGCACTTCAACAGGGGTAACCCCTTTCTCTCTTGTATATGGCATAGAAGCAGTGCTCCCCGTAGAGGTTGAGATTCCTTCGTTATGTGTGCTCATGGAATCCAAGTTGACTGAGGCTGAATGGTGCCAGACCCGATTTGATCAGTTGAATTTGATTGAAGAGAAGAGGTTAACTACCATGTGTCATGGTCATTTATATCAGTAGAGAATGAGGAAAGCTTTTGATAAGAAGGTCAAACCTTGCGTGTTTAGAGAAGGTGATCTTGTGCTAAAAAAGATTCTATCTTTCAAACCAGATTCTAGGGGCAAATGGACTCCTAATTATGAAGGCCCATATGTTGTTAAGAGAGCCTTTTCAGGAGGTGCTTTGATTCTTACAACTATGGATGGTGAAGAGTTCACTCATCATGTGAACGCAGATGCTGTCAAGAAATAATTCGCCTAAAAATAAAAAAAACAGCTCGCTAAATTGAAAACCCAAAAGGGCGGCTAGGAAAAAAGCAGCGTCTCGGTGGATTGAAAAGCTGAAATGGCGATCCATGAAGAAGTTAGAGACATAAAACATAAAATAATTATCCCGAATAATTGAGTACCCCACCTTGGGGAAATTTATGCAAAAATTAGGGATTATGGCAAGTAACCGCATCCTGCTGATCTTCAGTTTTAAAGACGTTCTTGAGCACAATGGTCAATGTTGATTCATTGTCCCCAGCAGCTGCCAAGAACATAGTGGATATCAAGAGTTGGTAGAAGGATTAGTGATCATTGTATTCAATGTACCCCTTTTCCATGTAAATTACCATTTTCAACTTTGTAAAGATCTATGGAGTCTTGTCATTTACAGACTACCATTCTACTAAATAAAGTTGAGCTTTTATCCAATTGTTTTTACTCTTATTTATTTTCAACCAAATAGATTCAAATTTTTATTATAATCATTTTTTAAATTAAAATTTTTAAAATCAAAATCATTTTTTTCTTAAACATATAAAAGCTTGAATTTTAAGCAATCGATTTCATTTAAAGGGAATATCAACAGTGGTTCGAAAGCAGTAATCCCTAAGTGTGGAGCATTATTGGTTCTCCCCAAGCAGTAGGCGCATTTTCTCTTTCATCCCCGACATAATTATTCAGCACTCGGTATTTGTTAATTTCTCCGGACGATTTTTGTTCGCCATTCCCCAGTGAAGTAGCCAGCTGAGTTGGTTGATTGGTCCCCTGCGGAGTGTTTATTCCCCAGTCGAGTTTATATTTGGTTTCTAGTGGAGTAAGAACAGTTTTCCTCAGCAGTTCGCATGGTTACGACAAAAACTTCGGGTTCCTTATCAATCGCCATCAGATTTGCTCCCAGTCAGAGTTTCCTCCTGGTTTCTAAGCAATTATTTGTGTTTATCCCCTGCATTGTTGTCTCCCATTTGATATAGTGTTGACCTAAAATTACCTACAGACTTGATAACGATTTTCCTCAGTGGACTCCTCCTTCCCCTAGCTATGATTGAGCTTTTGGGATGTTGATCTCTCTTTTCTCCAGCAATTATCTCCCTCTTTTGTGGATTGACCGAGAATCGTATTGATGATTCAAATCTGCGACACCTTTGTATCCTTTGCGATCATTTTGTCAGTACAATCATCATATATACATATACATATACATTTACATTCATACAATTTCATTATTGCATCATCACATTTGTTGATTCATTCTTGTGATTTTAATTCTCTGTTGTGGTGGTACTTTATCCCCATACAAGTTTGGTGTATGTCCTTCTTCAACAATAGAATGTCAGCCCCTTAAGCAGAAATACTTTGACCTTTCTCCTTTCCCCACTAAGTTACTTCCTCGTGGATGATTTTTGTTTCAGCTTTCTCCCCAATTAATTATCTGGATGTAACCACTCCCCTTAAGTTATATCCTCATTGGGTTGAGTCTTGATTGACCGTTTCTTTCTAGATTTTACCTAGATAGATGCTTTGAGTCCCCTAAGAGTTTATTATCCAGTAACTGGTAATATTCTTCTTAGTTTGCAGTTTGTTACTTCTTGCCCAATACCCTACAAAAGTAACCTCTTTTCACCCCATCAGATTCATTCTTCATGTTTCCCCAGAAAGTATATCCTTGATATGTTCATCCTAACCGGTGACAAATATTTTCTTCTCGTGTTCTAAGTTCATCCTTGATATGTTCATCTTAATCGGTGACGGATACTCTCACCTTTGGTATTCTACCCAGTAAAAAGGTAGTTGTAATCCCTATTTTGTTCCCCAGAGAGTTAATCCTTGATATGTTCATCCCAACCGATGACGGGTTTCCTTCTCTTTGCGGTCTTCTGCCCAGTAACCGGTAGTTGTAAATCCTGCTTTTCTCCCCTTCGTAGAGTTTATCCTTGATATGTTCATCCTAACCGATGACGGATATCCTCTTTGTAGTATTCTATCCAGTAACTGGTAGATGTAATCCCTCTTATTTCTCTCCTCGGAGTCTATCCTTGATATGTTCATCCTAACAGGTGACGAATATTCTCTTTGATGGTATTCTATCCAGCATTCGATAGATGTAATTCCTACTCTTGTTGTTCAGTGAGTCATCCTTGATATGTTCATCCTAACCGATGAAAAACATCCTCCTTAACATCCTCAGGCAAGTCTATCCTTGATATGTTCATCTTAACCGATGACAAATTTTCTTTCCTTTGAGTCTATCCTTGATATATTCACTTTAACCAGTGACGGATATTCTCTCCCTTTGGTCTTCTTCCCTATAACTGGTAGTTGTAAATCCTATTTCTACAATTTTTCCCCAGCAAGGCTATTCTTACCTAGTAATCGGTAATGAACACACCCTCCTGGCGGCCCTCAGTGAGTCGTCCTTGATATGTTCATCCTAACTGGTGACGGGTGTCCTCTTTGTCATATCTTTATTATCTCCTTACCCAATAACAGGTAATGGAAAGCAAACTTATGCTCCTCCTGCGTTGAAGTTTATTTCTTCCCTAGTTGAGTTGAGTGTGTATTTCCTTAGTGAAATTTCTTTTCCTGCATGATTCGAGTACTTCAGTTTTATTTTGATCTATTTGTTTCCCCTGCAGATGTTCCTTCCCCGGAATGAGTCTTTCCATTTTTTATGGAATTCCTCTAGTCTCCTAGCAGTTTCTAAGTCGCATCCTGGCCTACGCATAACCTTTTTATCCCCTCAGAATCTCTGTCTCCCCAGTGAGTTTTCCTTATGGAATGCATTATGCTCCTGCGGACTTTCAATCTCTCTGATTTCTTTTCCTTTGTGGTAACATTCCCCGCAGAGAATTTGCTTTTACATTCATATCATATGCATCATGAGGTCTCTTAGGGACCAAAATTTGTTCCTATATGTTGTTATTTAAGCCCATTCTACTGAGTCGATATGAATATTTTAACCTTCACCTCCTCAGTTAGAATGTCCATAAATAGGGGCAGCTATAAGACCCCAATTTTGACCCTAAGATCCCTCATGCAATCTCATCATATGCATTAGCATTAGGATCATACCTTGGCATCCTCCTTACCCCTCTTTCATTGGGTTTGTTTTGGGAGAGATCAGCAAGCACCATGTGATTGTATCATACTTGTATTTTATCATTTTACTAACCAAAATACCAAATATATGCATTTTCATTTGCCTAACTCTTTTGTAGGTAGGGCATGATCACCTTGATCTATCAAAGTTCACATATAGGGTTTAAGACATTCATTGCTAAGAGCACAACCAAGGAATGATCCATAAGATCTCTAAGCATCATATATGAGTCCCAATGATCTCTACATGTTATTTTTATCAATTATTCTTCAAGAGTTTAGAATTGGTTTGCCTTGGAAACCCTAGTTCATCTAGGTATCTTGTGTAACTTCTTCAACAAGCTTCCTCATCAATTGATCAAATTTATCAAGGTACACTTCAAAATTCATCATCTTATGCCTATATGATCTACCATGAGCCTAGAAAGTCAAGAGAATTGTAGGTTAGCAAGTTGGTTGATGGTGGTTGGCCAGATGAATTCATCTGATCAAAACTGGATCTCCCTAGACCCTATCTCCTACAATTTTCATCATATGAAAATGATCCCAAGATCCAGGTTACTTTAAATGACATTCCAAACAACTTTAATATTAAGGTCTAGAGCTAATTTTGCTTGGAAAGTCACTTTCTATGTGGAAACATTATAGGTCATTTTGTATAAACCCTAATTTGAAAGTCAACTTCCCAATGCCATAACTTGCTCAATGTTTATGATATGAAAGATTTCCAAGTTTCAAAATCAAATTCAAGATGTCTACTTCAACAGTTATGTCTGTAGTAAAAGCTAAATCAGCTTTTATGAGCATGTGATATGAGGATACATTATAGGTCATTTTCGACGAATACCATTGAACAAGTGATTTTCCTCAACTTCAAAAATGTATAACTCACTCATCCTAAATCCAAATGATGTAGAATTGTTGACCATTTTGAAGGACTTTGAAATATCTACAACTTTAATGAACACACTTTTCTCATTTGGAGCTCACATAAAAAGTTAAGCAAGGTGGAATAATTGAATATGTGACTTGATACTTAGAAAATATTTTAACATGTTAAAATTTCCAAACTTCCACCTCAAAATTCATCATGATACAAGTCCCAAATGGAAAAGTGTTAAACATAAGAGTTGTTCCTCTTGATATAAGCTTTCCAAAGAGTCCTAATTCTTTCATTTTGGACTAAGTTTGATAGGTCCGCACATGGTGTAAACATACCTGTATCAGTTGGCAAAATCAAAGCTTCAAATGATCAAACAACTTTGCCTTGCCATTCAAGCTTCATGCAAACCTCGTTTCAGTTGATTATGGACCTAATTGGATTACTTCATGGGCCTACACACGCCCATGCAAGCATGTGCATTGCATTACCAAATTTGGAGAATTTTTCAAGTGTGCAAATAACACTTCTCATGACTATAAATAGAGGTCCCCTGCATCAATTCAAAGAACCTTGCGCGCCATCTTTGCCCCCAACCTTCCGAACTCACTCAATTCAAAGGAAAACCTGAGAAATTTCATTTGAAATTTGAGTTTGAATCTCACTGTTTGGAGATTCAAAAACTTCAGGATCCAAAGCTTTACATTGTTCTTAAGCCGCTTCCACAAGCTCCATAAGCAAGATCAAGCACGATTTGAAGCAAGAGAGATCCATTTCTGCATAGCATTCAAGGTAATTTTCCATATTTTTCTTCTCTTCGATTCTCTCTTAAAACTCATCAATTCTCTTGGATCCTTGGTTGCCTGAAGTCCTACCAATGTAGGCAAGAAGATTGAGTTGCTTAGAGGTCAAATTGAAGCAACTCAGTTGACACACCTCAAAATTCAACTCCATGTATCTCTCTATATATTTGGAGTTAGTTAAAATTGAGGTGATATTAGTGATCTACGCCATTTTATATTTAAGATCATGTCTTCCTTTTTCGTTTATGATGTGGTGATGACTGAACCAGTCCGGTCAAGGTCATCAGAGAAGATGACCGACCTTTGGCTCCGGCGATATGCTGGAAGCGTTCAGAGCCATTAGATGAGTTTGAAATGTTTTAATCAGGAGCGTACATTGTGATTGCCAAACGTGTGGACGTTTGACTCAAGCGCATCATGGAACGTGCGCGCTCCACCACTTGATCTACCACCTCAATTAATGAGGCAGCTCAAGTGGTCCACGTTTTTTGATTATCTGATTTTCTTTTTTATTCCTTTGATTTTCATTCATTCATATTAATTTTAATATTGATCCAAAAAATATGAGAGTTTCACCAAAAAAATTTAAATAAAATCCTCTTTCATTTTCTAAATTAAAATTATTTTTTGGATCATTATTAATATTTTTCCTGATTTAATTGATTTTGTGAATATTTTTATTTGTTTAAAAACACGTTTAAGTTTCCAAAAATGCTGAAATTTTTTCTCCAAGGTCTTTTGACTTTGTTTGACCTACGATAAATCTCATGGCCATTTCTTTGGTGTTTTGACGAGGTTTTAAGAAATTGACCAACCATATTTAATTTAATCTTTTATTTTTAATATTTTTAATTGTTTAAATGTCAAATTAATTGTGTAGAGCCATTGTAATTGACTATGTGAGTTTGACTTGTGTTGTTGGGCCTTGGTCAAGGTTGATTTGACTTTGTTAGGTTAAGATAATTGGATTTAGGGGATTTGTGGAATATACGTTCCATCTCCCAAAATGAATGAATGATCTTAACTTGGTAAAAGTCCTCCTTTGTCCAATTTGTGTTTGATCCATTCCCCATCCCTCTTCATCTCATTCCCCTTCTTTATGCATTCATGTTATTGGACCTATGATATGTCAATATCCTAAGGCTAGTTGATTGTAAAATCAACATAAGTATGGATGATATTAAGTCCCCTACTTTGCATATTCTTTTTGTTTGTGGTATGTTTCATGAGCATATTTCATCATACTATGTCTCTAACATGCATTAACACCAAAATTCTATTGCCTACTCTCACATAGTTGTGACTTCTACATAAGTCCAATTACGATTGCTTAACATAGCGCTAAATTTCGACACAAAAGGCGTAGAATTCTAGTTAGTGAGATTGTAAGTCTCCCCTCTTTCATGGTATTGTGTGGAAACTTGGCCTTTTTTTCTTCCTTTGTAAGATGTATTGGTTCAAGGATCCATACTTGTGATAAGTGGGTTGAGTGTTCTCCAAAGAATGACTTAAAAACAAAAACAAAGCAAATGCAATACTAACTTATAACTCATTAACAACTAATACTTAATTTCAAAATCCTTTACTTTCAATGCAATTTAAATTTTTAAGCTTTATTCATCTGCCACTATTCATACCGTTCTAATTGTTTATGTTAATGTCATTTTCACTTTGTCCACTTGGACCATATTTTGTGATATATTTTATTTGTGTATATTGTGTTTGGTTGTATGGTCTTTGACCATTAATGTACATAATAAGAACAAAAACCCTAAAAAACATCTTGTGTGGACTGTTGGTTTAATCTAGACAATTGGACTTAGAATTTAGGCAACACTCCCTTTGCAAAGGACTTGGCTAATGCCAAATTTCATGTAACCAAGTGCTTGTGATTTGAAACTTCATCTGAGACATCATTGAAGATCCATTTAAGTTCATTTGTGACATGATCATTATGAAGCTGTTATTTTGAACCTGTGTCTCATGCCATCTTTGAAGTCATATGATACATGGGCAAATTTGAAGAAGATCATGGAGTTGCTAAGATTGGATTTGGCTATCTTTATTTGATTCCTTGCTCTTCAAGTTGATATTTTATGCATTGTTTGTTGCTGGATTCTAAAAGTCCAAGGGAAATTTGGGTTTCTATATGACATTCTTGTCTATTGGATTGCAACCCATTGGTCAAATCTTTTCAACTCTCAACTTTTAAATTTATGCCTAGGATTAGTCTCTTCATCTCCTCCCCACTTATTTGATTTCAAAATATCTCCCTCCTTTTAAAAAACTTCTCTGCTTGTGCTTGTTTTCTAAACTTTGAAATTGATACCACGAACTACGAGGTTTTGATCCCTCATTTTATGTTGGTACGTAGGCACAAGTCCAAAGGTCTTGTCAAACACAAAAATATAATTAAGTAATTCTTTTCTCATCCCCCCCATTCTATTTTTTGGCAAACATCATTTGTACAAAAACACATATGCACACAAGAAAGGACTTCCTAGGAGTACCTAGGATACTTTGGGTGCTAACACATTCCCTCTGTGTAACCAACCCCCTTACCTGTAATCTCTGGCATTTTATTAGCTTTGATTTGAAAACTTCTTATTTTTGGGTTTTGTTCGTACTTTTCCCTTTTCCCTTGGAAACAATAAAAGCGCGGTGGCGACTCTTGTTTATTTGACGTCTAGCTTATCGATAGCTTGATGGTCATGAATTTACCGCTACACACACCTAGGTACCGTTACGCCCAAGCATCACCGCATACTCATTTCCATAACCTAGATTATCTTTCTAAGTTATTAATCAAGTTATTCTCATAAGTTTCCTCACTCATCTTTGTAAAGTTTTTAATCATATTACTTCACATCCAACAACATCCAATCAATTTATAGCATACACATTAGCATATTAAATACCATACAAGAACACACATAGTAGCATAACATGTCCCAATAAACCCTAGGCACATCCGACTCACCACATGCTCATCATTTTCTTAGGTTATTCAAGTTGTTACATACAAACAAGTCAAACATAACTCAAGCATACAATTATCACTATCCTTTACCAAGAATTCTTGGTTAGCTCATGGTCTTTCATCACCATGCAATATCTCATTGTATGGGCTTTTCAAAGCTTTAAGTCTCATATCAATCGGATTCACGGTTCTTGAATTATGGCAAGAACAAGAACCATATATTCATTCAACAAAACAACAACTCATAATATATATATTTATCATCATTATATGATAGAGCATTGAAGGAGCTTTCCAACGCCTCCGACTGCGTCCAAAACAGATTTACAATTCTCAAATAATTTAACAATCTAACCTAACCAAGAATATAGGTTAACATTTGTTCCTTGCACCAATATTCAACAACAAGAGCTTAGCCTAGTGGGAAGGCTTGTTCCATACCAAGGCAGTCTTAAGTTCAACCACCATTTATAGCATATTTTAATTTATCAAAGAATTAATTCATGTCAATAGATTGATCAAATGAATCAATCGATTGAATTTGTGAGCACATTAAAATATTCTAAAATTTTGAATTTGTGAGTATATTTCTATGGAACCTAGAAATTAACATTAAAATATTTTAAAATGGATATTGAGGTATATGAGAGGTTCAAGAAAGTTCTTGTGTTTTGGAAATGAAAAACTTCTTATGTGAACTATGACATATACAAGATACTCTTGAGAAGAAAAGCGTCATGCATGTATGATAAAAATTTAAGTTAAGTAAAATTCGTACAAATCTTAAGTGATCTTATATAATGATAATTTATACCACTCGAAAAAGTTGAAGACTATAACCCAAATATCAAGTGATGCATGCAACAACTTTTTTATGAGAACCTCTTCAAGTTAAACATTTAATTTATGATTTTTTTTAAAATCAAATATTCTAAGAGTGTAACAATTGATAGTGTACAAATTAAATGCTAGATACTCTATTTTGTAATATATATATATATATATATATATATATATATATATATATATATATATATTGGATCGCCTTTGGTTCCTAGTTACAAAATACACTTGTATGCATGAAGAATTATTCCACGTAGGGGAGTGTAACCTAAGTATGTCTCTTGCTTTCTCTTTCAAATAAGAAGCACAATCTTCCTGCATTACCATGCAAAGCTTTGAAGCCGCTCCAACCCTCAGCATCTCTAAAACAGTCTCTTTAGAAGATGAATACTTCAGAATCATTGAAATTACTTGAATCGCTAGGTCATCGGTTGATTGGAAGGACCAATCGATTGGTTGGAACTTCATACTCACAAAATACAAAGGAATCAATCGATTGATACCTAAGGCCAATCAATTGGTCTGTGAAAAATTCCAACTTCTTCAAAAACAGAACGTTCAAACAATCGATTGATGTCAAGGACCAATCGATTGGTCCATCCTAAATTTCACTTCTTCACAATAGAAAGTTCATCCAATCGATTGTACCCAAGAACCAATCGATTGGTTCTTCAATTTTCTTCACAAATTCATCTTTTAAACACTCCTTTTTCTAATTTCAACCACCCCAATCCATACCAAAACATATATTGTCATGAATTCATGTGATTAACCTCCATAACTTCAACAACAAAACACATAAGCATCAAACACTCAATGATAACATTTCAACAACAATAACAATAATTTCATCATAGATTCACACAAATTCTAACTCCCTAATCATGGATTATATCCCCCAAAAGTTAAATCCTAACTAAGAACTCACCTTGAAGATGAAATTTGTGAAATGGAGATGAAGTTGGTGATGATGATGATGAAGATGAGATGATGGTGGTGATGAACATGATCTTTATGAGCTTTTCCATCTTCTTCCTTCCTTCATTCTCTTCTCTTTTCCTCTTTCTCTTTTCCTCTTTCTTTCTTTTTCTTTTTGATAACTCTCTCTTTCATTCTTATCTCTTCCTACTACTTCTTGTCTATTACTTCATTCTTTCTTTCTATACCATACAAATATATATAACATATAATTTATATGTATTATAATATTAGGTAGTAATACAAAATATATCAATTGATATTTTGTCTTCCAGTATCAACTGACCAATTATTAATGTTACCAAAATGTCGTCTCTTGTACTTATTAATATTAGTTTGTCTCTTTTATTAATAATTAATCTCTTCAGAGTTCACTGGTTACTCTATTGGTCCTAATTGACAACATTTAGAGCACATATGAGCTCTAATTGTTACAACTGATAATAGACAGAGTACATAAGAACTCAATTGGTCTCAACGGACAACTAATTGAGCATTTAAGGGAATATGGGATATTACATTCTCCCCCCCCCCCCCCCCTTTAAATTTAAATTCTCCCCCAAATTTTCTTCACTCAACAAACGAGCAATTCTTGCATTAACGTGTTGGACCAACATTTGACTTGTCTTCGATTTCAAGCCTCTGACATACTCATTCTTCTAACTTGTCCTTGCTGACAAATTTTCTTATAAGTCTTTCAACACTTGCAACAAGTCTTATAATCTGTGTATTTATATTCTCATTAACTTCACTTGACCTGGTACCATATACTACAATCTTCTACACTTGATGTTTCACTTCTCTCGTACCATTCTAGTAAAATAACACACTTGGCATGAGATTCTCTTACTTCCATTCCTACGAGTAGTTACCTCTCGGGTCCTCCACAAGACTCCACAATTCTTTCCTATCTGAAACTCTTTACTATGCAACTCCAATTGAACATCAAGAAACAACTGGATCTCAGAGGTTTCCCTGACTAGCTTATAGGACTTCATAGAAAATCCATACTTCACTCTGAGCACCTGCTCCCCAAACCTTACCAATCATTCACAGGAAGAATGGCCTTCTTACCGACACATAGAAGGAGAAATGCAATAAACAACTAGAGAAATAATACCAACGAGAAATTCCAAGTTATTGACACTACCGCACTTCTACGGAACCCTAATCAAACCAGGATATAATTGTGAGCTACCTTAATACTCACAGAGTCACACAACTCATTCACACATATTGGGATGACATCACACTACCTGACAACAATTATTCCTTCCTATCGTCTTGCTTCATCTCATGGGAACCTTAGCTTGTGTTCTTACAAATATACAATCCAAGTTACATACTTACACTTATGGATGTCTTGTTTCCATCCTCTCTCCTGGGAGAATAACTTGCATATCCTGCCGACATAGTATAATAGCATTGTGTATAATCGGTATCACTTCCATGGAAGGTCTACTTCTGAGGCCATATATATGAGCAACATGTCTAACCACTTACATGTTACTGACACTTGCTAGATACTAAACTGATCTCTTGAGATTACCTGACTAAGAACTCCACTCTGGTCAAAAAGGCTCAAACTTGTTAAACTTTGCTAGAAGCTTCCTCTCTCACAAGACTAGTAGGACCAATCCTTAAATATTCCTCAATCTCTTATGGAGTATGAATACTGATAAGGATACTATCAAGAATTACTATTATCCTCAGGGAATCCAATCATGGAAAATACATCACAATAACAAGAACAATTACTACTAACCAATAAGACTCTGTTATAAACCATATACAATCACTTCCTCAAATATCCACACACATCTCCATGAATTCAACATTGCACGAGAATTTCAACCCTGGTTCACCACTTCTTTATTATCCTCAGGGAATCCAATCATGGAAAATACATCAGAATAACAAGAGCAATGTAGTAAGAGCACAACCTCAACTTCATGGATCAACATCCACAAGTTCTCCACCGTGAGGTTTGCACACATAGGTGTAGTGTCACAACGTAATTCATAACTTACTATTAATCCCACAATGACAGAATAGTCAACACGTCCTCGAAGGGATACCATGAA
Organism: Lathyrus oleraceus; assembly: GCF_024323335.1. Taxonomy (NCBI): domain Eukaryota; kingdom Viridiplantae; phylum Streptophyta; class Magnoliopsida; order Fabales; family Fabaceae; genus Lathyrus; species Lathyrus oleraceus. The sequence goes on from NC_066584.1 coordinate 76,930,006, forward strand.
TAACCCCTATTAAGTATACCACCTCATTCCCTTAATTGATTTCTTGGTGAGGATCAAGATAACAAACTTTTCTTGTTCAACAAAAGATAGATTCGAAATATGTCGACCAATACATAAATGGGTAGTTCTCCCACTTTTGAAAACCAAAATAATATGCATTCAATGTGAACCTTGACATTACCACATACTCATTGACTTGTATTCTCTTCCCTACCGATATCTATTGAACAGTTCACCACACAGAAGCTACTCACCTAGATGACCTTCTACTAACAACCTTATTGCCTCCTTATGAGTCCATACGACATAGTTATTTTCATGTTCCACACATAGCTCCGTATTCAAGCTTGGTTTGTCTTTCTTTGTCTAACATAAACTCAATTTCTCGGAACACAAAACTCATTACTCAACAAGGTGTGTATTATTTCACATCCATCTCAACATAAGGAATCCATTACACACACTTGTGACCATAATATCGCCATCACATACTTCTCTTAATATCTAGGTTTAACTTTTCCCACTCCACTTCACACTCTAGAAATCTTCGTATGTGAATAATCATCAACTACATGCCCATGACTTAGCCTTAATGAATCTTGATAGTGCCATTGTGCCTTTATCTAAAATGTATCTCATTACAACAATTGTGTTACAACATTCACACTGCTTCCACACTCTACGTTCACTCCTCGTCCAATGTTAATTTTCTCAACTCCAGCTACTTAACCATTCTACTAGAATTCCTTAAATCCAATTACTTATTATTTTCCTCAACACGAATCTCCTTCAACCAAAACTCATTGGAGCTTTCATTACTATATAATATTCGTTCTCTCTCTCTCTCTCCAACACAAACTCTTATAATTGATCCTTAGGTAACTCAACATTCCCTAACAGTTTCTTACCACCACTAAACCTTTGACGAGCTATCCTGAATCCGGTCTCCCTTCTAAGATTGAATATACTTGATTTATCTTCTAGCCTCCATTTGGTCCATACCTGTTTCACTTGGAACATGCAACCATGTCCTCAAGTCTCTCCTTAGACGTCACCACTACTTTAGGCTCCCAACAAAACTGAACGTCCTTATCTCTCAAGTTCTCAACCACTTGCAAGGTACCATTCCAAATATATATACTCCATGAAGTACTCTCGTTCTTCCAAAATATTTTAGTGGCCTTAGAAACTGAAACACTGATACACTACCTCACTTCTAGACCTTATTACATATGTGCAACATAACCATCCTTTCTCCTTCACCATACGGAATTACTAACAATACTTATTCCATATCAGTGGGTATATCTTATTCCACTAGCAAATTCACTTATTCCTCAAAATTCTGACAAACTTATCCGATAGAATTCCTCAACTTATCAACTCCGTTAACACTGCAGAATCGCTTGAACGATACACTACTCTTCAATTTCATAATACCCAAATCACAACTCCTCTGAAACTTCAAATGGGCTATCCAGTTCTCCTTACTTCCTAACTCTTGGCTTGAGCCTACTCTCAAAGCACAAGTTCCACCCACACTTCGGAGTCCTCGTGGTAGCTCAACCATGATCTTATCTACCATGCACATAGCATTAGGTTGATCAGGCCCAATACTACATACAATGATATTAAGAATCATGTTGGCTAAACTCACATATGAGGCAGGAATAGATTTACTTATGATGTTTCAAGGCTAAGTCGAGAATCGACCTTCTCTGATACCAACTGTAACAACCCGTATAATATATATCTAGAATAATATCATACAAGTGTTAATAATTGGTGTAAGACCCTATTTGACCCTAAGATCCCTCATGGCATCATATCATTGCTCATTGCATTGCTTCAAGGATCATAGCATGATTGACTCCTTAACCCTAGGGTTGGGACTTGTGTGAGTAGTTTGAGACCACCAAGCATGCTTGTATTGTATATTATTGCTTTTCTTATTTTGGTTACTAACCAAAAGCACAAAAATATGTCACTGACTCTTTTTGTTTTGAAGCTCAAGTGATCATGTGCTCCCATGCTCCTAGGAGGCTCCTAAGCTCAATGAAGTGGCTAGATGAAGGTGAGAACAAGCATGACAATGGTCCACAAAGCTCCTAATTATCATATATGTCTCTCAAGTGTCTCAATTTTCCAATTTAATCAAGATAACCCAAAGGACTTGAGGATTGTTTCCCAAGGAAAGCCTAATTCAAATGTGCTTCAACTGTGCCTTGCTCATGAAGCAACCTCAAACTATGATAAAATTTAATCAAGGGAAGTTCTTTCATTCATTATTTTATGCATATATGAGCTTATTTTAGGATCCTCAATCATTCATTCATCAAGATTTGAAGTTTGGCCTTGAGAACTTGACCAGTCAAGTCATCTGACTAAACTCAGGATCACTGAGACACAACTTGTGATGTGTTTGTCAAATGAATATGACCCCAAGAGAAACAATGTTCTTAATAACCATATGAACAACTTTCATGTTCATCAAAAATCCATTTGAAACTTGGAAGCTCATCATTCATTTCAAAACATTATAGGTCATTTTGACTGAAACCCTAATTTTGGGTCAACTTCCCAAGGACCTAACTTCCTTAATTTTTATGATTTTGATGTGAGACAAAATGAATTGGAAATCTTAATATGTCTAATTCAAATTTTATGTTGAACAAAATTTCATAATCCTAAAATAAATGCATGTGATAATACAAAACGTTATAGGTCACTTTGGACCTAAGTCATTGAAATTGAAAAATGCCCAACTTCAAGTGCCCATAACTTTCTCATGAAAAATCCAAATGATGCAAAATTTAAGTCTATGTTCATCATCTTGAAAGGTTCTACAACTTTGATTTTGGAGGTTTTTCCATTTGTGACTTGTATCATTGAAAAAGAAGGGCTTGAAGATGCTTGCTTTTGGTAAAAAACTTCAAAGGTGACTTAAACATGTTTTGTACCCAAACATTCACAGCCAGTTTTCATAAATTTCCAATTTCCAAATGAATTTTTTCCAAACATGACTTTTGTTCCTTATTTCAAGTGCTTTCCAACCATTACTCACATTAATTTTTTGGACTTTCCATGTGTGAGTTTCGAAGAGCTTTATGTTTATGTTCATTTTTGCATTTCACTTTGTAACTTCATGTGCAAGCTATTTCCAATCCAATTGCACGTCCAATTCACTTACATGAGGTATCAGCATTGTGTATCAACCATTATTGGGTCTTACATGCGCCTGTACAGGCCCATGCAAGGAGGATTCAAACTTCATGTACACGAGGGAAGCATTGCCTTGCATCACATTTCATCTATAAATAAGAGTGCATTCTCATTCAAATGGTAACCAAGTGGAGATCTGAATTGCTGCTGAATTGAAATCCAAACCCTCACTAAAGGAATTTTCAGTTTTCTATTTCTCTTTCAAGCTTGAATTTCAACATCATTAGTTGATCTTCAAAGTTCAATTCCTTAACCTATCATCACCATCACACTTCCAGGGCAAAAGTAGATCAAGAGCTTAGAGAATTCGTGTTGTTTGAAGCTTCATTTCAGAGGTAGAACCTCAAACTTTTTTGATTCATATCTTGCAATATAATGTGAATTTCTTTGGTTTGTGCTATTTTCTGAAGTCCTCATTGTAACACCTCAAAATTTGCCCTCCTCTTCTTGAGACTAGTTTGGGGCATTGCATTTCATGTTTTAGGGCATTAGGCATTGCATTTTTCATCTCATATGAAAATGAGAAGGTCATCCTCCAAAGTTTTTTCAAAAGATGGGGAAGTTAGGTGATTCAAGCCTGAGGGTCTCTATGAATTGATCATCAACCATCTGAGGGTATGGGCTTCAATTAGGGTTTCTTGATTCTTCAAAGGTCTTGAGCATCATCTTATCTGCAAGGACATATCACCATCATCATGGTTATATTATCATCAAGGGTGTCAGAGTTCATCCTCAAGTTCATCTGGATTAGGGTTGTGACCTCTAGTCAACCCTAATCAATGCAGTTCTTCCAACTAGGGTTTCTCAAATAGATGAGGTATTTTCTTGGGATGAGGATCACATGACTATTATAAGGAGCTTATATGAGCTAGGGTTTCATTTTGAAGCAATTTCACCAAGTGGTGGAGGCTCAAGTGGATCAAGACATCTCAAGGTCATTTGAGGACCAAAAGTCAACTATGCAGTCAACTAAGGGCTATGAGGTGGGGAAATGAGTTGAGACACCTCAATCATGTTCAAATGGGGTCCATTCATCATCCTAAACCTCTATTTTGAAGATTCAAAGGTCATGGCGAAAGTTACTAAAAATGGAAAATGACCTATAATTCAAAGTTTCCAAATTTGGCAAGTTTTTGGTCCACCTTCAACTTGACTTTTCAATATCAAAGAAGTTTCAAATGGACTTTTTGTGAGCATGAAAGTTATAGATCTTGGTCTCCCCTTTCCAAAAAGTCCTAATTCATGTCCATATGATGAATGGTTAAGGAGTTATGGTCATTTGATCACAAAGTGTGCATCAAAATTCAAAATGGCATAACTTTTGATATAGTGCTTCAAATTGGTTCATTCTTTTTGCAAAGTGCTTATCATGTTCAAGGCATCCCAAAATGACATCATTTGACTCAATTGTGCAAAGGAATTATGGTCAAAAGTCACATTATTTCACACATGTGCATTTTGAAGCAAATTTTCACCATTCATTTTTGGCTTAAGATGCAACCAAAACAATCTTCAAATCATGACCATTGGTTGCTCTTGAGTGGATTAAGACCCTAGCATGGAGCTGAACACGTGCATTATGGCCATGAGAGCTTAATTTGCATTTTTGCAATTGGCATGATAACTCACCAATCATGATTAGTACATGGCTAATATGATTAGCAGTGTAATTAGCAAGGAATATAAATAGTGAAACCCTAATCATAACTGCCATAACAACCATTTTCAGATCTAGAATTGAAGAAATTCTCCAAAAATCTCTCTCTTCGAATTTGAATTTTTCTTCACACAAACCTCAAAGATCATTGCATATTCTTGATCATCATGCTTCACTGATCAAGAATCATCCATCGTTTGGTGCAATTCATCAAGAAATCGAGCAGGTCAAGTGCATTATCATGATGAACGAATTTGGAAATTGAGGTGCATTCAAGAGGTTTCAGCCATTGCTTTTTGCATAAAGCTTCAAAGGAAGTCCATAGGAGTTGATCTGAAGCAGCTGAGCTCGTGAGATCGCAATTTCAGAGGTCTCCATTTCCAGGTGACTTCAATTTCACTCTCTCCTTTTGCTGATTTTAAGTTATAGAATGGTAGATCTTGATGTGTAGATCACGAATATATGTTTAGAATTGAGATTGAGTGATAATTGAGGATTTAGTGATGATTGGAAGTTTGGATCTAGAAACTTCTCTTCTTCGATTTGCCAAACCTAGGAAGATTTTGGAGAAACTAAGGTGATATTTTGAATCAGCATTGAAAACTGAGTGGAATGACATAGGTCTCGGGAAATTCAGGAAAATTTCATGGTGGCGCCGCCGTGGGAGCCACCGTGTGTTCATCGGGGAAGACGACCGGAGTAGAGCTCCAGCATCTGTGTGTGCTTAGGGCTTGGTTGAGTAGGCGCCATGTGGTGCGCTGCGTGGGAGATTGATTGGATGAGAGGGGTTTGACCAGGGCCACGCGTGCATGGACTGATGACTGGGTGGCTGAGTCAATTAATGAAACGGTGCGTTTCATTGTTCAAATGTGAGCCGTTGATCTCAAAGCGCGCCAGATCCAATGGTTCCTGATTTTTCTGAGTTTATTCAAATATTCCATTTCCCTCCATTTTCTATTTCATTTTCCAATTATTTTGGTCATTTTGTTTAATTCATAAAAAATACAAAAATTGTCCAATTGAGTCCCAATTTTTTTTCATGGTTTTGTGTTGATGTCTACTTTTTTATGGTATTGAATTCAAGAATTTTTGATGTCTGGATTTTTATGTGGAAATATTTGAATCAATATTGTGCCAAATTGACCTAGTGCATTCAATGCATTGTGAAATCCTCAATTTTGAGCTTTTTGATCCACTCTTTTGCATACATGACATGAATTATTGGTCACTGGTTTGGATTTTTTCTCACCTGTTATCATCATTTTTGACACATAGAGAAAAATGTGACAATTTGTGTCACATTTTGGACATTGAATTGGGGCATTTTTGTTCACATAGCATTTGCATCATTCTGGACTTGATCTTTTGCATATTTAACATTCATGGCATAAGGAACTTGTACAAAAAAATCCAAAGTCATTGCATGCACTTCTGGTTTGATATGAATTTTCTAAGTTGGAAGTTCATTTTGTGCATATTTTTGGTCATTTACATTACACAAACAAGTTGAGGTACTTGATCATTGATTTGATGCTGGTCCTTTTGAGGACATTGGAGGGAGTGTTTGAATGTGTGATGTGCAAAAGGATGGGTCCTGGATTGGTCATTTGGTTATGTTTTGAGTCTTGTACATAAACTAACTTTGTTTTGTGTTTCAGGTGGATACTCATCATTGATGATTGGGTTTGTTCTCACCTTGTGAGATACAAAATGCATTGAGTTATGACCTATTTTTGTTTTGTAGGGTTTTAATTGATGTGGTGAACCCATGAGCTTGTTTGAGTACTAGGGCACTTATGCATTGAATTGTGTAACTGTTAGAGGGTTTCACTGCTTGTTTTCTGGTTTTATGACTGAAGTACTAACTGTTTAGTCTTTGTACAGGTACCTTAGTTGCTTACTTGCTTTAGCTCTTGCTTGAGCATTGGATTGTGGTTGACACACCACTCAGGTAGTTAGCTTCTTACTTCATGTAGTCTGGAGTCCTGTCACCTTTTTGGCATGCATTTTGCTGGCAAGTCCGCCTTCAGAGGCTCTGTTTGTGTTTGTTTAAAATTATGCCCAAAGACCTCCAAGAAGAGGCATGTGATATATTTGATAAGACCTCCAAGAGAATAGGCAATTGACGGATAAAAGGGATTAGTAGCCAATCCCCCGATATTCAGTGTGTCGTTCTTTATGCTTGCACTACGTGCTGATGCTTCTGAACATGTGCCCCAGATCTTTTGTCCAGAGTCTGTCAAGTGGAAAAGGATCCCACTTTCTAGATCCCCACACTTTCTGTGTCGTGAGCTCACCCTGGCCAGGGTTAAGAGCTATGAGGTCTCATCCTCATTACCATTTTGATATGCTCACCCTGACGTTCAATGTCAGTGGTTAAGAGCCCATATGATTACCCTTACAGTTTGGCTTGTTTGTCGAGGTTGATATGACCCCTCTTGACTAAAGCCCACCCATTGTTTGAGACTCTTGTATGGATATAGTGTGTGATGCTTGTTCACTTGTGTTGGTGTGGTTATTTGCTTTCCTCTTCTCATCTCCTTTTCTGTAGGAGTCATACGATTAACTTCTGAGGAAGTTGAACGTATGTAGAGTTTAGATTTGAGTTGACTCGCTTCCTGTATGAGTTAAGTTCTTGTTAGAGACCTCAACTTAGGGATATTGATGGCATGACAACTATTAGGCTCGAGTCTTAGTCTCCCTATTAGTTTGTTGTTTCCCTGGTCTCTGGTTAGGAGAGTGTTTTACCTCTGGTAAGGGGAACTACGTCGCCCTGATTCTCATACCAGATGAGATACGTAGGCAGGAGGTTGAGGACAATCTCTCCGGGCACCCTTTTCTTTGTTTTCGCGTGTGTTCACCCTATATTTGGTTTCTTTGGTGTGAGTACCCGTTTGTTCAGCGTGTTTGTGTTATATGTTCATACCTTGGGGATTTCTGCTGTTATTACTTGAGGTTCATACTGGGGGTTCATTTATGGCGACTGTTATTCACTTGGGGTTCATATTGGGGTTCATTTGTGATGAGTGTTATTCATTTAGGGTTCATCTCGGGGTTCATTTGTGACGATTGTTGTTCACTTGGGGTTCATCTTTGGGGTTCATTTGTGAGGATTGTTATTACTTAGGGGTCATATTGGGGTTCATCTTTGGGGTCCATCTTCGGGGTTCATTTGTGAGGATTGTTATTACTTGGGGTTCATATTCGGGTTCATCTTTGGGGTCCATCTTCGGGGTTCATTTGTGATGATTGTTATTCATTTGGGGTTCATATTGGGGTTCATCTTTGGGGTTCATTTGTGGTGACCGGTTACATATATCGGGAGTTTATTCTGGATATTTGGTTACTTTGATGGGGTTCATTCTGATAACCTTTTCTTTTGCGTTCGTTGGTTAGCGTTTGTTATTGTTAGGAGTCGGGTGTAAGTCCATGTATTGGCATTCTGTTTCCTTTTCGTTATTGTTAGGAGTCGGGTGTAAGTCCATGTATTGGCATTTTGTTTCCTCTTTGTTATTGTTAGGAGTCGGGTGTAAGTCCATGTATTGGCAATCTGTTTCCTTTTGGGTGTTTCTTTTGACGTCTCAGCATCCCTTTTTGGTGTCTTGTTTCAGCGTGCGTTAGCCGAGCTACGAGTGCTCTGATTCTCCTCTAGATAGAGAAGATACGTAGGCATAAGACGCGATGTCTTAGCGAGCATGTCTCCCTTTTCCCGAACTATGTTGACTCTGATGTTTGTTTCTGACAAACTACGTAGGCCCAGGATGCGACATCCTGCCGAGTCCACTTCCTTCGTCTTCTTTCTCTTTCCCACCTGTTTATTGTTCCAGTTTGTGCAGTTTCTTTGAGCAGTTTATTAGCAGCAACCCTTTCCTTTCCTTTGAGCTATCTTTTGAGCGTGGATCCCGTCGAGTGCGGCGGACGTGAGGGGTGCTAACACCTTCCCCTTGTGTAACCGACTCTGGTACCTTGTAATCTCTGGTCGTAAGACCGTTCCTTTCCCTTTCTTAGGTTAGTCCTGCGCTCCCTTTCCGTCATAGGATGAATATCGTCGGTGGCGGCTCTGTATTTCTCTCGCCGGTTGTTTTTCGCGCGCGACAGCTGGCGACTCAGCTGGGGACTGAAGTTGACCTCTTGCTGGTCCATCTTCCCTAAGCGAGTCAATCCTAGTGCTCTCTAGCGTAGTTTTTAGGGTAGTTTGGGTTGCTTTTACTGCTTTATTTATTGCATTTGTGATTATTATACTATGATTATATGTATATTTGCATATATGTTTGCGTGCATCATGTTATCACTGTGCTGGATTATGGACAGGTGTGGTTCCTTTGATTTAGGGGTGGGTGTTCTGAGTGGGGCTAAAACCCAAGCCCGAGTATACACCTAGGATTAGCGTGGTCTCATGTTTCCTCACATGTTAGATCGACATGTTATTGCGACGTGACATACCACAGCCGGACGAGGTTCTTTTCAGAGAGCTCTTCCTCGTGGAGTTTCCACTATGGTTGGGTTATCTCTTTTGAGCTGTTGACTTCGGTGACCGTTCTTTCCCGAATCTTTGGTTTAGATGATCTTGTAAGAGCTGCACGACACACCCGAAAGGAAAAACCCGTTGAGTATCTCGTTCGATTGTCGAGACCGATTATCCACCTTAGGATGACCTTATTAGAATTCACCTGTGAGGGGAGGGGTTTGGTTCCTACAGGTACAGGTTCTGTTGGTGACTCTTTGATGGCGACTTTGGTTCGGTTCGTGATCTGGGTTCTATTTATAAGTTGGATTTATGGATATTTATTTCTGACACGCCGGAGTTCTATCCGTGGTTTTTATTGGCGGGTTCCGTTTATTTCGGATCCCCCGGGTTAGAGGTGGAGTTACTTGTTCAAATGATCTTGTTGCTATCCGTTCAGTGATTTTCCTGTGATGATGGTGATGTATTCTCCGGTTCCGTTTATTTTGGATCCCCCGAGTTGGATTTGTGGTTACTTAGTCCCTTGGATGGTTGTGATTAGTTCTGAGACCGGGATCCAGTACAGTTGGTGTTCAGATGTCTTGGAGGATGGCACTATGCATTGCATTCATGCATCTGCATCATTCCCATTTTGCATTTAGCCGCATCTAACTCATGTTTATCCATATGCAGGGTACATTCTTGATTGAGATTCTGGTTGAGAGACATCCTTGTTTCGGATATGAGGACCGAATTAAAAGATGATGTTGCCTACAGTTTCTTTGATCCAGAGATTAGCGTGCTGAAGGGCATGATAGCATTGATTACGCCTGACCATGTGGGGATGTTCCGTGAGGCTTATGGAAGTATTACAAAGATGGTTTTCAGGCTCACAGATGGGGATAGGAGTGCCATCCATACTCTTCTCCAGTTTTATGATCCGGGTTTGAGATGTTTTGTCTTTCCAGACTATTTGTTGGGACCTTTAATGGAGGATTATGCCGGTATTCTGGGCATTCGGGTCAGAAACCAGATTCCTTTTTATGTTACTAAGGAAGAACCTGATATTGTTGAGATTTCTCGAGCTCTTTATTTGAGCCCGGAAGTGATTAAGAAAGGTTTGAGGGAGAAAGGAAAGTTTCCCGGTTTTCATCTGAGTTTCTTGGAGGCCAAAGTCAAGGAACATGTTGTTTTGGGTGATTGGAAGACTGTTTGTGCTTTGCTTGCCGTAAGCATTTATGGAATTATTCGGTTCCCTAATCAGAAGAATTTTGTGGATATTAATGCCATCCGGGTGTTTGCTCAGAAGAATCCCATTCCTACCTTGGTTGGGGATGTTTATTATTCGGTCCATAATCAGAATGAGAAGCGGCGGGGAGGATTGGTTAGATGTTGTGCTCAATTTTTATATAAGTGGTTCATGGGATATTTGCCTTCCAAGGGTGCCTTTGTCTTTCTTGACCATACTGTAAATTGGGCAACCAAGTTGATGGGTTTGCGAGCCAAGGACATAGCTTGGACTCACATTGATGTGGCTGGACGAGATTTTATTTACAGCTGCGGGAGTTTTCCCAATGTGCCCCTTATAGGAGTTCAAGGGTGTTTTAATTATAACCCGACGCTTCTTAAGAGACAAATGGGATTTACTATGGAGGTTCCTCCCCTCGAGCATGAGATTCAGGAGTCTTTCTACTTCCCGGTTGAGGGTAATCAATCATTGTTGGAGCAAGTGTCTGATGCATGGCGTAACATTCGAAGGAAAGGCAAGATTCCTTTTGGTAGAGCTAATAACAGGTCTTTTCCTCCATTTGATGATTGGCTTAGAAAGAGGGTTGAGCTCACTCGTCTGCCATTTCCTGTGGGTGATCTTTGGTATCCGTTGATTGAGGAGCCACGCTCTTCTGTCGGTATGGAAGAATTTCTTGAGATGAGGAGGGAAAGAGATCAATTGCAAGCAGAGAAGACTGAGATAGAAATGAGTGTTGCTGGAATTCAACTGGCTAATCAGGAAATCAAGGGGAAAGCAAAAGACCAGGCTAAGAGACATGCTCAGGAGGTGAAGCATTTTGAGAAAGACACCGCCTATTATTGCAAGATCAACCAAGCTTTAGAGTCAACTATGAATGAGCACGACCTTACCAAAGAGCAGTTGGCTAGAGCTTTGAGGGTCATTGAAGATGAAAAGAAGAGACAAGTCCTTGTGAAGACTCAGAGGGAAGCTAGAGCCAGAGCCCTTACCGCAGAGTGGGAAGCGAAGCTGAGGGTTAAGGAAGAAGAGAAAGTTAAGATTATGGCCGAGAGAGATCACTATCTTGCTGAGAGGGACCATTATTTCCGTCAGATGAAGATTCATCAGAAAGAGGTGGGAAGACTTCAGCAGGAGAACACTGAGCTCAGGTTCACTATGAAGTTTACCGGGATGGTTGATGATGCAGAGCCTTCTGTGGGACCGTCTTCAGATTAAACTTTTATTGCAGTTGTTATCATTACCGTCAGGCATGTTGACGGAATTCACTTGCTCATATTTCTTTCCGATTCTGGAGGATTGTAAAGTTGATTTGTATCATATATGATATATGACTCTCGCACGTGTGGCGCACTTTTGCTATACAGTGGTTATTATCGTTCAATGATTGATCTCAAAGCTTTATTTGCTTTTCTGTGTTACACTTACTTAACACACACATGGTCGAGTGATATCTTTGCTAAAGCACAACTTTCTGTTCTGTACGGCAAAGCCAGATGATTTATGTCAGAATGTTGCTGTCGAATTATTATCCGTCTCAATGAAGCCAGGATTGAAGGACAGAATGTTCCTCATACGGATAAACATTGCATTCATGCATGAATCATAATAACTTATCCTCTATTTTGCAAGTGTCGGTTTCTAACGTGTTTGGTTGTTCCAGGAATCATTGCTCGCGCACGCAGAATCATCCCTTTTCACGTAACTCGTCCGCACAGATACTTTACCAGATGCAACAAGCCTAGACTGATGGATCCATCCAACGCTGATATTCTCGAGCTGAAAGAGAAAATGAGTGAGTTGATCAACGCCTTGCAAGGGTTCGCCCTGGAATAGAAAGCAATCGCCGAGAAGGTGGAGAAGCTTGAGCTGGCTTCGATTGCCAATAATGGCAATAGTCAAGAGGGTAACTCCATCCATGGTCCTGGTGGTTCTAGGGGTGGTGGTGATCCCAAAAGGAAGACAACTAATAGTGGTGTATTCATCAACAATGGTGGAGGTCTTGGTTTTACTGCAGGCAATGACCCGGGTCAAGTTGGCAACATTCTAAAGGAAACTCAGTTTTCTCCTTTCTTTGGGGCTGTGGAGGATAAAGAAGAGGATCAGTTCTCTGTGCTGAATGAGAAGTTCGGTCAGTATGGTGTTCAACCTCCGAACAAAGAGATTCCGGTACTAGCAGAAAAGATTAGGGCTCTAGAAAGCCATACCACTCCTGGGACTATTAACATGGCAAATATGGGGCTGGTTGAGGGGATTGTGATCCCACAGAAGTTCAAGGTGCCCACGTTTGATAAGTACAATGGAAGTTCTTGTCCGGAAACTCATCTTCAGGCCTTTGTTCGAAAGATATCTGCCTACAACATGGATCAGAAGCTCTGTATGTACTTTTAACAGGATAACTTATCTGGCGGGTCTCTCGAGTGGTACACCAAGCTGAGATCGTCAGATATAAAGAGCTGACAGGATTTGGGGGATGCTTTCTTCAAACAATACCAATTTAATGCTGACATGGCACCAAGCCGTACCCAGTTGCAGGGTATGAAGGTGAGAAAAACAAGAAAGGGGGGGTTTGAATTGTTTGAAAAATAAGCGCTTTTGCAAAATGAAATCACACAATGATTTTATACTGGTTCGCTTATAACACAAAGCTACTCCAGTCCACCCGGCCAAGGTGATTTCGCCTTCAACAAGGACTTAATCCACTAATCATGAAAGATTACAAACAACCCCTAAGAGAGAAGAAAATCTCTTAGTCCTCTCAAGTCTACAGACTACAAAGAGTCACTTGAGGAAATCAAATAAAAATAGATACAAGATGTGTAATCTAGAGTGCTTCTAAGAAAGCAAATATTACAAACTTAAGAACAAATTTTTCACTTGATAAGCAAAAGCTTAGTGAAAATCTTTCAAGAACAAAGATGTTTTTCTTGAGCGTGATATAATTTCAGTATAGTTTTGGCTAGTGATTTCTTGCTTACTGAAAGTTGATTTCTTCTCTATTTATATAGGAGTTGAAGTAGTGTTGAAATAGAGTTGAAGTAGAGTTAAATCTGCTGGATAATGAGATGTAATTACGCCATTCCATAAATAGCTTCTGCAGGAGACTTTTTCTTTTAGAAGTGACTACTTACCACAAGTAGTATCTTCTCTCTTGGAAGAGGAGATTAACGTCTCTTTCTAATTGAGGAAATCCATTTGCAGAACTTTAACTTGGCTTAAACGTTACTTCATCATGATTAACAATTCTGATTAGAGTCTTCGTGTATCTGGAGAATCTTGCTTCTGATGTTATTTCTTGAGAGTTCAGATGGCGCTGATAACTTCAGAGTTTACAGAAGGCATTTGTTCAGAGTTAGAGCTTCTAGACTTTACTTCATGTTCAGATGCTTCTGATACTTTGCAGTTTTGTCCAGAGTCAGAGCTTCTTGAAACGAGATTCCACTTTAGATGCTTCTGATACTTGATAATTTGTATCTGATCTTGTTGTGCATCTGATGACATCATCAGATTTATTTCTTCTTTCTTTAGAACCCTGCACACTTAGAAACTTTTCGTTAGGGTGCCATTTTTGGTTTCATCCTTTGTTATCATCAAAATCAAGGAATCTGTTGTAGAACAATTTTTGTTCTTACAATCTCCCCCTTTTTGATGATGACAAAACAACTTAAAATAGCAGATGAAACATGAATAAAATAAGATCAGATAGACAGAAGCTCCCCCTGAGTTAGTGCTAGGGAGTTCAGAAGTTCTTACCAGAGTTTTTCCAGTAATGAGATTTCTGAAACTTTCTGCAAATACTTAAATTTAATGTTAGAGTTATTTAATCAGAGCTATTTTTATCAGAGCTATTTCTACAAATGTTGCAGAGTGCTTAAGGTTTTAGACAAATTTTCATCAGAGCTATTTAATGATTTCTCCCCTTTTTGGCATAATCAAAAAGGCATAAAAAAAATAAAAAGAATAATAAAGAGAAAAACACTTCATTAATAGAAAAGCACAGAGGCAAACAGCAGTCAAAACATCAGACTCAAAGAAGAAAATCAGAGCTAAAAAGAAGACAGAAGCAAAAACATTAGGCAAGCAAACAAAATAAATCCTAAGTGCCTAAGGGTTTGGAGGTTGAGGAAGTCTCTGAAGCAACATGGCAAACATGTTCTGGATGTTTTCATTCAAAGCATCTTGCTTGTCCATCCTGGCCCGGAGCTCATTCTGATCTTGCTTGATCTCTTTCTGATCTTGCTTGATCTCTTTCAGAGTGTTAAGAATCAACGGGATCGCAGAAGAGGACTCCCCCTGAGTCAGAGCCTGCTGAGCTTCAGCTTCAGCAGCAGTTTGGGCTTCTGCATCCGCCTGAGCCTTGGCTTCAGCTTCCTGAATCCTTAGAAGTTCTGCTTCCTTTGCCAGTCGTTCTTCTTCTAACCTCTTTGCTTCTTCTTCAGCTTCTTTAGCCAATCTTTCCTCCTCTAATCTTCTGGCCTCAGCTTCTCTAGCCAGTCTCTCTTGGAGTCTTTCCTCAGAGTCTCTGATGTAGCCATTTCTGACTTGTTCAGAGATACTCTTCAGCCTATAAGACTCAGAGGTCATCCAACTAATGACTCTGTTCCAGTGTGTCCTAACAGATTTAGGATCATCACTAACTTCAGAGTTTTTAGCCAGAGACTTGATCTTCTGGACTGAAGCTTCTGCAACCTGTAAAATGGCCTCCTCAAGGGTAGGTATGGTAAGTTCAGGTTCAGGTTCAGGTGAATGAGGTGGAGAGTTTTGAGGGCTGAGATTTAGAGAGGGAGGTTCAGTTTGTTGACGTTCAGATTCTGCTTGAAGTTCAGAATCTGGGGATGAAGCATAGAGTGGGTTTACATCTAAGGGTTCGGATTCTGGTTCTGGGACAGCGGGAAGGATTTGTGGGGTGATATAAGGATCAGATGGTCGAATTACAGATGGTTGGGTTTCAGAGGGTGTGGTGGTTGTTTGTTGTGGAAGAGAAGTTTGGAAGGTGGAGGTTACTTCAGATTGTGTTTGAGTTTGTGGGGCGTATTTTCTAGCATAAATTTCAGCTATTGTTGGGGATTTTGGGTCAGAAGGTTCTGTGGATGATGATGAAGAAACACTAAAGTATGGGGGTGTTTCTGGTTCAGAGGATGAGGAAGAGCTGTGGTGATATAGTTGATTAGGGTCAGAGGTTGTTGTGAAATTACGAGCAACTTTTAGAACAGGTGGAGGTTGAGAGGTTCTGATGGTTGAAGGAGGGATTTCAGAGGTTGTAAATAAGGGAGGTGTTGGGAGAGGAGTAGAAGAGGCCATCATAGGTATTACAGAAGTAACAGGAGGAATAGACTTACCAGAAGAAGAGTTTTTCAGAGGAGCTGGAGCTTTGGTTCCAGAAGATTCTCCAAGTCTGGGTTTCTTTGCCTTCCTTGCTTCCTCAGCTATCTTCTTCTCAGAAAGACCTCTTTTGTATCTGACCAAATCTTCTTCTGAATCCAAAAGGTCTTCAATTCTGAAATCAGAAATATCAATACCTTCATCCAGCAGACGCTGAAGGTAGATAGCAATGGCATCTCTGGGTTCATTCTTGAAGAACCTTTCAAGGCCATGAGGCATCTTCCTCTGATCTTTTAGAGCTTCCCAGGACACATCCATAGTGGGCTTGACTCTAATCTCTTTGATGATTCCCATGCTCTTCAGGTTTTTGGCATTCAGAGGCCTTCCAGTTTCTATAGCCAGATCATCCATCAGCTTGGCCTTTTCTAGCTGGTCAACCAATCCATGCTCAATGAAGACATCAGAAAGCAGTCTTCCCAGAGGAATGTAAGATCTTGGCTTCAAGCTGTTTCTGGAGTCTTTGACAGAATCCCTTAGATATTTGAAAAGAAGAACAGGGAGATTGATCTTGATACCTTTCTGAATGCAATATAAAATGAGTTTCTGATCAGCATTAATATAATCAGAGGAGTTGGAGGCTGGGCGATGGTGAATGGTTCCCAGAATTATTTTCAGCCAAACTCGGAGGTTCTGATGAAGCTCCTTGTTCTTAGAGGGGTTTCCTTCAACATTAGGTTTGAAGATTGTTGGGTTGATAACCTCAGTGATGCGCTTAGACCTTGGAGGAATGTTGTAAATCCTTTTTCCTCCAGTAGTCTCCATGTTCAACAAGGAAGCAATTGATGCTTCAGTGATGACAATCTTCACTCCCAGAACAAAAGAAACAATGAACTGGTCATCTGCATCAGCATGTCTCCAAAATTCTTTGACAAGAAGAGGGTAAATGGGACCATAAAGCCTGTTGAAGTAGTTCTCCCAACCTTGCTTGTGAAGATCTTCAGTAAGATCAACACCGTTTCTTCTCAAATTCTCAAAATCTACCAGCGATTCACACAGTACATCCAAATTTTCAAAGGAGGTTGCAAGATGAATGTGGCGTTCACGTTCCAAAATGTGAGGTTCTTGATAAACAGGGGTTGTGGTAACGCCTGTAACAGTGGGTGTTTGAGTGTTTGAGGTTTGGGGATTAGAACTGGCTTCCATCTGTTGGGAGAAGTTAAAAACTTCTTGCTCTTGAGCATTCATGAAGAAGATTGAAGAAGAAGATGAAGAACTTGCAGAGAACTTGCAGAGAAGGGTTTAGGGTTTTAGAGTGAGTGAGAGTGATAAGTGTGTGAAATGTGAGAAAAGTGTTTATATACCTAAGTAAAAACGCATGCAAAACGACACCTCAGAAAGCGTTAGACACAAAACTCAAAATGGCACGCTTGGGGGGAAAAATGATTACAGCTCATAAATGAATGTCTAATCCCACAGTTTGCACACTGCTCGAGGAAAACTCAAACGTCTGCCTTTTGAATTTCTTGACAGCTGTCTAGAAGTTCTAAAGTTTGACGCTTCAGAGTTCCACGTGTTGATGTATCTGATCTTCAGGAATACCAAGAGATTGGTTCTGAAGATTTCTAACTCAGATATCTTCTTAACAATGTAGAAGTATCAGAGTCAGAGGCAGAATCATATTTGTTTTTATCAGAATCTTATTTTATATTTTTCAGAGCCATACTTCATTCAGGACAATTTTTAATGTTCAGATTTTCTAAGATGAAAAGAAATCTATCTTCAGCTAGAGGCTTAGTAAAGATATCTGCCCATTGATGTTCTGTATCAATGAACTTCAGCGTTACTATTCCTTTCTGAACATAGTCTCTAATAAAATGATGTTTAATTTCTATGTGTTTGGCTCTGGAATGTAAAATAGGATTCTTACTCAAACAAATAGCAGCAGTATTATCACAAAGGATAGGAATGTTACTCTCAAATATCTGAAGATCTTCTAGCTGATGCTTCATCCAGAGCATCTGAGTTGTGCACAGTGATGCTGAGATGTATTCTGCTTCTGCAGTTGATAGAGCGATAGTTGACTGTCTTTTGCTGGCCCAGGAGATTAGATTGTTTCCCAGAAGCTGGCAATTTCCAGATGTGCTTTTTCGTTCTATTCTATCTCCTGCATAATCTGCATCACAATAACCAGAAAGCCTATACTCTGATGTTTTCTCATACATCAGGCCCAGGTTAGGAGTTCCTTTCAGATACTTAAGAATTCTCTTAACAGCTGTTAAATGAGATTCTCTAGGATCTGATTGGAATCTGGCACAAAGACAGACGCTAAAGAGAATATCAGGACGAGTAGCAGTCAGATAGAGAAGAGAGCCTATCATACCTCGATAGAGCTTCTGACAAACCTTGTTGCTTACCTCTTCCTTTTCCAGAATGCAAGTTGGGTGCATAGGAGTTTTTTGCAGAGTTGCATTCAGTCATGTCAAACTTCTTCAGAACATCTTTAATGTACTTGCTTTGATGAATGTACGTGACTTCTGGAGTTTGATTGATTTGAATTCCCAGAAAGAACTTTAGTTCTTGCATTAGACTCATTTCAAATTCTGCCTGCATTAACTTAGAAAATTCTTGGCAAACAGAGATATTAGCAGAACCAAAAATAATGTCATCAACATAAATCTGGCATATCACGAGATCATTTTTATGGTTTTTACAGAAGAGTGTAGAATCAACTTTCCCTCTGATAAAATTTTGTTCCAGAAGAAAATTGCTTAGACGTTCATACCAAGCTCTGGGGGCTTGTTTTAGTCCATATAAAGATTTTTTAAGTTTGAAAACATGTTCTGGAAAGTTTGAATTTTCAAAACCTGGAGGTTGATTTACATACACTTCTTCTGAAATATAACCATTTAGAAATGCACTCTTGACATCCATTTGGTATAATTTGATAGAGTGATTAATAGCAAAAGATACAAGAAGACGAATAGATTCTAACCTTGCGACTGGAGCAAAAGTTTCATTATAATCAATACCTTCTTGTTGACTATAACCTTGAGCTACCAGTCGTGCTTTGTTTCTGACAACTTCTCCTTTCTCGTTCAGCTTGTTTCTGAAAACCCATCTGGTTCCAATGACATGAGTGCCTCTGGGTTTAGGAACGAGATCCCAGACATCATTCTTGGAGAATTGATCTAACTCTTCTTGCATAGCTGCCACCCAATCGTTATCTTGAAGAGCTTCATCACAGGACGTAGGCTCAATCAGAGACACTAGTCCCAGAGGAATATCTTCAGACGTTCTGAAGGTAGATCTGGTTCTAACAGGTTCATCTTTGTTTCCCAAAATCAAATCTTCAGAAACGTTAATACGACTTTTAACTTTCCTTGGAATTTCTGGAGATTTAATTTCTTCAGAGTCTGGAGTGACAGTTGCTTCTGGAGTTTTCTCAGATTCTACCAGAGTGATCTCTAAATCTGCAAACTTTTCAACTAGCTTTGACTTTTCAGGGTCAAGCTTATCATCAAATCTAACATGAATTGATTCCTCCACAATTTTGGTTTCTGTGTTGTATACTCTATAGCCTTTAGAGCGTTCTGAGTATCCTAACATAATACCTTTCTGTGCTTTGGAATCAAACTTGTTCAGATGTTCTTTAGTATTTAGTATAAAACAAATGCATCCAAAAGGATGAAAATAAGAAATGTTGGGTTTTCTTCCCTTACACAGTTCATAGGGAGTCTTTTCCAGAATAGGTCTAATAGAGATTCTATTCTGAATGTAACACGCTGTATTTACAGCTTCTGCCCAAAAGTGCTTTGCTACATTTGTTTCATTGATCATGGTTCTGGCCATTTCTTGGAGTGTCCTATTCTTCCTCTCTACAACTCCATTTTGTTGTGGAGTTCTAGGGCAGGAGAAATCATGGGATATTCCATTAGAATCAAATAGTTCTTCAAAATCTTTATTTTCAAATTCTCCACCATGATCACTTCTGACTCTAACAATTTTAGAGTCAAATTCTTTTTGCACTTTAGAACAGAAACTGGTGAATACAGAGTGAGACTCACTCTTGTGCTTTAGGAATTTTACCCATGTCCAGCGGCTGTAATCATCAACGATTACTAGTCCATACTTCTTTCCATTGACTGATGCTGTTTTCACAGGACCAAATAAGTCAATGTGAAGAAGCTCCAGAGGCTTAGAGGTAGAAACAACATTTTTCTTTTTAAAAGATGTTTTTGAAAACTTTCCTTTCTGACAAGCTTCACACAGAGCATCTGAAGAAAACTTCAGTTTAGGCAGGCCTCTGACTAACTCAAGTTTAGTTAGCTGAGAAAGTTTTCTCATGCTAATGTGGCCTAAGCGTCTATGCCATACCCATTGCTCTTTGTGAACTGACATTAAACATTTAACATTTTGATCTTTTAAATCAGAAAGATTTATTTTATAAATGTTGTTTTTCCTCTTGCCTGTGAAAAGGACAGAGCCATCGTTCTGACTAATGGCTTTACACGTTTTTTGATTAAAGATTACATCATAACCGTCATCACTTAATTGACTTATGGATAACAAGTTATGCATTAATCCTTCTACATAAAGAACATCAGATATAGAGGGAAGAGTACCATTACCAATAGTTCCGGAGCCTCTGATCCTTCCTTTCTGATCTCCTCCAAAGCCTACAAATCCAGCGTCTTTAAGTTCCAGGCTTTGGAACATAGACTTTCTTCCCGTCATATGTCGCGAGCATCCAGAGTCCAGGTACCATGATTGGTGTCTGAACTTTGCTGCATAGGATATCTGCAACATAGATGATCTTATCTTTCGGTACCCAGAATCTCTTGGGTCCTTTCAGATTAGTTTTCCCAGAGTTTCTTACAACTTTGGGTCTTCTAGCATTTTTAAATTTGTGTTCTTGTGTGTGTGTGTAGTGATATGAAAAAGGCGATTTAATTTGGTTACTGGTAGAGGTTTTATGTTCCTCAGAATCATACCCAATTCCTCTTTTATTATTCTGACTTACTCCATAAATCATGGATGCCATAATACTCCTATCTATCCCATTCTTCAGAAATTGTTGAAAGGCTTCTTCATATTTATAAATAATTTCATTTGAAGTTTGTGGTGCTTGAGACAACGTTTCTTCTAATTCTAAGCTTTTTGTTTTAGCTCCATCTCTTTCTATCGTTAGAGATCTGATAGTGTCATCTCGTGCTAGAATTGTTGTCTCAAGTCTACTACATACTTCAGATTTTGCTTTAAGAAGGCCTTTAATGTCTTTAACTTTTTGTTTTAATTTCTGAAGAGAGGTAAGAGTTTCTGATAAACATGATTCTAAGTCAGATCTAGAAAGTTCAGAAAATACCTCTTCAGATTCTTCATCTGAGCTGCTGGATGTGGTAGCCATAAGAGCTACGTTGGCCTGTTCATCAGAGTCAGATTCTGATGATTCGGATTCACTGTCGTCCCAGGTGGCCATTAATCCCTTCTTTGTTCTGAAGGTATTTTTCTTGAAGCTTTCTTTCTTAGAGTTATCTTTCTTCAGCTTGGGGCATTCATTTCTGTAATGACCTGTTTCTTTACATTCAAAGCAGGTAATATCTTTGTTAGGTTTACCTTTTGAAGTTGACTCTGATCGATCCCCTCTGGGTCTTGATCTTCTGAAGTTGTTGTTGTTCCTCCTTTTCCAGAGTTGCTTAACTCTTCTGGTTAGTAGGGACAGTTCTTCTTCATCATCAGAGTCTTCAGATTCAGAGTCATCAGTGTCTGCAGTTTCTGCTTGAAGGGCTTTGGTTCTGTCTGACTTCCGTCTTTCAGGTCTGGACTTCAGTGCCACTGACTTGTTCCTTTTCTGAGGCTCATCCTCCTCTAGTTCTATCTCATGGCTTCTGAGAGAACTAACAAGTTCTTCAAGGCTGATATTGTTCAGATCCTTTGATAACTTCAGAGCAGTAACCATTGGTCTCCATTTCTTTGGCAGACTTCTGACTATCTTCTTAACATGATCTGCAGTCGTGTATCCTTTGTCTAGCACTTTAAGACCTGCAATAAGAGTTTGGAATCTGGAAAACATAGCTTCTATAGCTTCGTCATCTTCCATCTTGAAGGCTTCATATTTCTGGATCAGCGCCAGAGCCTTCGTCTCCTTGACTTGGGAGTTTCCTTCATGGGTCATCCTCAGAGAGTCAAGTATATCTTTAGCCGTCTCTCTGTTGGTGATCTTTTCGTATTCGTTGTATGATATAGCATTTAGAAGTATTGTTCTGGCCTTGTGGTCATTCTTGAAAACACGTTTCTGATCTTCTGACATTTTGCTTCTGGGAACTTCAGCTCCATTTAAGGTTGGAGGTTTGTATCCATCTGTGACAATGTCCCAGAGGTCAGCATCATAACCCAGAAAGAAACTTTCGATTCTATCTTTCCAGTAATCAAACTTTTCTCCATCAAAAACAGGAGGCTTGGCATTGTAAGAATCTTTCTCATTTGAGTGGGCCATTTGTTTTTCTCGCACTGGATCTCTCTACACGGTTAAGTGTTTGATTTGAAAATCAATAACAGAGCCGGAGCTCTGATACCAATTGAAGGTGAGAAAAACAAGAAAGGGGGGTTTGAATTGTTTGAAAAATAAGCGCTTTTGCAAAATGAAATCACACAATGATTTTATACTGGTTCGCTTATAACACAAAGCTACTCCAGTCCACCCGGCCAAGGTGATTTCGCCTTTAACAAGGACTTAATCCACTAATCTTGAAAGATTACAAACAACCCCTAAGAGAGAAGAAAATCTCTTAGTCCTCTCAAGTCTACAGACTACAAAGAGTCACTTGAGGAAATCAAATAAAAATAGATACAAGATGTGTAATCTAGAGTGCTTCTAAGAAAGCAAATATTACAAACTTAAGAACAAATTTTTCACTTGATAAGCAAAAGCTTAGTGAAAATCTTTCAAGAACAAAGATGTTTTTCTTGAGCGTGATATAATTTCAGTATAGTTTTGGCTAGTGATTTCTTGCTTACTGAAAGTTGATTTCTTCTCTATTTATATAGGAGTTGAAGTAGTGTTGAAATAGAGTTGAAGTAGAGTTAAATCTGCTGGATAATGAGATGTAATTACGCCATTCCATAAATAGCTTCTGCAGGAGACTTTTTCTTTTAGAAGTGACTACTTACCACAAGTAGTATCTTCTCTCTTGGAAGAGGAGATTAACGTCTCTTTCTAATTGAGGAAATCCATTTGCAGAACTTTAACTTGGCTTAAACGTTACTTCATCATGATTAACAATTCTGATTAGAGTCTTCGTGTATCTGGAGAATCTTGCTTCTGATGTTATTTCTTGAGAGTTCAGATGGCGCTGATAACTTCAGAGTTTACAGAAGGCATTTGTTCAGAGTTAGAGCTTCTAGACTTTACTTCATGTTCAGATGCTTCTGATACTTTGCAGTTTTGTCCAGAGTCAGAGCTTCTTGAAACGAGATTCCACTTTAGATGCTTCTGATACTTGATAATTTGTATCTGATCTTGTTGTGCATCTGATGACATCATCAGATTTATTTCTTCTTTCTTTAGAACCCTGCACACTTAGAAACTTTTCGTTAGGGTGCCATTTTTGGTTTCATCCTTTGTTATCATCAAAATCAAGGAATCTGTTGTAGAACAATTTTTGTTCTTACAGGGTATGTCTCAAAAGCCGAACGAGGGGTTTAAAGAGTACACACAAAGGTGGAGAGAGTTGGCTGCCAGGGTTCAACCCCCATTAGTGGATCGGGAGATGTCATATTTGTTCATGGGTACTCTTCAGGGGACTTTTGCTGTGAGGATGGTGGGATGTCCAGTTACTGGTTTTGCGGATATAGTAGTGGCTGGTGAGAGGATTGAAAGCTGGTTGAAAATGGGAAAAATACAAGGAAATGCTTCGTCGTTTGGATTGAAGAAGCCCTTCGGAAATGGTCAGCACAAGAAAGAGGGTGACTCGAGTGTTGTGTATGCCCAAAGAGGACCCGGTAGGAATCATTACTACCAACATACTGCTGTAGTAACGATTCCTGCTGATAATCAACCCGCTCAACAGCAACAGCAACAGCTGCCATTTCAGCAGAGAACACAAAGGGCTGGGTACCAAGTTAGGGGAAGGATGGCAGATCGCTAGTTTGATAGGCCACCCATAACGTATGCCCTTCTGTTGAAGAAATTGAAGGATCTCGGGTTGGTACAGTTGAGGATGTTAGCTCCGTTAAGACCAGATCAGAGGCCTACAAGTTATGATGAGAACGTCAAGTTTGAGTTCCATTCTGGTGCTCCCGGGCACAATATTGAGGGTTGTAAAGCCTTTAAGCATGTTGTCCAAGACTTGGTGGATTCCAAGGCCATCAATTTTTAACAATCGCCGAATGTTAATGCCAATCCCATGCCGACGCATGGTCAGATGATGATGAATGTAATTTTTGAGGATAAAAGTAAAATCGGGGTGACGGATGTGGATCAGTTGAGGACCCCAATGTCTGTGGTCAAGAGTCATTTGTTAAAGAATGGAGTTTTTCCTGGTTGTGGCAATTATTGTGCTGCTTGTACTGTAACTGCAAATGGGTGCATAACATTGAGGGAGACGGTTCAGAAAATGATGGATGAGGGAAGTCTCCGATTTGAGAAAGTTGCTTTGGAGAATGAGGATATTTCAACGATAACCATCTATTTCGATCTTGTCCTCTTGTCAGTGCCGGCAGATGTGGTTCCAATTACCATCACGGTATCTGGACCTATTCCGTATGAAAGTGATGGTGCTGTGCCATGGGACTATGGCGGTGATGTGTATTGCAATGGGAAAAAGAAGGAAGATCAGGCTGCAGTTGATACCACCGTTTCTAGGATGGACAATGCCGGACTTAGTGGTTTCACTCGCAGCGGGAGGTTGTTTGCATCTAACACGTTGAGAGGTGGAGATGTATAAAAAGAACAGAGAGATAAGGCCGAGGCTTTAGCTAGGGCAAAAGGAAAGCAGGTGGTAAATGAGGATACTCTTAGAGCGGCACAGGCGCCTGTTGAGCCGGAAAGTGAGTTTGATACTGAAGCCGAGGAGTTTTTGAGAATTATTAAGAAGTCTGAGTACAAGCTTGTTGATCATTTGCAGCAGACTCCGTCCAAAATATCGATCTTATCTTTGCGGTTGAGTTCAGAAGGTCATAGAGATGCTTTGTTGAAGATCTTGAAGAAGGCCTACGTCCCGCAGGAGATTACAGTCAATCAATTAGAGATAGTGGTATTAAGTGTTAATGCCAGCCATGGGTTGGGTTTCACTGATCTCGATCTTACTGTGGACGGGCGCAATCACAATAAGGCACTACACATTTCGATGGAGTGTAAAGGAGTTGTGCTTTCGCATGTTTTGGTCGATACAGGCTCGTCACTCAATGTGTTGCCTAAGAAGGCCTTGGCTAAATTGGACTGCGAGGGATTGATTTTGAGGCCTACTGATCTGGTGGTTAGAGCGTTTGATGGCTCTAAAAGGGTTGTGTTCGGGGAAGTTGAGCTCCCCGTAAAGATTGGTCCTGAGGTGTTCAAATATGTGTTTTATGTCATGGACATTCAGCCGGCGTACAGCTGTTTATTGGGTCGTCCATGGATACATGCTGCTGGGGCAGTAACATCGACTCTACATCAGAAGTTAAAGTATGTCTTGGACGGGCGAGTCGTGACAGTTTGCGGCGAGGAAGATATTTTTGTCAGCCAGTTGTCTTCATTTAAGTACGTGGAAATGGACGGTGAAATATTCGAAACACCAAGCCAGGCGTTTGAAACCGTCAAGGTGGAGAATGCCGTTTTCGCTGAAATGGAGAAGAAGTCGTCCATTGCTTCTTATAAACAGGCTGTGGAGGTGGTGAAAAGTTGAGAGGCCCCAGGTTGGGGAAAAGTGTTAGATGTTGCGGTGAAGGAGGATAAGTTTGGGATCGGTTATCAGTCAGGCCGAGGTTCGTCCGGACAAGATAAAGGTCGTCGCCAACCGTTCACATTCACCAGTGTTGGAATGCTAGATCCAGGCCGCATCTATGTTGTGGGTGAAGAGATTGACAGTGACTGCGAGCTTGACTCATGGATAAAACCGTGCGTACCAGGAATGGAGATCCAGAACTGGAAAGCCGAAAAGATCATCACCGTCACTCTACGTGAAGAGTAATATTTCTGTTTGTCGATTCTGTTTGCATGAAAGCCATACGTTTTGCCTAAAACGTAATGGTCCATTGTAAGGGCCACCTCATGTGTTTCATTTTGCAGCATTTGCATCATTAATAAACGGATGTTTTTCGCATTAAAAGCGATGTTCTCTGTTTTTCATTTATTTTTGAAATTTAAAAAATAATATAATCAAATGGCAATGTTTGTTTTCATTCTCCTCCCTTTTTATTTTGTCTCGTTCCGACCCTAAAGCAATGCATGAATCAACATTCATGCATATGCGATTATTCTCCGGATCTCATCGATGACAATCCTGTTACACCCCTATATGACTTCGGCAACCTGATCTATCATGCCGAAGAAGAAGGAGAAGAAGATTGTGA
Organism: Lathyrus oleraceus; assembly: GCF_024323335.1. Lineage (NCBI taxonomy): Eukaryota > Viridiplantae > Streptophyta > Magnoliopsida > Fabales > Fabaceae > Lathyrus > Lathyrus oleraceus. Next base: position 76,956,445 of record NC_066584.1, read on the forward strand.
ACTGCCAGAAGAGTTAGCCAGGTTGTTGAACCAACAGGAGAAGGTGATTCAACCGCACGAGGAGCAAGTTGAGATTGTTAATCTGGGCACAGAGGAGGTCAGAAAGGAAGTAAAAATTGGGGTCACTTTGAAGATGAATGTCAAGAGCAGAATGGTAGCACTGTTGAAAGAGTATGTTGATATCTTCGCCTGGTCTTATCAAGATATGCCAGGGTTGGATACCAATATTGTTGTACATAAGTTGCCATTAAGAGAAGATTGTCCTCCATTAAAGCAGAAGTTGCGCAGAACTCGACCCGAGATGGCCATGAAAATCAAAGAGGAGGTACAAAAGTAGTTGGATATTGGTTTCCTAGCTGTCGCTAATTATCCGCCTTGGGTCGCGAACATTGTGCCAGTATCGAAGAAGGATGGAAAGGTGAGGATGTGTGTGGACTACCAGGATTTGAATAGAGCTATCCCGAAAGATGATTTCCCATTACCTCACATCGATGTGTTTGGTAGATAATACAGCTCAATTCTCAGTGTTTTCCTTCATGGATGGCTTTTCTGGCTATAATCAAATTAAAATGTCGCCAGATGATATGGAGAAAACAAAGTTCATTACACCATGGGGCACTTTTTGTTATAAGGTGATGCCATTCGGTCTCAAGAACGCCGGTGCCACGTATCAAAGAGCTATGGTGACCTTGTTTCATGATATGTTTCATCATGAGATCGAATGCTATGGTGATGACATGATAGCAAAGTCACAAACAGAAGAGGGACATTTGGTAGACTTGGCCAAGTTGTTTGACCGGTTGAGACAATTCAAGTTGAGGTTGAATCCGAATAAGTGCACTTTTGGAGTGCGGTCCGGCAAGTTGTTGGGGTTTATTGTAAGTGAAAGGGGGATCGAGGTTGATCCTGCTAAAGTAAAAGCGATACAAGAAATGCCTGAACCGAGGACAGAAAAAGAGGTTCGTGGTTTCTTAGGTAGATTGAACTACATTTCGCGGTTCATATCTCATCTAACAGCCACGTGTGAACCCATATTCAAGTTGTTGAGAAAAGATCAAACGGTCAGGTGGTATGATGATTGCCAAGCGGAATTTGAAAAAATAAAAGAATATTTGCAGGAGCCTCCGATTCTGATGCCTCCTGTGGATGGGCAACCGTTGATCCTGTACTTGACAGTCCTTGAGGGGTCTATGGGGTGTGTACTGGGACAGCATGACGAGTCTAGTCGAAAAGAGCATGCAATTTACTACCTTAGCAAAAAGGTTACCGACTGTGAAACAAGATATTCACAGCTCGAGAAAACTTGTTGCGCTTTGGCATGGGCTGCTCGCCGAATGAGACAGTATATGTTGGTTCATACCACTTTGTTGATTTCCAAGATGGATCCAATCAAGTATATATTTGAGAAGCCAACATTGACCGGACGGGATGCGAGATGGCAAATGATTTTGACTGAATACGATATCCAGTACACTTCTCAAAAAGCAATAAAGGGGAGTGTATTGTGTAATTACCTCGCCCATCAACCCATTGAGGATTATCAACCGATGAAATTTGAGTTCCCTGATGAGGACATCATGTTTCTCAAATCGAAAGATTGTGAGGAACCTATCCTGGAGGAGGGGCCTGACCCTGAGTCCGAATGGATTCTGATGTTTGATGGGGCCGTTAACGTGAATGGTAGCAGAGTTGGTGCTGTTTTGGTTACGCCGAAGGGATCCCACATTCCTTTTGCTACCCGGCTAACATTTGAATGCACCAACAATGTGGCTGAATATGAAGCTTGTATCTTGGGTGTCGAAGAGGCGATTGATTTGCGAATCAAGAACCTTGTTATTTATGGAGATTCAGCTTTGGTTGTGAACCAGGTTAACGGGAAATGGTATACACATCAATCCCACTTAATTCCATACCGGGATTATACGAGGAGATTGTTGACGTTCTTCACCAAGGTGGAATTACACCATGTGTCGAGGGAAGAAAATCCTTTAGCAGATGCCTTGGCTACTCTGGCCGCTTTGATTAAAGTGCAGTGGTGGAATCAAGTTCCTAATGTTGAGGTGGGACGGCTGGATAGACCGGCTTATGTGTTTGTTGTCGAAACAGTGTCTGATGATGAAAAGCCATGGTATTACGACATCAAGCGTTATCTGGAGACCCAAGAGTATCCCGAGGGAGCGTCTAAGAAGGACCGAAAGACTCTGAGGAGGTTGGCCATGGCGTTCTATCTGAATAAAGATGGGGTTTTGTACAAGAGGAATTTTGATTGGGTTTTGCTCAGATGTGTCAATGACAAAGAGGCAAGCCAATCGATGAAAGAGGTGCATGAGGGATCGTTTGGTACCCACGCCAGCGGGAATGCGATGGTGAAAAAGTTGCTAAGGGCTGGATATTACTAGATGACAATGGAGGCTCAGTGTTTCAACTTCGTGCGGAAATGTCATAAATGCCAGATTTATGCTGACAAGGTGCACGTGCCTCCAAAACCGTTGAGTTTTATTTCGTCTCCGTGGCCGTTTGCTATGTGGGGCATTGATATGATCGGAAAGATCGAGCCTACGGCTTCGAATGGGCACCGGCTCATATTAGTGGCTATTGATTACTTCACCAAGTGGGTGGAAGCGGCGTCTTATGCAAACGTGATGAAACAGGTCGTGGCCAGGTTCCTGAAAAGAGACATCATTTGCAGATATGGGGTTCCCGAAAGAATCATCACTGATAATGGTTCTAATCTCAACAACAAGATGATGGTAGAACTGTGTCGGGAGTTCAAGATCGAGCATCACAATTCTTCTCCTTATCGTCCAAAGATGAATGGGGCGGTCGAGGCGGCTAATAAGAATATTAAGAAGATTGAGCAAAAAATGGTCGTAACCTATAAGGATTGGCACGAGATGTTGCCGTTTGCGTTGCATGGGTATCGAACCTCAGTGCGTACATCTACTAGGGCAACGCCTTTCTCGCTTGTGTATGGGATGGAAGTTGTGCTACGAGTTGAGGTCCAGATTCCGTCATTGAGAGTCCTGATGGATGTGAAATTGGAAGAGGCTGAATGGGTAAGGACTGGGTATGAAGAGTTGAGCCTGATTGAGGAAAAGAGGTTGGCAGCCATTTGTCATGGGTAGTTGTACCAACAGCGTATGAAGCGTGCTTTTTACCGAAGGGTGCGACCTCGTGTGTACCATGTGGGAGATATGGTGTTGAAAAGGATCCTTCCTCCTCAGAACGATCGTCGGGGCAAGTGGACACCCAATTATGAAGGTCCATTCGTGGTCAAGAAGGTTTTCTCTGGCGGAGCCTTGTTGTTGACGACCATGGATGGTGAGGATTTTCCATCCCCTGTGAATGCGGACGTAGTTAAAAAATACTTCGTATAATAGACCCACTGGACGGAAAGAATAAAATAGTCCATGCAAAAATGGGCATCCCGGCGAACCAAAAAAAATGAAAATGAAAAAGGTTCGGGCAAAAATTAGGGATAAAAAGGAAAAAAATGTACACCCGGCAGGTCGAAAACCCCACAAGGGCGGCTTGGGCAAAAAAGGGTATCCCGGTGGACTAAAAACCCGAAAGGGCGGTCCAGGAAAAAGAGGGAGTGAAACGAACAACTACGTCTAGCATGGTCGTTTGTACTTTGGATATGACACATGGATAATCTAAAAGCAGAGATCGGTCGGAAGCGTCTTGTTTCGGAAGGCAGAAAGCGCGGAGAGTCTTGAGGACATATGGGTTATAATTGGGTTGGAACTCGATGAGATCACGGGTTCACATTGCCATTAGGATAGATTTTCCTTTTGTGTGCAATTACCTCTTTTCAGGGATTGCTTCCTGTGTACTGCTCAGTTACGAGCCACCTTTTTCAATCAATAAAATGCATATTCAGTCAAATAATTTTGTTTTTGTTTTCATTACCGCTTTGATTGCAAAAACATCCGTTTATTTTGATAAGAGTTTTTGCATTTTGAGATGTAGAGGTCTCTTCCAATGCATGTTTAGAGGATTGAAACTTGAAATCTTATTCGGAAGGTAGAGTGACCTGGGTGTTGAAATTTTGGCGCGCCTGGGGCACGTTTTATCTAACGATCTCTTTTGCAAGTGCTGTTGGTTATTTTCACTCACTTGCAGGTGGTGGTGCGAAGCGTTTCTTTTTGACAAAAGATTCCTTTGAGGTCCAATCAGGGACGAGGAATTGAAGAATGGTGTAGAGACGGTGAAAGAATTGCGACGATCCCAGAGGGTTAATCAAGAAGACTCTTCAAAGTCTGAGGACTGGAGAGTTGGCACGAATCTAAGGAGGTTGATTTTCTTGAAGTAGGGAGAAGTCGAGAGTACAAGGTGATGAATCGGAAAAGACCGGAGGAGTCTGGGAGCTCTCAAAAGTGGAAAATTGACACTGTGGTTAGATGGTGAATATCGGTGTTCGACGAGTCAACGGGTGTTCCGTGTCGAATATTCCGTATCTTCCCAGCGAGTTCGAGGTCGCTGTTTCCTCAGCAGCCAGGCCTGAAGGTTGCTGTTTCCCCGGCAGGGGTGTGCGTTGGTAGTTTTTTCCCAGTAAAGTCGCCAAGTAGATCGAGTTCAGTAGAGGTCATCCCCCGTGGGGGTTACTCTTTTCTCGGCATCAGTGATATCCCAAGCAGGGTCGGAGATTGGAGCGATATCGAGTTCCTCAACAGAGTTGCTCGTGCCGTCCCCTGAGGGGGATACTTTTTATGCATTCATCATTTAGGCAAGCATAGCATATTGTATAACTAATTGCGTAGCATTTCCATGGTTATGGAGCATTACGCTGTAAAACTCATGCATCGGCATTGCAAGCATAAGCTAGTCTCAAGCCGTGGTTACCGTTTGAGAGCCGATTTAGCTGGTTGGTGAAGATGTTACTCTGAGGAGTTCGACATCGTGATTTTGAATCAACAGTATTCCCAGTAGCACGATATTGGAGGAAGAGATTCCGTCGTGCGGAGATGGAAATGAAGATTGGAGCACGTTACGCGATCAGCGCAGAGATTGGGGTCCACCAGGAGAAAAGGAAGTGCTAGGCATTTTCTGGAGAACGGGGTTCAACTGGAGATGGAGATTGGAATTGAAGATTGTATCCGGGATGAGGTCCTCAGGATTGTCTTCTGATCATGTGTCACCTTAGACTTTGGCGAGGCCTACAGAAGTCGTTATGGGTGTCTTCAAGGGAAGAAATGCACATGTTACCTTCCTTTTGTGAAGGTATACCCTCTGGTATGTCGCCATCAGAGTGGTGGTTTGTGTTATTTCCTACGTTGCCAACGGAATTAGCATAAGAGAATGGAGAACGGGGTTCAAATGGAGAAAAGGAGACACGGGGGGTCTTCTGGAGAATGGGGTTCACAACGACGATCGAGAGTTATCGTCAGGCGACTGGGGTTCAAATGGAGAAAAGGAGATACAGGGTGTCTTCTGGAGAATGGGTATCACAACGACGATCGTGAGTTATCGTCAGGCGACTGGGGTTCAAATGGAGAACGAGGTTCATTGTTTGGCAGCAAGGGTGACATGAAGTTGTCGGGGTTCAAATGCGGTGATCAGGGATCATCCGCGCGAAAGAAAAATATTTGTGTAGGGGTCCAAGAAAAAAAATCAAAGAAGTTTTGGGGTTCAAGAAAAGAAGAAAAAAAATCAAAGAAGTTTTTGGGGTTTAAGAAAAAGAAAAAAAGAATAATAACGAAAAGAAATTTCCAGTGGAGCGCAAATTGTTCGTTTGTTCTTGGTATTCAACCACTCTTCACCATGATCATCTGAAAGCCGAGGTTGTTCATATCGACAGGTTCACAGTGGATTGAATAGGGGCAGCTGTAACACCTCAAAATTTTCCCTCCTCTTCTTGAGACTAGTTTGGGGCATTGCATTTCATGTTTTAGGGCATTAGGCATTGCATTTTGCATCTCATATGAAAATGAGAAGGTCATCCTCTAAAGTCTTTTCAAAAGATGGGAAAGTTAGGTGATTCAAGCCTGAGGGTCTCTATGAATTGATCATCAACCATCTGAGGGTATGGCCTTCAATTAGGGTTTCATGATTCTTCAAAGGTATTGAGCATCATCTTATCTACAAGGACATATCACCATCATCATGGTTCTATTATCATCAAGGGTGTCAGAGTTCATCCTCAAGTTCATCTAGATTAGCGTTGTGACCTCTGGTCAACCCTAATCAATGCAGTTCTTCCAACTAGGGTTTCTCAAAGAGATGAGGTATTTTCTTGGGATGAGGATCACATGACTATTATAAGGATCTTATATGAGCTAGGGTTTCATTTTGAAGCAATTTCACCAAGTGGTGGAGGCTCAAGTGGATCAAGACATCTCAAGGTCATCTGAGGACCAAAAGTCAATTGTGCAGTCAACTAAGGGCTATGAGGTGGGGAAATGAGTTGAGACACCTCAATCATGTTCAAATGGGGTCTATTCATCATCCTAAACCTCTATTTTGAAGATTCAAAGGTCATGGCGAAAGTTACTAAAAATGGAAAATGACCTATAATTCAAACATTCCAAATTTGGCAAGTTTTTGGTCCACCTTCAACTTGACTTTTCAATATCAAAGAAGTTTCAAATGGATTTTTAGTGAACATGAAAGTTATAGATCTTGGTCTCCCCTTTCCAAAAAGTCCTAATTCATGTCCATATGATGAATGGTTGAGGAGTTATGGTCATTTGATCACAAAGTGTGCATGGAAATTCAAAATGACATAACTTTTGATATAGTGCTTCAAATTGGTTCATTCTTTTTGCAAAGTGCTTCTCATGTTCAAGGCATCCCAAAATGACATCATTTGGCTCAATTGTGCAAAGGAATTATGGTCAAAAGTCATATTATTTCACACATGTGCATTTTGAAGAAAATTTTCACCATTCATTTTTGGCTTAAGATGCAAGCAAAACAATCTTCATATCATGACCATTGGTTGCTCTTGAGTGGATTAAGACCCTAGCATGGAGCTGAACACGTGCATTATGGCCATGAGAGCTTAATTTGCATTTTTGCAATTGGCATGATAACTCACTAATCATGATTAGTACATGGGTAATATGATTAGCAGTGTAATTAGCAAGGAATATAAATAGTGAAACCCTAATCATAACTTCCATAACAACCATTTTCAGATCTAGAATTGAAGAAATTCTCCAAAAATATCTCTCTTCGAATTTGCATTTTTCTTCACACAAACCTTAAAGATCATTGCATATTCTTGATCCTCATGCTTCACTCATCAAGAATCATCCATCGTTTGGCGCAATTCATCAAGGATCGAGCAAGTCATGTGCATTATCATGATGAACGGATTTGGAAATTGAGGTGCATTCAAGAGGTTTCAGCCATTGCTTTTTGCATAAAGCTTCAAAGGAAGTCCATAGGAGTTGATCTGGAGCAGTTGAGCTCGTGAGATCGCGATTTCAGAGGTCTCCATTTCCAGGTGACTTCAATTTCACTCTCTCCTTTTGCTGATTTTAAGTTATAGAATGGTAGATCTTGATGTGTAGATCACGAATATATGTTTAGAATTGAGATTGAGTGAGAATTGAGGATTTAGTGATGACTGGAAGTTTGGATCTAGAAACTTCTCTTCTTCGATTTGCCAAACCTAGGAAGATTTAGGAGAAACTAAGGTGATATTTGGAATCAGCATTGAAAACTGAGTGGAATTCTGGAAAATTTCATGGTGGCGCCACCGTGGGAGCCACCGTGTGTTCATCGAAGAAGACGACCGGAGCAGAGCTTCGGCGTCTGTGTGTGCTTAGGGCTTGGCTGAGTAGGCGCCATGTGGTGCGCGCGTGGGAGATTGATTGGATGAGAGGGGTTTGACCAGGGCCACGCGTGCATGGACTGATGACTGGGTGGCTGAGTCAATTAATGAAACGGTGCGCTTCATTGTTCAAATGTGAGTCGTTGATCTCAAAGCGCGCCAGATCCAATGGTTCCTGATTTTTCTGAGTTTATTCAAATATTCCATTTCCCTCCATTTTCTATTTCATTTTCCAATTATTTTGGTCATTTTGTTTAATTCATAAAAAATACAAAAATTGTCCAATTGAGTCCCAATTTTTTTTATGGTTTTGTATTGATGTCTACTTTTTTATGGTATTGAATTCAAGAATTTGTGATGTCTGGATTTTTATGTGGAAATTTTTGAATCAATATTGTGCCAAATTGACCTAGTGCATTCAATGCATTGTGAAATCCTCAATTTTGAGCTTTTTGATCCACTCTTTTGAATACATGACATTCATACATGACATGAATTATTGGTCACTTGTTTGGATTTTTTCTCACCTGTTATCATCAATTTTGACACATAGAGAAAAATGTGACAATTTGTGTCACATTTTTGACATTGAATTGGTGCATTTTTGTTCACATAGCATTTGCATCATTATGGACTTGATCTTTTGCATATTTAACATTCATGGCATAAGGAACTTGTAAAAAAAATCCCAAAGTCATTGCATGCATTTCTGGTTTGATATGAATTTTCTAAGTTGGAAGTTCATTTTGTGCATATTTTTGGTCATTTACATTACATAAACAAGTTGAGGTACTTGATCATTGATTTGATGCTGGTCCTTTTGAGGACATTGGAGGGAGTGTTTGAATGTGTGATGTGCAAAAGGATGGGTCCTGGATTGGTCATTTGGTTATGTTTTGAGTCTTGTACATAAACTAACTTTGTTTTGTGTTTCAGGTGGATACTCATCATTGATGATTGGGTTTGCTCTCACCTTGTGAGATACAAAATGCATTGAGTTCTGACCTATTTTTGTTTTGTAGGGTTTTAATTGATGTGGTGAGCCCATGAGCTTGTTTGAGTGCTAGGGCACTTATGCATTGAATTGTGTAACTGTTAGAGGGTTTCACTGCTTGTTTTCTGGTTTTATGACTGAAGTACTAACTGTTTAGTCTTTGTACAGGTACCTTAGTTGCTTACTTGCTTTAGCTCTTGCTTGAGCATTGGATTGTGGTTGACACACCACTCAGGTAGTTAGCTTCTTACTTCATGTAGTCTGGAGTCCTGTCAACTTTTTGGCAGGCATTTTGCTGGCAAGTCCTCCTTCAGAGGCTCTGTTTGTGTTTGTTTAAAATTATGCCCAAAGACCTCCAAGAAGAGGCATGTGATATATTTGATAATACCTCCAAGAGAAGAGGCAATTGACGGATAAAAGGGATTAGTAGCCAATCCCCCGTTATTCAGTGTATCGTTCTTTATGCTCGCACTACGCGCTGATGCTTCTGAACATGTGCCCCAGATCTTTTGTCTAGAGTCTGTCAAGTGGAAAAGGATCCCACTTTCTGGATCCCCACGCTTTCTGTGTCGTGAGCTCACCCTGGCCAGGGTTAAGAGCTATGAGGTCTCATCCTCATTACCATTTTGATCTGCTCACCCTGACGTTCAATGTTAGTGGTTAAGAGCCCATTTGATTACCCTTACAGTTTGGCTTGTTTGTCGAGGTTGATATGACCCCTCTTGACTAAAGCCCACCCATTGTTTGAGACTCTTGTATGGATATAGTGTGTGATGCTTGTTCACTTTTATTGGTGTGGTTATTTGCTTTCCTCTTCTCATCTCCTTTTCTGTAGGAGTCATACGATTAACTTCTGAGGAAGTTGAACGTATGTAGAGTTTAGATTTGAGTTGACTCGCTTCCTGTGTGAGTTAAGTTCTTGTTAGAGACCTCAACTTAGGGATATTGATGGCATGACAACTATTAGGCTCGAGTCTTAGTCTCCCTATTAGTTTGTTGTTTCCCTGGTCTCTGGTTAGGAGAGTGTTTTACCCCTGGTAAGGGGAACTACGTCGCCCTGATTCTCATACCTGATGAGATACGTAGGCAGGAGGTTGAGGACAATCTGTCCAGGCACCCTTTTCTTTGTTCTCGCGCGTGTTCACCCTTTATTTGGTTTCTTTGGTGTGAGTACCCGTTTGTTCGGCGTGTGTGTGTTGTATGTTCATACCTTGGGGATTTCTGCTGTTATTACTTGGGGTTCATATTGGGGGTTCATTTATGGCGACTGTTATTCACTTGGGGTTCATATTGGGGTTCATTTGTGATGATTGTTATTCATTTGGGGTTCATCTCGGGGTTCATTTGTGACGATTGTTGTTCACTTGGGGTTCATCTTTGGGGTTCATTTGTGAGGATTGTTATTACTTGGGGTTCATATTGGGGTTCATCTTTGGGGTCCATCTTCGGGGTTCATTTGTGAGGATTGTTATTACTTGGGGTTCATATTGGGTTTTCATCTTTGGGGTCCATCTTCGGGGTTCATTTGTGATGATTGTTATTCATTTGGGGTTCATATTGGGGTTCATCTTTGGGGTTCATTTGTGGTGACCGGTTACACATATCGGTAGTTTATTCTGGATATTTGGTTACTTTGTTGGGGTTCATTCTGATAACCTTTTCTTTTGCGTTCGCTGGTTAGCGTTTGTTATTGTTAGGAGTCGGGTGTAAGTCCATGTATTGGCATTCTGTTTCCTTTTCGTTATTGTTAGGAGTCGGGTGTAAGTCCATGTATTGGCATTCTGTTTCCTCTTTGTTATTGTTAGGAGTCGGGTGTAAGTCCATGTATTGGCAATCTGTTTCCTTTTGGGTGTTTCTTTTGACGTCTCAGCGTCCCTTTTTGGTGTCTTGTTTCAGCGTGCGTTAGCCGAGCTACGAGTGCTCTGATTCTCCTTTGGATAGAGAAGATACGTAGGCATAAGACGCGATGTCTTAGCGAGCATGTCTCCCTTTTCCTGAACTACGTTGACTCTGATGTTTGTTTCTGACAAACTACGTAGGCCCAGGATGCGACATCCTGCCGAGTCCACTTCCTTCGTCTTCTTTCTCTTTCCCACCTGTTTATTGTTCCAGTTTGTGCAGTTTCTTTGAGTAGTTTATTAGCAACAACCCTTTCCTTTCCTTTGAGCTATCTTTTGAGCGTGGATCCTGTCGAGTACAGCGGACGTGAGGGGTGCTAACACCGTCCCCTTGCGTAACCGACTCCCGTACCTTGTAATCTCTGGTTGTAAGACCGTTCCTTTCCCTTTCTTAGGTTAGTGCTGCGCTCCCTTTCCGTCATAGGATGAATAGCGTCGGTGGCGGCTTTGTATTTTTCCCGTCGGTTGTTTTTTGCGTCGCGACACTCATGCATGAGGCAGGCCAGTGGTGGTCTTAATTTTGCAAATCGTGCCATTTCAGTTCATGCACCATGATCTTCAAACTCATGTTTCTCTCTAAATAGGAACTGTGAGGATGATCCATGGTTACAGGGGGTGATGTACATCACCTCAGCTTCATTTTGATGCCTTCATTTTTCATTTTCATTGCCATTTAATTTCCCGCGCATGGTGGCCGGATCTTGTTGGATCGCCGGAGAAGATGGTGGTTTCCACAACCATCCCCATGTGGTAGCTTCCCAGCCTTTGGATCGTGTCCCAACGTTTTAATCACGAGCGTCCAATGTTATTACTTCATTTAAATCTATGTGTTGCGCGTTTGACTAGGGATCACCATGTGACCGCGCCTCTGAGCCATGAGATCCATGCCACGTCAATTAATGAATTGATCTGATGGCGCTGAATTTTCCTATTTTTCTTATTTTCTTTTAATTTCAGATAATTCCTTTTATTTTCAAAAATTCATAAATATTTTATTTGAAGTCACAAAAATGTGAGACCAATGCCAAAAAAATTCTTGAAAAATATGGTTTCATATTTTGATTTTTAATTATTTTTGTGACTTTATTTAATATTTTTTGTGAATTATTTGGTTTTTATTAGTTTTAATTCATTTTAAAATACTTTTTGATATTTGAAAAATCCAAAAATATTTTCCTTACACCTATGGATCATGATAAGTCAATGAAAAATAGTCTCATGAATTTCTTATTTGATTTGAGATTTATTTGAGATTTTAATTCATATTGTGTTATTTTTCATTGTTTTTAATTATTTTAAAATAGTTTTTGATTTCAAAAATTGTTGAAACTTTTTGTCAAAGCTTGTTTGACCATGTTAGACCTATGAGAATTTAATTGGACTTGTTGAAGTTGATTTGAATTAAATTTGAGGTTTGACCATATTTTGTTTATTTTATTTTAATTCAAAAAATATCAAAAAAATATGTTTGACTTGTTGACTTGTAATCTTCATTTCTCTTCTGTTTGACATTAGTTGATGATGACTTTGTTCACATTTGATCAATTGAATTTGATACTTGAATTCTCTTTCCATCCATTTCATCTTCATCCCGTTTCTTTTTATTTTGGCCAATGAGTTAATGTCTTGTGGTTAGTCTTGACAAATGAGAGGTTTAACCTTCTTTGATCCAAACCAACCTCAACTTGATCCAAGATCAAGTGAGTTGTTTTTTGTCCAAGATAGGTTGCTTCTTGGTTAAGCAAAAACCTAAAGTCCATACAAGGCCTTTCCCCTTATGTTTTGGCATGGTAAGTTTTTGGATCTTGGCTTACTAGTCATGATCTCTAACTTGTGTTTATTTGCCCATAGTTTTATTGACCGGCCTCAGATAGGTGTGACTACTACATTAGTCCACTTACGATTGCTTAACATAGCACTACATTGTCTTATGGTAAACTAACATAACCACACTAATTACTAACTTTAATTTGAGCATTTAATTTCTTGCAATTTACTTTAATGGAATTTAATTCTTGCTCATTTATTCATATTGCTTTTCATTTTGCTCACTTAAGCACATACTTTATGTTTATGTCATTTTTCTTCTGCTCATTTGAGCTCATTATTGTATATAAATATATTGTTGTCTTGTGATTGCTTTGCCTTTGTTTTGTGTGGACCTAATGCAAAAAGGAGAAATGACTTAGAATTAGGACATACCTATGCTTAAAGGAGTTTAAGAGCAACTAGGCCTCATGCCTTTACAATGCTAAATTTATGGAAGAGCAACTAGACCTCATGCCTTTAGAATGCTAAATTTCAAAGTTGACTTTAAAGGACTTCCTTTTCAAAACTTATTCTTTGTCCATTCCTCTTATTGTGTTATGAACTTTTTAATGTTTGCTATTATGTGATAGGGATTCCATCTTGAGATAGTAAGGAGGACCATTGCCATGAGTAGCCAAGTTAAGAGAGACAAACCAAATGGAGATCCTATGAGCTTGAATCTATAATTGTGTGATTGCTTGTTGCTTTCTAAGTCCAAAGGAAAGGAGTATCTTGAATCATCTCTATGATTTCAAGAAAAGGAACTCCAAGGGTTTTATCTTCTTTCATATCTTTGTATGCTTTAGGACTAGCCCTTCTCTTCTTCTCCTCACTCTAACCCAAGCCAAACTCTTTTATTTTAAACTTTGACATTGTTTCAAATTAGAAACCTAGGCCTTATGCCTTTGATTTTTCAAACTCTTTTCATAAATACTCATTATGAATAAATCCTAATCCAACTTTGACTTCATTTTATAAATAAACCTAACTTGTAAATATAACTCACTTCAAGTTGTTTTTGTGGTTCCAATGACCACCTTATTAAAACCTTTTCATAAACATTAGTCATAGGTTTGAGTTATCATAGTGGTTGATGTAAATCTCACCTCATCCTTTGTGATTGGATTATAAGTCTTCCATGCTTATTATAGGGTTAACCCCTCACTAGTATGTTGAAGCCTTCCTCACATGGTGGATTTTTGGTTTAGGTTGAGTTTCCTCCCTTTGATAACAAAAGACCTTAAGGCTTTTGATCAAATCAATTCACCAATCTTCGTGATTTTTACCCCGAACTACGAGGTTTTGATCCTACCTTTGTGATGGTACGTAGGCAATGGCTTCATCCATTCAAACAACAAAATTGTAAATATAATCTATTCTTTTCTCATCCCTCCAATCTTTTGCACATATTTTCAAAAATACCAACCTACAACACATATTTGTAAAAAGAGGTTCCCTTAGAGTACTAAGGATGTTTTGGGTGTGTGAAACCTTCCCATTTCATAACCAACCCCCTTACCCAGATCTCTGACATTTTTATTAGTTTTTGATTTGATAAAACTTCTTACTTGGCTTTTGTTCGCTTTTTAGCCTTTCCTTTGGACAAATAAAAGTGAGGTGGCGACTCGAAATGTATGTTTACTTTTGGTTTAGTCCATAAACCTAAAGGAAACGAAAACCCCGCTATAGAAAAGTGGCGACTCTGCTGGGGAACAAATCTCTCTAGTGGGTTTAGCCTACTTTTTGCTTATGTGTGTTGTTTGTTTATATTTATTGGTGACATATTTTTGTGCAAATTTGGGATGACTGTATTGTTTGTAATGTATGAATTGCTTGATATATTACTTACTTGTATGCTTGGTGGTTTCTTGCGAGATGAGTTCTATACCCGAACTCAAGTGCACTTATGATAGGAGAATGGCATAGTCTCGTTGACTTGTGTGGATTTATTCCTTAGCAAGTTGATTCGCAAGCCCATTCACTTGGTGGAGGTCTTATTGGGATCAATAATGTCACACGAGTAGTTGTGGTTAGGCATTACTCTTTCCAATATAAACCTTAGAAGCCAAGGACCTTAGATACCTAGCCCATGTTGGCCTATTCTAGGACGTAGTGCGAAGGTCGTTCAAGTGTAAGATTTGATACGATTGTTACGCGATACTGCATTCATAAGAGTCCCTCTTGAGAATATTTTTAAAGGACGAGTAGTCATTTCTTCCGATAATATTCGAAAGATGAGATGATGACTATGGGGACCTTTTTAGAACATGATTGTCAAGTTTAAACATAGTACACTCCCTTTGGGTGGTTCTTAAATGAGACTCCATACTCGTGACTTACAACAAACCCTTGATTCGCGGTTGATTCGTTCTCGTACATTCTCAATATCAATGGAACTTGGGTGTTGATAAGGTGTAAACCATAATCCACCAAAATGGATGATTGATATTGACGATGACTTGAGCCATCCCGTGACCTTTGTATGGTGTGACTTGCTTGATCCTTGAGTGTGAATTTTGCATCCATGCATTCATGCATTCATTCGCATCATCAACAATAAAGATTTCCAAGGAACTTAAGAGGTCTATTTGCAAATTTTCAGACATGGATAAGCAAAGAACGAACACGAAGAAGTACAGTTTCAGAAAACCCGACTTGAAAGAGTTAAGGAGTTTGACATCTTATGTATTAGAGCCCTTGGAGTTCAAAGCTCGCCATGGGAAGCTTCTGTCTATTCTTTCTACCAAAGTGGATGAAGGTCCGATGAGTGTGTTGGTACAGTTCTACGATCCTCTGTATCGTTGCTTCACTTTTCCGGATTTCCAACTTTTGCCTACACTTGAGGAGTATGCCTATCATCTGGGTATACCTATGCTTGATCAGTTGCCGTTCAGTGGCTTGGAGAAGATTCCGTCTTCTCAATAGATTGCTGACATGCTTCACATAGATATATCCGACATTATTGCTAATATGACTACCAAAGGTGGAATTCAAGGTCTCCCATCTGATTTTCTCATTACCCAAGCTACTTTGTTTGGGAAGGCCATGAGTGAGGACGCTTTTGAAGCCATATTTGTACTCCTCATCTATGGGCTAGTGTTATTTCCCAACATCGACAATTTCGTGGATGTGAATGCTATTAGGATATTCTCTTCTCTTAATCCCATTCCGACTCTGTTGGGTGACACTTATTTCTCTTTGCATATGAGGAATGCAAAGGGTGGTGGTTCCATTGTGTGTTGTCTGCCTCTGTTGTACAAGTGGTTTATTTCGCACTTGCCTCAGACGCTTGCCTTCAAGGAGAACAAGGGTTGTCTATGGTGGTCTGCGAGACTCATGTCTCTCACTAATGATGATATATCTTGGTACAATTGTGTTTATGATGGTGTTCAGGTTATTGACTCTTGTGGTGAGTTCTCCAATGTGCCTCTTCTTGGTACATGTGGTGGAATTAAGTACAACCCTGTTTTGGCTCGCCGTCAGCTTAGGTTCCCCTCAAAGGATAAACCTAACAATGTTTTATTGGAAGGCTTATTCTTTCAAGAGGGTAAAGATCCCCAGGACTTGAAGGTTATGATGGTCCACGCCTGGCGCAGAGTTTATAGGAAAGAAAGGAATGAGCTTGGTCCGAAGAACTGTATTGCTTTGGAACCCTACACCGCTTGGGTGAAGAAGAGAGCTCTCGAGTACTACATGCCCTATGTTTATCCGAGACCTATCCCTATGGTTATGGTTGGGCCTTTAACCCTCCCTAATCAAGGAGTAGAGGAGTTGAGAGATAAAGACCGGTCACGTGCATGGGTTCGTGAGCGTGAGGAACTTCTTCAGCAGCTCAAAGATAAGGATGCAGTGATAGAATTTCTAGAGCATCTGGTTATTGATGAGCCTGATAATGTGGTTACTTCTCTTCTTCCTCACTCATCTAGGTTTTAGAAGAGGAAGTATGATCAGCTCGCCAAGGAGAAGGCCGATATGGAAGCAGCTTATGAGAGAGAGGTGAAGAGGCTTCGTGCAGCTTATCTTCCAATCTCGAAGGCTTTGGAAGATTGTTTCTAGGGCTCCATAGGATATTCATTCTCCTTTTCTCTTGTATTGTATTTGGTTACCAAAACTGTACTACTTCTTTGGTGTAAAATTTTCCCAAATATTATTACTATGAGTATTCCATATATGTCTTAAAAGTTAAATATTTTCAAATATTTCCAAATAGATCTCTATAAAGTTCCTCTAATAAAAAAAACAAACCATATGCACAAACATTGCATGCATCATATGCATGAGTAGGTTTTGTTCTGAGCTCTTAATCAGTGGTCTAACTCTTTGCTCTTCATTTATTTTGAAGACAAGCTGACGCACCGGTATAATACCAGAGCAAATCATCCGAGGATAATGGAGCATTTAGAGCAAGAGAACAGGTACTTGAAGGAAGAGATTTCTAGGTTGACTGCCATGATGGAGTCAGTCCTGACCGCCTAAAGCCAAGCTTCGCCACCTCCTGCAACTCCTCTCGCGAGGACTGTCATATCTAAGATAGCAACGTCAATCGTGCCTGCTGCAACAACCCACTTTGCTCCTCCTATACCAGCCGGTTTCCCTTGGGGAATGCCTGCTAATTTCATACTAAAGGGTTTTGCTCATACTCTCGCTTCTTTGCCGGCATCTAGCCCGGTTCTGTCTGTGCCACCTCCCGTTGTGCACACCCTTCCCCGTGTTGAAGACACCATCTATCATTCTGAACCGTCTGAGGGTCCGGATGTTTATGAAAAGATGGATGAAATGAAAGATCAATTCCTTGAGCTGCGCAAGGAACTGAAGACTTTGAGGGGCAAGGACCTCTTTGGTAAAAGTGCTGCTGAGTTGTGCCTAGTTCCTAACGTGAAGATCCATGTTAAATTCAAAGTGCCTAACTTTGAGAAGTATAAGGGAAATACATGCCCGCTCAGCCATCTTGTGATGTATGCTCGCAAGATGTCAACACAGACCGATAATGACCAACTGCTGATCCACTACTTTCAGGATAGCCTGACTGGTGTTGCGCTCCGATGGTATATGGGGCTGGAGAGTGCAAGCATCCGCTCTTTCAACGATCTAGGCAAGGCCTTCGTCAAGCAGTATAAATATAATGTGGATATGGCTCCGGACAGGGACTAGTTGAGGGCGATGTCGTAGAAGGACAAAGAGACCTTCAAGGAGTACGCCCAGAGATGGCGAGAACTGACAACTCAGATAGTGCTACCCCTAGAAGAGAAGGAGATGACAAAGATCTTTTTGAAGACTTTGAGCTCTTTCTACTATGAAAGAATGATTTCCAGTGCTCCCTCAGACTTCACCGAGATGATGAACATGGGGATGAGATTGGAAGAAGGGGTCCGTAAAGGACGTTTATCCAGAGAAGACAGCTCCTTAGCAAAGAAATATGGGGGCTTTACAAGGAAGAAAGAGGGAGAGGCTCATGTTGTGTCCTCTCATATAAAAAGAAGGCCCTCTTTAAGGAGGAAGGATGTGCGTCCAGCCATCAACCAACACCAGGTGGCTCATATAGCACCTACTTTTAGAGAAGTTCATCATCAACAACAACAACAACAACATCGTCAACAACAGCATGCCTACCAGCCTCGCAACAATAATAACACCAGCACCAGCACCAGCAACTACGAGTGGAAGAGGGTAACTTTTGACCCCATTCTGATGACATATGTGTAGCGGGGTATTCGTTACCTTTAGATTTATTGACTAAATCAAAAGTAAATCATACAATTCGAGTCGCCACCGCACTTCTATTTATCCAAAGGAAAGGTTAGAAAGCGAACAAAAACCGAGAAGTTTTATCGAATCAAAAACTAATAAAACTGTCAGAGATCTGGGTAAGGGGGTTGGTTATGCAATGGGAAGGTTTTAAGCACCCAAAACATCCTTAGTACTCTAAGGGAGCCCTTTTTACAAATGTTGTAAGGTAGGTTGGTATTTGTGAAAATATTTTTGCAAACATGATTGGGGAGATGAGAAGAGAATATACAAGTTATTTATAATTTTTGTGTTTGAATGGATAAACCGATTGCCTACGTACCATCTTAAAAAGGTAGGATCAAAACCTCGTAGTCCGGGGTAAAAATCTCAAAATAAGTTGGTGAATTGATTGGTCAAAAGCCTTAAGGTCCAACACTAAGGATATAGGTGAGTATTATATCAACCTCTAGGATAACCCAAACCTAATAACTAATGTTTATGAAAAAAAGCTTTAACACAAATGGTCATTGGAACCATAAAAACAATTGAGTGAGTTGTATTTACAAATGAAAAGTATTCACAAAATAAAGTCCAAGTTGACTTAAGATTCAATTCAAAATAAGTGTTATGAAAAGAGTTTGAAAAATCAAAGGCATAGTGCCTAGGTTTCTAATTTTGAAAACAATTTTAATGTTTGCACAAAAAGTTTGGCTTGGGTTAGAGTGGAGAGTAGAAGAGAAAGGCTAGGTCCTAAACATGCAAATATGAGGGAAGAGAAATAAAACCACTTGGAGTTCCCTTATTGAGATCATAAAAATGATCCAAGTTGCTCCTTCCTTTTGGACTTAGCAAGTAATAAGCAATTAACTCAAGCAATCAAGCAAATATTCAATCAAGCTACTAGGAATCTTCCAATTTGGATTTGTCTCTCTCATTTTGGATGCTCATGACAATGGTCCTTCTAAGTAGCTCAAGTTTGGGATCCCTATCACAAGAACACACAAATCAAAAAGTTCCACAATGCAATAAAAAGAATGGATAAGAGTGAGTTTAGAATTAGGGTTCTTTCAATTCATCTTCAAGATTAAGAATTCTAAAGGCATGAGGCCTAGTTGCTCTTCAACATATTTAGCATTATAAAGGCATGAGGCCTAGTTGCTCTTGAAACTCCATTAGCATAGGTAAGGTCCTAAATCTAAGTCCTTTCTCCATTTTGCATTGGGTTCACACAAACAAAAACAAAACAAGCACAAGGCAATAGTATATACACAATAATGTGCTCAAGTGAGCAAAAGGCAAATTGCATAAGCATAAACATGAGCTCATGTGAGCAAAGGGAAAAGGCAAATGAATTAATGAGCAAGAAATTAAATTTCATTAAGGTAAATTGAAAGAATTAAATGCTTGAATTAAAAGTTAGTGATTAGTAGTTAGTGTTAGTGTGCCATAAGGCAATTTAGCGCTATGTTAAGCAATCGTAAGTGGACTAGTGTAGTAGTCACACCTATCTGAGGTCGGTCAATAAAACTATAGGCAAATAAACACAAGTTAGAAACCATGACTAGTAAGCCAAGCTCCTACAACTTGCCATGCCAAAAGAAAAGAAGAATGACCTTGTATGGATTTAGGTTTTTTTCTTGACCAAGAAGCAACCTATCTTTAATGCAAAGCAATTCACTTGATCTTTGATTAAGATGAATTTGATTTGGATCAAAGAAGGTTAAGCCTCTCATATATCAAAGCTAACCATCAATCATTAACTTATTGGTCAAAAAGAAAAAGAAGAAGAAGAAGATGGAAATGAAATGTGCATAATTGAAATTCAAATGACATAAACAAAACACATTGATCAAACATGAATGGAATCAACATCAATCAATGGTAAACAAAAGTGAGAGGAAGATTAGAAGTCAAGAAAAAATAAAAATATTTTTGGTATTTTTTGAAATTAAAATAATGCTTGAATTAAAATGAACAACTAAAGGTCAAACTTCATATTCCAATTCAAATCAACTTGGAAAAGTCCAATTGGATCATCATAAATCTAACATCGTCAAACAAGGTTTGACAAAAAATTTCATAATTTTTTAAAAACAGAAACTAATTTTGAACAATTAAAAATGAAGAAAAATAACATAATTGAACTAAAATCTCAAATAAAACTCAAACCAATTAAGAAATTGATGAGAATATTTTTCATAGATTCATCATCATCCAAAGATGTTAAGAAAATATTTTTGGCATTTTTGAATATTGGAAAGTATTTTAAATGAATTAAAAACAATCAGAAATGAAATAATTCAAAAAAAATATTAAATGGAATCCCAAAAATAATTAAAAATCATTTTTAGAAACTAGAATTCAAGAGAAAAAATTTGCAATTGGTCCCAAATTTTTGTGATTCCAAATAAAGAAGTTATGAATTTTTAAAATAAAATGGAATAAAGAAAATTAAAATAGAAATTAAAAATAGCAAAAATCCACAGCGCTTGGTTCTTGGTTCATTAATTGACGTGGCGCATCAAACAGCCAAGAAGCGCGCGCATGGAACACTTGAGTCAACAGCGGAGCACAAAGCATTTAAAATAGTTAATCAAACCAAGAGACAAGATTGGATCTGAAGCAATGGATCCAAGGGCCAGGAACTCATCCACGTGGGGATGGTGGTGGAAACCACCGTCTTCTCCGGTGAACCTCACTGTTTTCGGCCAGAGTTGCAGGTTTTTAAACCTCAACAAAAACACGCGATCTATACATCATTCGAAAGCTGGGGTGATGCACATCACCCCTGTAACCTTAGTTTTTGCTCAAGACTCTCATAAAAGAGAAATCTGAGATGGAAAAACAAGGTACTTAATCTGAACTTGCTTAATTCACAAAATTAAAAGCACAAATCAATTGCCTCTCACATGAGGACTTCAGAGATACCAACCAAACCAAGCAATGCACTATATTAAGAGAGATTCAAATCAAAATAGTTTGAATATAAACCTTTGAAGTGCAGCATTCAATGGCACGATCTGATCCAATTCTTTAACGCAGCTTGATCTTGAAGTCATAAGGAAGCAAAGCTAAGGAATTTAAGGTCAAAGATCAACCAATGAAGTTGAAATTTGAACTTGAAAAATTGAGAGAAAAATCAGAATTCCTTTAATGGAGGTTTGGGATTCAATTGTGCAGAGCTTCAGGCGCCTTTAGGTTGAGATTTGAAGTGAAGCAAGCATCCTATTTATAGCCAAGGCTGATGAAAAATGGTGGGAAACTCGTGTGCATGTGAAGTTGGGTCCTCCATGCATGGTCATGTACAAGCGCATGAGAGGCCCAAAAGCAACTGGTTTTGCATGCTGAAGTCACATGAATCAAGTTTGGACGTGCAGATAGCCATGCAATGGAATGTGCAAGAAGATTTCACATGTTATGCATAATTGCACCTAAAACTTCACCTCTTCGAAAATGCTATTT
The DNA here is from genome assembly GCF_024323335.1 of Lathyrus oleraceus. Classification (NCBI taxonomy): domain Eukaryota; kingdom Viridiplantae; phylum Streptophyta; class Magnoliopsida; order Fabales; family Fabaceae; genus Lathyrus; species Lathyrus oleraceus. Next base: position 76,978,115 of record NC_066584.1, read on the forward strand.
GCAAAATTGAAACATAGGCATGTGCGTAATGGTTGGAAAGGTATTGACATAAGGATCAAATGTTATGTTGAACAAAAATCCATTTGGAGTTGGGAAAATATTGAAAACAGGCCATGAAGTTCAATGTGCAAAACATGTATATGGAAATTTTTCCAAAATTGACCAACTTAAAGCCCTTCTGTTTCAATGATGCAAGCCTTAAATGACAAAACCTTCAACATCAACGTTGTAGATCTTTTCAATAAAATAAATATGGACTTAAATTTTGCATCATTCGGATTTTTTATGAGAAAGTTATGGGCACTTGAAGTTGGACTTTTTCACATTTCAATGGCTTTGGTCCAAAGTGACCTATAATGTTTTGTATTATCACATGTGTTTATTTTAGGATTATGAAATTTTGTCCAACATAACATTTGAATTAGACACCTTAAACTTTCCAATGAATTTGGTCCCACCTTAAAATCATGAAAAATGAAGGAGTTAGGTCCTTGGGAATTTGACCCAAAATTAGAGTTTCAGTCAAAATGACCTATAATGTTTTAAAATGAATGATGACCTTCCAAGTTTCAAATGGATTTTTGATGAAAATGAAAGTTTTTCATATTGTTCTTAAGAACATTGGTTCTTTTGGGGTAATCCTCATTTGACAAACACATCAAAAGTTAGGTCTCAGTGGATTTCAAAATAGTTAGATGAATTGACGGATCAACTTCTCAAGTCCAAACTTCAAATCCTGATGAATGAATGATTGCGGGCACTCACATGGGCTCATGTATGTATAAAATGATGAATTAAAGAACTTCGCTTGATTATATTTGATATAGGGTTGAGGCTGCTTCATGAGCAAGGCACAATCAATGCATAGTTGAATTAGGGTTTCCTTGGGAAACAATCCTCAAGCCCTTTGGTTTATCTTGATCAAAATGACAAATTGAGATACTTGGGAGGCATATATGATGATTGAGAGCTTTGGGAACCATTGTCATGCTTGCTTTCAACTTCATCTGGCTACTTCAATGAACATAGGGGTCTCCTAAGGGCCTTGGATCACATGATTGCTCAAGCTTCAAAAAAAACAAAGTTAGTGACATATTTTTGTGATTTTGGTTAGTAAACAAAATAGGAAAAGCAATAATATACAATTCGAGAATGCTTGGTGGTCTCAAACCAACTCACATAAGTCCCAACCTAAGGGTTAAGGAACCAAGATATTATGATCCTTGAGGCAAAATGCAATGTGCAATGATATGATGCCATGAGGGATCTTAGGGTAAAAATTTGGGTCTTACATATGCCCCTATTTAAGGTCATTCTATCCGGAGATATGAAGGTTAAAATCTTCGTCTCAACGAGGTAGAATGGGCTTAAATAATAACAAAGAGACGAATTTTGGTCCCTAAGAGACCTCATAATGCAAATGTATGTATGCATAAATTAATACTCTATGGGGATATATGTCCACAAAGAAAAAAGAAGAAATCAGGAGAAACTGAAAATCCATATGAGTAATATCCTCATAAATGGGACATAGATTGTGGCGACTTTACTGGGGAGTAAAAGGGGAAAATGCGTGAGCAGGTCACGACTTGAAACTTGCTGGGAGACACAAAGGGATTTCATGAAAATAAATCAATGGAAAGGCTCGAGCTGACGCAAAGATGCATGTATTGGGGAATATGCCAATACAGCAAACTATCCACAAAGGATACTTCGGATAAAAATCCGGACTCAGGCTGGGAATGTCCACAAAGGACTCAACTGAGGAAACAATAAGTGAGGTATTACCAGTTGCTGGGTAATAAACTCAAAGAGACATGTGATCAAAACACCGGTATAAGGGTGAGAGAACAACACGCTCGGGGAGAAAGAATATCTAAGACCGGTATAAGGGTGAGAGATATCAATCTTCCAAAACATCTGAGGAAGACCTAAAAAGGTATATTTCAACTCAGGAAAATCTGACTCCACAGGGGACAAAAAGTCATAATAGGGAGCAGAAAGGAAGGAACACCAGGGATACTGGTTAATGGGCATATAATAGGTGACCAACCAGGCGTGAATTGGGGAATATTTCCAAGATACTCATCATCCGAAAGGAGGGATGAAAAAACGAACTCGATTACATGATGGACATTCGATTCCGTAAGGAAATACGAATCTTACTCAACTGGGGAAGAAAAAGACTTCGATAGAAGGGCGCATGAGATATATTATCTATTACCGTCAGAACGTAGATAATATACTCGCATGAAAGATTATCCATAACCGATTACTGGGTTAATGAAGGATAAATCGACCAAAAAGAAAGGACATCGGGATACCGGCTACTGGGTATAAAATGATGACCAACCAAGGGGAGAAACAATCATTACCAAACAAGGGTAAATGAAAGATGACTCGCTGGGGGATAAATTGCTTGATCAGAGCAATTATCCAAGAGATATATCACCGGTTACTGGGTGGCATACTCAAAACGAAGGAATATTAATACCGAATTTTGGATAAAGATAACCAACAAAGAGGGTATTACATCTACCGGCTACTGGGTAGAAAACCACAGAAGAGAAAACTTGTCGTCGGTTAGGACGAACAAAAATCAGGGATTAACTCTACAAGGGGATAAAATGGGGTTTACAACTACCGGTTACTGGGTAGTAAACCACAAAAATAGGACTTACAACTACCGGTTACTGGGTAGAAGGCCACAACATCCACTGGGGAGAGAATGAACAACTACTGTTTACTGAGCAATTGGTCACCTGAACCACAGGGAACTGCAGGGGAAATAACAAGAGTAGTCAATCTAGGAACAAACTAGAGAGACACAATGAAACAAGACTCAACCCAATGAGGATACAAACTCAGGGGAGTAATTCCATCCCAATACATGTTTTGGGAGGAAACTGAAACCAAAAATCATCCACGAGGACCTAACTCGGTGGGGAATATCGAAGAAAGGGTAGACTATATATGCCTATCGGGCTGACTCTATATGGAGAGATCAGACACAATCATCTGCTTGGGGAAATATGTATCACCAAATAGCAGGAGATAACAAACAAAGATATATGGCGAAGAATGCAACATGGATATCTAAATGTTATAATTATGCATGTATATGCGTGGTTTATGTATGATTAATGCTGACAAACAGACATATCTAACACAAACAGGTCCAAGAATCGGTGGATAGACATCTGGTACAACATCTCAAAAGAGAAAGCCGAGCCCACGAGAGAAATCCAATCTGGTGGGGGAAAAAAATACCAGGAAACCAATCACCGCTGAGGATCGAGCGAAATTGCTGCTAGGGACAAAGACCAACTGCTAGGGGAACAAGCAGGATCACCGGGGATCAGAGACTGTTGTTGGGGATCAGCCAAAAGGTCACAACTGCCAAAGCTGGGGATTTCCAACAGTACGCAGAGACATGGATAAGATTAGTCAAAGAAGAAATCTACTGGGGATCTTATCAGGGGGTGATGTGGAATTCTATGGGGAACAACCACCAAACAGAAGCACATCAAACAACATTCACTTCTAACCACGGAAGGAGCATCTCTGCTGCGGAGAAGGAGAACCAGACACTCCACTGGGGAAGGAATCAACACGTCTTCCTCGAAGTTCCAAAGCCAAACTAAGATCAGGTATAGCCTTAGCTAGGGAAGCTACTCAACCACCACTAGGGAGCTCAACACAGATAAGGCCCACCGTAGAAGTAATTCTACTGGGGGAAGAACCAAGGAAAGGTATGAAACTCTGTGGGGAATAACCACCAAACAAAAGTTCCAATAACCATCACATTTCCTCATACTGCTGGAGAAACAATCTCTGCCGAGGAGAAGAGAAACACCGCTCCGCTGGGGATAGAAAATATACATTTTCATCACCCACTCTACTAGGAGGAAAGCTATCCGAGAAGGAGGAAGTAACAACAATCAGGCTCCGATCAGGCAACTCCACTAGGGAAAAATATTGGTGACTGAACCGGGGAAGTCTAATGTGAGTAACCCTGTTGAGGATGAATGATAGGCAAACCTGCTAGATATCAATGTATTCGGATCCACTGGGGATAAGCTACAAACCAACTTTTTGAGAATTCCACTCATACTGGGATTTCCTGCTCACTTTGCGGGAGATTTCCAATCACAAAGAGGGAAGACCAACTCCCCCTAAAAAGAAAGCATGTCAATTTATAAATCTATAAGGGATTTTAGGTCAATCCTCACAAGGGATGACAACCATATAATTGTTAAAACACGGATGCTAGATCCAGACTCACTAGGGAGCTAGAAGACCGAGACCAAACTCCATACACTATGGGGACTTCGGTGGTGTATTACCTCTCTGCACTCGCTGAGGAGACAACCTGAAAGATGATGAAGAGGACGCAAATATTCTAGGAATATGAACAAATGCCTTACCCTTTTGGAGATCATACTATCCTTGGGAGAGCACTAAGGACATTTCAATTATCCCTTGAGTCATTGTGAATGTTCACTTTGTTTAAAACAGTTTATCAAAACTTTATTTATTTAAAAAAAATGATATTTCTCAATTAAAACATGCAAACATTTGTTAAACAAAAACAAATAAGAGTGCAAAGAATTGGATAAAGGCTCAAATTTATTTGATGGAATGGTAGTCTGCAAATGGCAAAACTCCATGAATCTTTAAAAATTTGAAATTGGTGAAATATATTGGAAAAAGGCTACATTGAACATAATGACCATTTCTCCACCAACTCTGAATCCAATATATTTGAAGCTTCAGTTGACCATGACTGAGCGAGAATCTTTGACAGATGACGGATTGTAGAATAAAGTCTTGTCAGGATGCAGTTACTTGCCAAATCCCTAATTTTTGCCTAGATTGCCCCAGGGTGAAGTACCCAATCTACCGGGATATATATATTCATTTTTTCATGTCTCTAATTTTTTCCTGGATCGCCGTTTCGGGTTTTCATTCCACCGAGACGTTCATTTTTGCCTAAGCCCCCCTTTCGGGTTTTCAACTTAGCGAGTTATTCTGTTTTTGTTTTAGGCGAAGTATTTCTTGACTGCATCTGAATTCACAGGACGAGTGAAATCCTCCCCATCCATAGTTGTGAGTATCAAAGCACCACCTAAAAAGGCTCTCTTAACAACATATGGACCTTCATAGTTTGGAGTCCACTTGCCCTTGGAATCGGGCGCGAAAGACAAGACTTTATTGAGCACAAGGTCACCTTCTCGGAACACGCGAGGCTTGACCTTCTTATCAAAGGCTTTCTTCATCCTCTGCTGATATAACTGACCATAACACATGGCAGTCAATCTCTTCTCTTCTATCAAATTCAATTGGTCATAACGACTCTGAACCCATTCAGCCTTAGTCAACTTGGATTCCATCAAGTCTCTCATTGATGGGATCTCAACCTCTACGGGGAGCACATCCTCCATGCCATATACAAGGGAGAAAGGGGTTGCCCCTGTTGAAGTGCGGACAGATGTACGATACCCATGCAAAGCAAATGGCAACATCTCATGCCAATCTTTATACGTAACAACCATCTTCTGGATAATCTTCTTGATGTTCTTATTAGCAGCTTCAAAATCCCCATTCATCTTGGGTCTATAAGGAGAAGAATTATGATGTGCAATCTTGAACTCGCTACACAACTCTTTCATCATCATGTTGTTCATGTTAGATCCATTATCAGTAATGATCTTGTCTGGCACACCATAACGGCATATGAGTTGATTCTTAATAAACTTCACAACCACATGCCTGGTCACATTTGCATACGATGTCGCTTCAATCCACTTTGTGAAGTAATCAATAGCTACGAGAATAAATCTGTGACCGTTGGACGCTTGTGGTTCTATCATGCCAATCATGTCAATTCCCCACATAGAGAAAGGCCATGGTGATGAAATCACATTCAGAAGTGTCGGGGGAATATGAATCTTATCCACATAAATCTGACACTTATGGCATTTCTTCACGTATTTGTAGCAGTCAGACTCCATTGTCAGCCAATAGTAGCCTGCTCTCAACATATTCTTTGCAATGACATGTCCATTGGAATGAGTACCAAATGAACCCTCATGGACATCAGTCATCAACAGGTCTGCGTCGTGTCTACCCACGCAGCTGAGCAGAACCATGTCAAAATTCCTCTTATAAATCACATCACCATTGAGGTAGAAACTGCTAGATAATCTTCTCAAAGTCTTCTTATCTTTAACAGATGTCCTAGGCGGGTAAGTCTGACTTTGGAGAAAGCATTTGATATCATAATACCATGGCTTATCATCTTTCACTTCTTCAACTGCAAATACATGAGCTGGTCTATCCAGCGCATCACAGTGATATTGGGGACCTCATTCCAGAATTTCACCATAATCATCGAAGCAAGCGTAGCGAGAGCATCCGCCATCCATTTCTCATCTCGAGGAATATGATGGAAGTCAACCTCAGTAAAGAACGTTGAAATCCTCCTCGCATAATCTCTATATGGGATGAGGCCAGGCTGATTCGTCTCCCATTCACCCTTAATCTAATTAACAACAAGGGCCGAATCACCATAAATATCAAGATGCTTGATCCTAAGATCAATACACTCTTCCAAACCCATAATATAGGCCTCACACTCTGCCATATTATTCGTGCATTTGAAAGTTAGCCTTGTTGTAAAAGGAAAATGTGTGCCCTGAGGAGTAATAATCACTGCCCCAATACCATTTCCATATTGATTTACAGCGCCATCAAACACCATGCTCCAATGGGAACCAGGCTCTGGCCCTTCATCGAGTGTAGGCTCATCACAATCTTTCATTTTCAAATACAGAATCTCCTCATCATGGAAGTCGTACGGAATAGACTGATAATCCTCAATTGGTTGATGTGCCGAGTCGTCAGCCAAGATACTACCTTTCATAGCTTTCTGAGCTCGATACTCAATGTCATACTCAGATAACAACATCTGCCAACGGGCAATCCTCCCAGTTAAAGCAGGCTTCTCAAAGATATACTTGATTGGATCTATTTTGGATATCAACCAAGTCGTATGATTCAACATATACTGGCGTAAGCGCTTAACATCCCAAGCCAAAGCACAACATGTCTTCTCAAGCATTGAGTATCGAGACTCACAATCAGTGAACTTCTTACTCAGGTAGTAGATATCATACTCTTTCTTCCCTGATTCATCTTGCTGACCAAGTACATAACACATAGAGTCTTCATGAACAGTCAAATACATAATCAAGGGTCTCCCTTCCACAGGCGGAGACAAAATCGGAGGCTCAGACAGATACTCTTTGATACTGTCGAAAGCTTTCTGGAAATCCTCGGTCCAATCATGACGCTGATCTTTCTGGAGGAGCTTGAATATTGGCGCACATGTGGCAATCATGTGGGATATAAATCTGGAAATATAATTCAAGCGGCCAAGAAAACCTCGGACTTGCTTCTCAGTTTTGGGCCCATGCATCTCTTGTATTGCTTTGACCTTAGCAGGATCAACTTCAATACCTCTTTCACTGACAATAAAGCCCAATAACTTGCCGGAACGGACTCCAAATGTACACTTGTCAGGATTCAGACGGAGTTTGTACTTCCTCAAATGCTGAAAAAGCTTCAACAAGTGCTCTACATGTTCAACTTTCATTTTCGACTTTGCAATCATATCATCAACATATACCTCGATCTCCTTGTGCATCATATCATGAAACAAGGTAGTCATAACGCGTTGATATGTGGCTCCGGCGTTCTTCAAACCGCAGGGTATCACTCGATAACAGAATGTTCCCCAAGGTGTGATGAATGTTGTCTTCTCCATATCCTCGGGTGCCATTTAGATTTGGTTATATCCGGAAAATCCGTCCATAAATGAGAAGACATTGACTTTAGTTGTATTATCTACCAACATATCAATATGTGGTAGAGGAAAATCATCTTTTGGACTAGCTTTATTCAAGTCTCTATAGTCCACACACATTCGGACTTTTCCATCTTTCTTAGGCACAGGCACAATATTGGCCACCCATTGAGGATATGTAGAAGTCACCAGAAACCCCGTATCAATTTGCTTTTGAACTTCTTCTTTAATCTTCACTGCCATATCAGGATGAGTTCTTCTGAGCTTTTGCTTCACAGACACACACTCAGGCTTCAAAGGCAGGAAATGTTGCACGATACCAGTATCCAGACCAGGCATGTCTTCATATGACTAGGCAAAGACGTTGACATATTCTCGTAGCAACTCAATCAACCCCTTCTTCACTGATTCTTCCAGAAGTGCCCCAATCTTCACCTCACGAACACAATCCTCAGACCCCAAGTTGATTCTTTCCAGATTCTCAAGATGTGGCTGAATAATCTTCTCTTCGTGCTCAAGCAGACGGGTAATCTCATCAGGAATCTCTTCAACATCATCTTCTTCGGCCTCAAATACAAGGAACTCAAAGTTGGGAGATGGTGTTGGATCATTATGTTTAATGGGTTTGATCAACCTGCATAATGATTTTGGATATAAAAGAGATTTTAGAATTCAAACAAGGCAAATCATTATGCAGATGAAAAATATTGATTTTATTCTCTTTTTAGGGTTTTTTGTGATCACCAATTTCATGCAGAAAAGCAAAAAGTGAAAATAATTTGGAAAAACAAACATTTAACATGTAATTATTGAATGAATATCATTGTATTAATGTGCCAACAATGTCATGACTTCTCCTTTTGGCATGGGAGAAGGGTTTTTTAAATAAAAATGAACATTACGTGGACTTATGGACAACTGTTGGAACATCAACAACGACCTAATTATTGCGGCTCCTCCAGGGATGACAAAGTTGCCAGAACTTCCTCTGCATCATCCTCCATTATAGCAGCTATCGCCTGGTCTTCGACCGTGTGGATGAAACCACCACTCTGAAACAGACCGTGCTTGTTGAAAGTGCCTGAGGAGTACCCTATGCCAGCCCGGGATTTATTGTCTTCCAGCTTAATCATTTGTCCTAAACCAGTAGTTGCACCATGCTCAATGGCCAACTTCGCATCATTGTAGGACACAAATGAAGAAGTTCCTTTCTTAGAAGGCTCAACAGTAGACAAGGCTTGGAACGGTGTCCCAACCTCATCCTCAGCATCAATGTAAGAAAAGGAAGACAGATGGCTCACCAAGAGAGCCTTCTCTCCCCTACGACCACCAACTTTTTGTTCTTCACGAACTTCAACTTCTGGTGTAGGGTGGATGTCACGGCGCCTGCCTCGTGAATCCATGGTCTGCCTAACAAACAGCTATATGATGGGTGGATATCCATGACCTGGAAAGTGATATGGAAATTGTCGCTACCGGGATTTCACGATAACGAAACCGGGACTAAAGAGAATGCCAAAGAGAGGCAAAGTCAGAAGAGTCGCCACCAAATTTTATTTAGTTCACCTCTATCGGAGAGGAGAGGGGAAATAGTCGATAAAACCCTTGGAAAATAGACGCGCACGGGAAGCGCTTAAAAGAGAATAAGGAATCGGTCTCGCAACCGAGATTTGGGTTCAGAAGTCGGTTGCGTAAGGGGAAGGTGTTAGCACCCCTTACGCCCATGGTACTCCATGGGAACCATTTGGGTTGTTTTACATACATGGGATTTATCTATTATTGTTTTATTTTCAAAAGAATGTGTGAAAAGAAGGGGGGTGTTTTTGTTATTATAGGGCTCGCCAAGGATTGTGGCCTTTGTGCCTACGTATCACTCATTCGGGGATGAGGAATCAGAGCTCCGTAGTTCGGAGTAGAGAATATTTGTGTGTTGGTTGATTTTACCTTTCAGAAAAGGGTTTTCTGGATGATGCCCTAAGACACAAAAATGAGTTTGATGAGTTGTATTGTTTTTACCTTGAATAAGGGTTTTATGAAAGAATGTTTGTGATTATATTGTACTAAAGTCTATGAGCGGAGGTGATTATCCTAGACAACAAGCCAAGCGTCTTGCGTCCAAAATAATCAGAGTAAGGGTAGGAATGCTTCATTCTCACTCATTCTCCACCACTTAAGGCTCGTGGCACACAATAATAATCGTAATTATTAAGTGTTTTGAATTTGATTATAAAAATGCCACTTGACGTTGAATCAAGGGTTTGTTTTATTTAATTATGAAATTTGGCTTATGCAACATGAATGCAAATTAACCAGTAAGAAATTAAAGGGTCTCATTGTAAGGTAGCCCAAGAGAAAGCCTTTTGTGTGCAAAAGTGACCTAAGCTAAACAAAGGATAATGGTCTTACAAACATGTCCCCCTAAGGTGGTGCCATGATGCCATTCTTACAACATGAATGTAAGTTACAAATAAAATCCAACATTTACAAAGTATCACAAAGATAAGGGAAAGACCTCCAAGCAAGGGTCCTAAAATGAAATCCTCTAAGTCCAAGTTGATTAAGAGTGAAAGCATGCATGTGCAGTAGGGCCATGGATCAGAAGAAAGTTGTATCGGAGTAGGGTGAATTTCGGGGTATGATAGAAATCACTAGGTCCTATCTTGATTAGGAGTTCAACCTCACCAATCACAGTCTTTCTGGATCCATCAAAAGCTTTCACAACCACTCCACTCTACCTCATGGGAGGCCCCATGTAAGAAAGTCTGGCCAGAGTAGATTTTGGCAACACATTCAGCAATGATCATGTGTCTACCAGTACATTAGACAAGGAATCATCCTTGCAGTTCATAGAGATATGTAGTGCCAAATTATGGTTTTTTCCTTCCTCGGGAAGATCAGCATCGCAGAAGCTCAAGTTGTTACAAGCAGTAATGTTTGCAACAATGCTATCAAACTGTTCAATTGTGACATCGTGATCCACGTATGCCACGTCCAACACCCTCTGCAAAGCTTCAAGGTGTGGCTCAGAGTTCATCAACAAAGATAGCACAAATATCTTTGAAGGCGTTTGTAGCAGCTGATCTTCAACATTATACTCGCTCCTCTTGATGAGCCTCAACATCTCATCACAGTCCTCTCTCAATGTGCCATTCTGGCCAATAGGGACATGAGCTCTAGCAGTCACGGCAGGTCTATCAATAGCAAGTGTCGGATTCGGAGGAGTAGAAGAAATCCCTATGGGACGGGCGGCATTGTCAACAACATCAGTTCTTCTGGTGTCAACTTGGGGTTTCAGCGGCGCCGAAAAAACACGACCACTGCGGGTCAATCCGCTAACATCAGAAATACCTGTCACAGAAGTGGAGGGTAGAGGCACCTCCTTCCCGTCTTCTAATGCAACCACATTATATCGATAGGGAACAGCCTTGTCTGAAGATTATGGAACAGGGCCAGCTGGCTTAATGATAAGAGAGGGAGAAGCCTTTTGCTTGCTGCCATCATATCTGACAACAACAGGCTCAGGCAATCTAAACATAGGGGATATAACATTGACTTCATCCTCATCACGATTCTGAAGTATCTCGATCACACCCTAATCTAGCATTTCTTGGATGTCCTTCCTGACTTAACGACATCCCCTCTCATTGACAGTGCACACACGACAACTGTCATGGTCATGCTCATAATGACTGTATCCACATAACAATCTATGCATCTCGACCAAAGATTGTCTGATATGGTTGACATATCTGACCTTGTATTTTCCAGGGCAACCTTGAACCATATTAACAGCAGATTTCCCATGCTCGGGTAATGGGTTCTTCTTAACATTAGGACCTACGTCCTCAAAAAACAAGATACCTCTTCAAACAAGGTCTTGAACCTTGGTCTTGAGAGGATAACAATTCTCCACATTAGGTCTGGGAGCACCAGAATGATAAACACAGTGAAGCTCGGGCTTGTACCACCACTGAGGGTTGGTTGGTACAGCAGGTGGGTCACGTGGAGTAATCAGCTTCCTTTCAATCAGTGAAGGATATAGCTCGACATAAGTCATTAGAATAGGATCAAAAGTGACCCTCTTCCTATCATAGCTAGTGCTGGTTTGATTGTTATTTTGAGGTTGGTAGGCCTATTGTTGTGGACGATGTTGTTGTTGGTTCTGATGCTGATAATGTTGATTTTCTTTGAATGCAGGTGCTATATGAGCCACCTGGTGCTGGTTACTGGCGGGACGCACAATCTTCCTCTTCACAAAGGGTCTTTGTTGTTTAACATGGGAGGACACAGCATGTGCCTCTCCATCTTTCTTCTTGGCAAATGCCCCATAACGTTTGGCAGAAGAGCCTTCTTATCTGGTCAGACGCCCTTCCCTGACTCCTTATTCTAGTCGCATCCCCATGTTCACCATCTCGGTGAAGTCAGAAGGAGCGCTAGCAATCATCCATTCATAGTAGAAAGAGCTTAAAGTCTTGAGAAAGATCTTTTTCATTTCTTTCTCTTCGAGCGGGGGCACGATCTGTGCAGCCAGTTCACGCCACCTCTGGGCGTACCCCTTGAATGTTTCTTTCTCCTTCTGGGACATAGCCCTCAGTTGGTCTCTATCGGGAGCCATATCAACGTTGTACTTGTACTGCTTGACGAAAGCTTCGCCAAGGTCATTGAAGGAGCAGATGTTCGCACTATCCAGGCCCATATACCATCTCAATGTGGCACCATACAGGTTGTCCTGGAAATAGTGGATGAGGAGTTGATCGTTGTCGATCTGAGTCGACATCTTGCGTGCGTACATCACAAGATGGCTGAGCGAGCAAGTGTTTCCTTTATACTTTTCAAAGTCAGGCACTTTGAGCTTGATAGGAATCTTGACATTTGGCACGAGGCACAACTTAGCAGCAGATTTTCCAAAGAGGTCCTTCCCTCTTAGAGTTTTAAGTTTCTTGCGCAGCTCAAGGAATTGATCATTCATGGCGTCCATTTTCTCGTACACATCTGGGCCCTCAGATGGCTCAGAGTGATAAATGGTGTCATCAACTCTCGGCAAAGTATGCACAATAGGATGTGGCACAGCAAGGACCGAGCTAGATGCCGGCAGAGAAGCAAATGTAGACCCTCTGGAACAAAATTTGTGGGCATCCCCCAGGGAAACCCGGCTGGCATAGCAGACAGAGAAAAATGAGCACTGGCAGCAGGCACGGTAGAGGAAGCAACCTCTGAAATGACCGTCCTTTGGGGAGGAGTTGAAGGCGTGGAGAATACTGGCTTTGGGCGGCCAAGAATGACTCCATCAGGGCAGTCAATCTTGCCACTTCCTCCTTGAGTTCCCTGTTTTGTTGCTCGAGGTGATCCATTAGATTTGATGAGTTGGCTCTGGTATAGTACCGGTGCGTCAGCTTGTCTTCAAAATAAATGAAGAACACAAAGTTAGACCACTGAACAAGAAGCCCTGGAACAAAACTTGCTTATGCATATTATGCATGCAATGCTTGTGCATATGATTTTATTTTTGATCAGGGGAACTTTTAGAGCTCTATTTGCAAATATTTAGAAAATATTAATCATAATCATATCAATAATATTTGGAAAAATTTTACACCAAAGAAGTACAGTCTTGGTAACCAAATACAATACAAGATAGAAGGAAAATGAACATCCTATGGAACCCTAGAAACAGTCGTCCAAAGCTCTCGAAACTGGAAGATAAGTTGCACGAAGCCTCTTCACTTCCCTCTCATAGGCTGCCTCCATATCCTCCTTCTCCTTGGCGAGTCGATCATACTTCCTTTTCCAAAACCTGGATGACTGAGGAAGAAGAGAAGTCACTACATCATCAGGCTCGTCGATAACCTGATGCTCCAGAAACTCTATCAAAGCATCCTTATCTCTAAGTTGCTGAAGTAGCTCCTCCCGCTCACGGACCCAAGCACGCGAATGGTTTTCATCTCTCAACTCCTCTACTCCTTTGTTAGGGAGGGTTGAAGGCCCAACCATAACCATAGGTGTAGGTCTCGGGTAGTCATAGGGCATGTGGTACTCAGAAGCTCTCCTCCTAACCCATGAGGTATAGGGTTCCAAAGCAATACAATTCTTCGGACCAAGCTCTTTCCTTCCCTTCCTATGAATCTTGCGCCAAGCGCAGACCATCCTGCCCTTCAAGTTTTGGGGATCTTTACCCTCTCGAAAGAACACACCTTCTAACAAAATGTTATTATGTTTATCCTTTAAGAGGAACCCAAGATGACGACGTGCCAAAATAGGGTTGTAGTTAATCCCACCACATGTACCAAGAAGAGGCACATTGGAAAATTCACCACAAGAGTCAATAATTTCCACACCATCATATACACGGTTGTACCAAAAGATATCATCATTAGTGAGAGACATAAGTCTCGTGGACCACCGTAGACATCCTTTGTTCTCCTTGAAGGCGAGCGTCTGAGGCAAGTGCGAAATAAACCACTTGTACAACAGAGGCAAACAGCACACAATGGTACCACCACCCTTCGCATTCCTCATATGCAAAGAGAAATAAGTGTCACCCAACAGAGTAGGAACGGGATTAAGAGTAGAGAAAATCCTAATAGCGTTCTGTAAGACCCCAATTTTGTCCCTAAGATCCCTCATGGCATCATATCATAACATTGCATTGCCTCAAGGATCATTGGACACCTTGCTTCCTTCCCTGTGGGTGGGTCATCTTTTTGAGAGTGGTTCTTGATCACCAAGCATGTTTTCATTTATATATCATTGTTTTCTTTTTATCACTAACCAAAAAGTACAAAAATATGTCATTTAACCTTTGTCTTGCAGATGAAGCATTAACAGGTCAAGGCAATCAAAGGCATTCATTGAGCAATAGATGGTGGTAATTCTTGAGATTGGGCCACCATAATCATTCACAAGAGTTCATATGAGCTATGATGTCATTTTGAAGCAAAATCCCAAGTGGTAGAGGCTTGAATTTCATCAGAACATTTTCAAGTCATCTAAAGACCTAGAAAGTCAACTGCAAAGTCAACTGTGGATTTGGAGGTGGGAAGTGATTAGAAATACTTCATTCATGTTCAAACAAGTCTCATTTGACCTTTCAAACACTCACATTGAAGAATTTGAGGTCAAGTCAAGAATTTCCAAAAATAGCAAGTGACCTATAATTTGAACTTTCCAAAAATGGAAAGATTTTGGACCAACTTCAACTCAATATTACATCATCAAGAAGGCTTCAAATGAAATTTTGTTGAACATTAAAGTTGTAGACCTTTCTCTCCCATTTCCAAAATGTCCAAGATCATGAATTTCTAATGTGTAGTTGAGGAGATATGATCAAATCATGGCAAAGTGTGCTTGAAGATTCAAATGGGCATAACTTTTCAACCAAAGCTCCAAAATGAGTGGTTCTTTTTGCAATATTCTCCTCATGACTTGTAGTTTCCAAAACATCCATTATATGGCATGAACTCTTCTTGCATGATCATGTGCTCACTCATGAGAATTTTTGAAGGAAATTTCATAAAATCAATTTTAATGATCATGAGCATAAAATATCACTTCCAAAGCTTGCATGGGCCTTGTTTAAGTGGTTTTGGGTCAGATTCATGCACTGTTCACGTGGCTACCTCATGCATGGGGGTGAAAATCCAATTTGTGCATACACCTTAAAACTTGATTAATTTCAATTGGCTTTGGCTTAAACGGGTTCTAAACATGATTAGCATGGCATATATAAGGATAATCCCAACTGCATTTGCCATTAACATTCATTTTTAGATCTAGATTCAAGAATCATCAAATTTTTTCTCTCAAAATTTTTTCCAATTTCTTCACACAAGAACCTTTTCTATTGATTGATTCATGATCCTGAAGCATTTTTTAGAAGATTTGGACGTGGAATCAAAGCAAACCGTGCCAATTTGAACCATACTCGAAGCTTGAAGGTCCCATGGATTTTGCAAATTGAGCCTGATTCGTGCATGCTAGAGCATCTAATTCATCATTAATTACTTCAACAAGCATTGTAGAGAAGATTTGAGGCTTGACTGAGCTTGTAGCGCGCGATTCAAAGGCTCTGCACTTCAAGAGGTCATAATTCGCATCTCTTAATTCTTGAATTCATTAGGATATTGTTGTAGATCTTGTTGTCCTGATGAATCTGAGCTTAGAATCATGAAATTTGATGCAATATTCACTGAGTTAGGCTTAATTGAAGTTTTGTAGATCTACTTTTATTTTCTTCGATTCTCTAAATATGTGATGAATTAGAGCAAATTGATGTTGGATTTGGAACGTGTGCATGATAACCTTTTGAATGATGTTATTATTGTTGATTTCTGGACACTTGCTGGAATTTCTAGAAATTGAAGATGAATCTTCATCTTCTTCATGATGAAGATGATGAATCTTCAACGTTTTCCAGAATTGCTACCGATTAGCTACAAAATGTTCATGCCGTTTGCTACGAGTTCATGTTTTGCTACGAAATCTGGAAATGCCATGCAGCTTAGGGTTTGGATCCAAAAACGGCGTCGTTTCATGTTGAGCGCCAAATTTGAATATGCACCGGGTTCGAGTCTGAGCGAGCGAGTTTTTTCAAATTGCCATGCTATTTTTTCCTTTTCCCTCCTATTTTGCCATGCTAGCTCATTTTTTATTTCAAATTTTTCCATCAACTTCAAAAAATCACAATAAATTGAAAAATGCATCAATTTCACTCCAATTTTTTGCACAATGCTCCTCATCCTATCTAGTTGTTTATGAGTATAAAATTGCAAGTTGTGCCTGGCTGGAAAAATATTTTGTGCTAGGATGATTGGATACATATGCATGTGTGACCTTGCCTTGCTTATCTCATTGTGAAATGCTTGTTTCTTATCCAATGAACTTGAAATTTTGCATGATGAATCTAGACACATTGCTTGACATTTTGGTTTTGCTTTGGTATTTTTCCTAAGCTCCATTGCTGTTTTATGCTTGTGCTAACTTGGTGTGACAATTTGTGTCACACCTTTGCTTATCCAACTTGTACAATGTGATTTCTATGCCAAATGATCTCTGATTCTCCTGATTTTTTGTATGTTGATCATGTTAGATGTCTTGAATATGCATGAATTTGTCCAGATTTATTTGAATCATTTCTGTTTTGATTTGAATTTTTCATTCATGTTGATCACATATGAGCTTTAAAATTGCCTTGAACTTCCCTTGATCATGAAATGCTTTTGGCAATTGATTTTGATGTGAGCCTTTTTAGGACTTGTCAATGTGTGCTTGAAGTTGCTTTGTGTTAAATTTCAGCCCCTGTTTTGGATTTTTTCTCCATCTTTGACCCTAGGCTTTGACCTAGTGGTTTGTTGCTTATATTTGAGTTTTGATTTCAGGTTAAAGCATCCAAGTTCTCTAGTTGATGATGCTTCATCTTGTGAATGTTGACATTGGCTTTTGATTACTAACACTTGTGTGTTTTGTAGGTTGATGCTAACTCATTTGAGTTTGCCTTATGGCTTACACATTTTGTACATTGAGATCATCTGTTGCTTATTAACTATTGTCTGTTTGTCTGAGTATTATACTGATCTGTTTAGTTGTTTCCACAGGTACCTAAGTTGCTTTAAGTTCATTTGGACTTTGCTTTGCTTGGTTCCTTAACCACTTAGGTATAATCTCTAATCTTCATGTAGTCTGGAAGACCTACTGTTATTGGTAGGCACCTGTCTGAAGCCCTCCTTAAGAGGCAATGCTTGTGATTGTTTAATTTTTGTGCCAAGCAGGTAAAGTCCTCTTATGAGGCAATTGGCAGATAAAAGAGATGTGTAATCCATCTCCTGCTACTCAGTGTGTCATTCACCTTGCTCACACCATGTGTTGATGCATGGTGAATAATAACCCAAGATCTTATAGAGTCCATTTGTGGAGAAGAGTTCCAACTTTCTGAACTCCCACACTTTCCATTTATCAAAGCTCTCCCTGACCAGGGATAAGAGCTATGAGGCACACCCCTCATCTCCTCTTCATCTGCTTCACCCTAACTCTCAATGTTAGGGTTAAGAGCTCAAACGACCCCATTCCAGTTGGCTGTAAAGCCTAACCTTGCTTGAGCCTAATTGATTGTATATAGTGTGTGCTAATTGACTTGTTTGTTTGCTTACTTGATTCATCTGTGCATATTTGCTTGAGTGTGCCTTTGTGCATTTATCATCATCTCTTGTATATCATTTCATAAACATTGTTCATTACTTTATAACATTTTGTTTTGTCCATGGAGGAAGCAAGCATAAGTCCATTGATTGGCAGTTGTTTCCTATGATATGGTAGGAGACTAGTATAAGTCCATTGATTGGCATCTGGTATCCATGTTTCTCTTTATTTTAGGATACTAGTATAAGTCCATTGATTGGCATCTGGTATCCATGGTTCTCTTTATTTTGGGAGATTCGTATAAGTCCATTGATTGGCATCCGATATCCATTTTGTTTTAGGAGACTAGTATAAGTCCATTGATTGGCATCTGGTATCCATGGTTCTCTTTATTTTGGGAGATTGGTATAAGTCCATTGATTGGCATCCGGTATCCATTTTTGTTTTACGAGATTGGAGTAAGTCCATTGATTGGCATCCGGTATCCATTTTGTTTTGGGAGATTGGAATAAGTCCATTGATTGGCATCCGATATCTATTTACTTTGTTCATCTGTTATTTGCTTGTTGCCTTATTCCAAAGGAATCACTTGGATCATCTACATATGATCTCAAGAGGTGAACATCTAAGAAGTTTTACTTCCTCACCCTCCCACCTTTTGTTGCTTTAAACCTCCATTTGCATGTTAACCCAAAATCTGAAAACTATTGTGCAAACATTTTCATTTATTTTCAAATTAGAAACCTAGGCCTTAAGCCTCTGATTTTTCAAACTTCATTTTCATAATACTTCTTTTGAATTGAATTCTAATCATATCTTGACCACTTTTTATGAATAATCCTAATTGGTTAATTTCATTCACTCAATTGTTTTGTGGCTTTGTCCATTCTTGATAAGTTTTCATACATTAGCCATAGGTTTGATTTATCCTAGTTGGTTGATGTTAATCTCACCTTTTGTCCTTAGTGATTGAATTGTAAGACTTCCTTGCTTATTATAGGGTTAACCCCTCACTAGCAAGTTGAAGCTTTTCTCACATGGTGGACTTGTGGTTGTATAGGTTGAGTTTTCTCCCGTGGATAACGAAAAACCTTAGGGCTTTTGTTTTAAAATCAATGCACTTACTTTTGGAAATCTTTTAGCCGAACTACGGCGTTTTGATCCTTACCTTCCATGGAAAGGTACGTAGGCAACGGGTTCATCCGTTCAAACACAAAAATAATAACTTGTATATTCTTTCTCTCGTCCCTTCAATCCATGTTTGCACAATAAATATTTCATAAACAAATAACATTTCGTACAACAAGTTGTGAAAAGGGCTCCCTAGGAGTACCTAGGACGTTTTGGGTGCCTAACACCTTCCCATTGCGTAATTAACCCCTTACCCAGATCTCTGATCTTTTCATTAGTTTTCTATGTGTAAAACTTCTTAGGCTTTTGTTCGCTTTTTAGCCATTCCTTTGGATAAATAAAAGTGCGGTGGCGACTCGATTCTTTGTATGCTTTGCTTTTGATTTAATCAATAAATCATAAAGTGACGAATACACCGCTACACATTCACATCCACAAAATTGTCGATGTTGGGGAATAACACTAACCCATAGATGAGAAGTACAAATATGGCTTCAAAGGCGTCCTCATTCATGGCCTTCCCAAACATAGTAGCTTGAGCAATGAGGAAATCAGATGTGAGACCTTGAATTCCACCTTTGGTAGTCATATGAGTACCGATAATAGATTCATCTATATGCAACAGATCAGCAACCTCTTGGGAAGAAGGAACTCTCTCCAAGCCATTGAACGGCAACTGATCTAGGATAGGTATACACATAAGATAGGCATACTCCTCAAGCGTAGGCAAAAGTTGGAAATCTGGAAAAGTGAAGCAACGGTACAAAGAATCGTAGAACTGCACCAACACACTCATCAGACCTTCATCCACCTAAGTAGCAAGAATAGATAGAAGCTTCCCATGGCGATCTTTGAACTCCAAGGGATCTAATACATAGGATGTCAAACTCCTTAACTCTTTCAAGTCGGGTTGTCTGAAACGGTACTTCTTCCTATTCCTTCTTTTCTTATCCATGTCTGAAAATTTGCAAATAGACCTCTTAAGTTCCTTGAAAATTTTCTCATTGCTGATGATATGGATGTGTATGAATGCATGAATGCATGGATTCAACAATCACACTCAAGGATCAAGCAAATCATACCACACAAAGGTCACGGGATGGATCAAGTCATCCTTAATATCAATCATCCATTTTGGTGGATTATGGTTTGCACCTTATCAACACCCAAGTTCCATTGATATTAAGGATATACGAGAACGAATCAACCGCGAATCAAGGGTTTGTTGCAAGTCACGAGCATGAAGTCTCGGTTAAGAACCACCCAAAGGGAGTGTACTATGGTTAAACCTGACAATCATGTTCTACAAGAGGTTCACATAGTCATCATCCCATCTTTTGGATATTATCGGATAAACGACTACTCGTATTCCAAAAATATTCTCAAGAGAGACTCTTATGAGTGTAGTATCGCGTAACAATCGTATCAAATCTTACACTTGAACGACCTTCGCGCTACGTCCTAAAATAAGCCAAGATGGGCTAGGTAATCTAAGGTCCTTGGCTTCTAAGGCGTGTATTGGAAAGAGTAATGCCTAACCACGACTACTCGTGTGACATTATTGATCCCAACATAACCTCCACCAAGTGAATGGGCTTGCAAGTCAACTTGCTAAGGAATAATTCCACACAAGTCAACAAGACTATGCCATTCTCCTATCATAAGTGAACTCGAGTTCGGGTATAAAACTCATCTCACAAGAGACCACCAAGCACACAAGAAATTGATATATCAAGCAATTCATACATTACAAACAATACAGTCATCCCAAATTTGCACAAAAATATGTCACAAGTAAAATAAACATACAAAACAACAAAGGTAAAGAGTAGGCAAAACCCACTAGGCAAATGGTCCCCAGCAGAGTCGCCATTTTTCTGTAGCGGGGTATTCGTTACCTTTAGATTTATTAACTAAATCAAAAGTAAATCATACAATTCGAGTCGCCACCGCACTTCTATTTATCCAAAGGAAAGGTTAGAAAGCGAACAAAAACCGAGAAGTTTTATCGAATCAAAAACTAATAAAAATGTCAGAGATCTGGGTAAGGGGGTTGGTTATGCAATGGGAAGGTTTTAAGCACCCAAAACATCCTTAGTACTCTAAGGGAGCCCTTTTTACAAATGTTGTAAGGTAGGTTGGTACTTGTGAAAATATTTGTGCAAACATGATTGGGGAGATGAGAAGAGAATATACAAGTTATTTACAATTTTTGAGTTTGAATGGATAAACCCATTGCCTACGTACCATCTTAAAAAGGTAGGATCAAAACCTCGTAGTTCGGGGTAAAAATCTCAAAATAAGTTGGTGAATTGATTGGTCAAAAGCCTTAAGGTCTTTTGTTATCAAAGGGAGAAAACTCAACCTAAAACCACAAATCCACCATGTGAGGAGAGCTTCAACATGCTAGTGAGGGGTTAACCCTATAATAAGCATGGAAGTCTTATAGTCCAACACTAAGGATATAGGGGAGTATTATATCAACCTCTAGGATAACTCAAACCTAATAGCTAATGTTTATGAAAAAAAGATTTAACACAAATGGTCATTGGAACCATAAAAACAATTGAGTGAGTTGTATTTACAAATGAAAAGTATTCACAAAATAAAATCCAAGTTTACTTAAGATTAAATTCAAAATAAGTGTTATGAAAAGAGTTTGAAAAATCAAAGGCATAGTGCCTAGGTTTCTAATTTTGAAAACAATGTTAATGTTTGCACAAAAAGTTTGGCTTGGGTTAGAGTGGAGAGTAGAAGAGAAAGGCTAGGTCCTAAACATGCAAAGATGAGGGAAGAGAAATAAAACCACTTGGAGTTCCCTTCTTGAGATCATAAAAATGATCCAAGTTGCTCCTTCCTTTTGGACTTAGCAAGCAATAAGCAATTAACTCAAGCAATCAAGCAAATATTCAATCAAGCTCCTAGGAATCTTCCAATTTGGATTTGTCTCTCTCATTTTGGATGCTCATGACAATGGTCCTTCTAAGTAGCTCAAGTTTAGGATCCCTATCACAAGAACACACAAATCAAAAAGTTCCACAATGCAATAAAAATAATGGACAATAGTGAGTTTAGAATTAGGGTCCTTTCAATTCATCTTCAAGATTAAGAATTCTAAAGGCATGAGGCCTAGTTGCTCTTCAACATATTTAGCATTCTAAAGGCATGAGGCCTAGTTACTCTTGAAACTCCATTAGCATAGGTAAGGTCCTAAATCTAAGTCCTTTCTCCATTTTTCATTGGCTTCACACAAACAAAAACAAAACAAGCACAAGGTAATAGTATATACACAATAATGTGCTCAAGTGAGCAAAAGGAAAATTGCATAAGCATAAACATGAGCTCAAGTGAGCAAAGGGTAAAGGAAAATGAATTAATGAGCAAGAAATTAAATTTCATTAAGGTAAATTGCAAGAATTAAATGCTTGAATTAAAAGTTAGTGATTAGTAGTTAGTGTTAGTGTGCCATAAGGCAATTTAGTGTTATGTTAAGCAATCGTAAGTGGACTAATGTAGTATTCACACCTATCTGAGGTCGGTCAATAAAACTATAGGAAAATAAACACAAGTCAGAGACCATGACTAGTAAGCCAAGCTCCTACAACTTGCCATGCCAAAAGAAAAGAAGAATGACCTTGTATGGATTTAGGTTTGTTGTTTGACCCAGAAGCAACCTATATTTCATGCAAACCAATTCACTTGATCTTTGATCAAGATGAATTTGATTTGGATCAAAGAAGGTTAAGCCTCTCATATATCAAAGTTAACCATCAATCATTAACTCATTGGTCAAAAAGAAAAAGAAGAAGAAGAAGATGGAAATGAAATATGCATAATTGAAATTTAAATGACATAAACAAAACACATTGATCAAACATGAATGGAATCAACATCAATCAATGGTAAACAGAAGTGAGAGGAAGATTAGAAGTCAAGAAACAATAAAACTATTTTTGGTATTTTTGGAATTAAAATAATGCTTGAATTAAAATGAACAAATAAAGGTCAAACTTCAAATCCAATTGAAATCAACTTCGAAAAGTCCAATTGGATCATCATAAGTCTAACATGGTCAAACAAGGTTTGACAAAAAAATTCATCATTTTTTGAAAACAGAAACTAATTTTAAAGAATTAAAAATGAAGAAAAATAACATAGTTGAACTAAAATCTCAAATAAATCTCAAATCAATTAAGAAATTGATGAGAATATTTTTCATAGATTCATTATCATCCAAAGATGTTAAGAAAATATTTTTGGCATTTTTTAATATTGGAAAGTATTTTAAATGAATTAAAAACAATCAGAAATAAAATAATTCACAAAAACTATCTAATGGAATCACAAAAATAATTAAAAATCATTTTTAGAAACTAGAATTCAAGAGAAAAATTTTGCAATTGGTCCCATATTTTTGTGATTCCAAATAAAGAAGTTATGAATTTTTAAAATAAAATGGAATAAAAGAAAATTAAAACAGAAATTAAAAATAGCAAAAATCCACAGCGCTTGGATCTTGGTTCATTAATTGACGTGGCGCATCAAACAGTC
Organism: Lathyrus oleraceus; assembly: GCF_024323335.1. NCBI lineage: Eukaryota > Viridiplantae > Streptophyta > Magnoliopsida > Fabales > Fabaceae > Lathyrus > Lathyrus oleraceus. The sequence goes on from NC_066584.1 coordinate 77,001,795, forward strand.
AGGAAGCGCGCGCGCATGGAACACTTGAGTCAACAGCGGAGCACAAAGCATTTAAAATAGTCAATCAAACCAAGAGCCAAGATTAGTATTCAAAAAATGCAAAAATATTTTCTTAACATCTTTGAATGATGATGAATCTATGAAAAATATTCTCATCAATTTCTTAATTGATTTGAGATTTATTTGAGATTTTAGTTCAATTATGTTATTTTTTCTTTATTTTTTATTATTTAAAATTAGTTTCTCGTTTCTAAAAATGATGAAAATTTTTGTCAAACTTTGTTTGACCATGTTGAACTTATGATGATCCATTTGGACTTTTCCAAGTTGATTTGAAATGAATTTGAAGTTTGACCTTTGTTTGATTATTTTAATTCAAGTATTTTTTTAATTCTCAAAAATATCAAAAATATTTTATTTGTTTCTTGACTTCTAAGCTTCATCTTGCTTCTGTTTACCATTGATTGATGTTGATTCCATTTACATTTGGTCAATGTATTTTGCTTATGTCATTTGACTTTCAATTATGTACATTTCCATTTCTTCTTCTTCTTCTTCTTCTTCTTCTTCTTCTTCTTCTTCTTCTTTTCTTTTTGATCAATGAGTTAATGATTGGTGGTTAGCCTTGACATATGAGGGGCTTAACCTTCTTTGATTGAAACCTAATTCATCTTGATCAAAGATCAAGTGAATGGCTTTGCATTAGAGATAGGTTGCTTCTTGGTCAAGCAAAAAACCTAAATCAAAACAAGATCATTCTTCTTTTCTTTTGGCATGGCAAGTTGTAGAAGCTTGGCTTTCTAGTCATGGTCTCTAACTTGTGTTTGTTTCCTATAGTTTTATTGACCGACCTCAGATAGGTGTGACTACTACATTAGTCCACTTACGATTGCTTAACATAGCCCTAAATTTCCTTATGGCACACTAACACTAACTACTAATGACTAACTTTCAATTCAAGCATTTAATCCTTCTCTTCTCTTTTCCTCTTTCTTTCTTTTTCTTTCTGATAAATCTCTCTTTCATTCTGATATTTTCCTACTACTTCTCATCTATTACTTCCTTCTTTCTTTCTATTCGATAGAAATATATACATAACATATAATTTATATGTATTATAGTATTAGGTAGTAATACAAAATATCTCAATTGATATTTTGTCTTCCAGTACCAGTTGACCAATTATTAATGTTACCTAAATGTCCTCTCTTGTACTTATTAATATTAGTCTATCTCTTTTATTAATAATTAATCTCTTCAGAGTTCACTGGTTTCTCTATTGGTCCCAATTGACAACATTCAGAGCATATATGAGCTCTAATTGTTACAATTGATAATAGATAGAGTACATAGGAACTCATTTGGTCTCAACTGACAACTAATTGAGCATTTAAGGGAATATGGGATATTACATTTCCAATTATGGCATCCCTTTCGGCTATAGCTCAGTCGGCTCTTTGGTAAGCATCTTCCCAATATAGCCAGTTGTTCCTCATCTCTTGATACTCCTCTGTAGTGGGGTTTTCATTACCTTTAGGTTTATAAACTAAACCAAAAGTAAACATACAATTCGAGTCGCCACCTCACTTTTATTTGTCCAAAGGAAAGGCTAAAAAGCGAACAAAGGCCAAGTAAGAAGTTTTATCAAATCAAAAACTAATAAAAATGTCAGAGATCTGGGTAAGGGGGTTGGTTATGAAATAGGAAGGTTTTACACACCCAAAACATCCTTAGTACTCTAAGGGAACCCTTTTTGCAAATGTGTGTTGTAGGTTGGTATTTGTGAAAATATGTGCAAAAGATTGGGGGGATGAGAAAAGAATAGATTATATTTACAATTTTGTTGCTTGAATGGATGAACCCATTGCCTACGTACCATCACAAAGGTAGGATCAAAACCTCGTAGTTCAGGGTAAAAATCTCAAAAGTTGGTGAATTGATTTGATCAAAAGCCTTAAGGTCTTTTGTTATCAAAGGGAGAAGACTCAACCTAAACCAGCAATCCACCATGTGAGAAAGGCTTCAACATACTAGTGAGGGGTTAACCCCATAATAAGTATGGAAGACTTATAATCCAACCACTAAGCATGAGGTGAGATTTACATCAACCACTATGATAACTCAAACCTATGACTAATGTTTATGAAAAGGTTTCAATCAAGGGTGGCCATTGGGACCACAAAATCAACTTGAGGTGAGTTGTACTTACAAGTTAGATTTATTACCAAAATAAAGTCAAAGTAGAGTTAAGATTCATTCACAATGCGTATTAATGAAAAGATTTTAAAAAGTCAAAGGCATAAGGCCTAGGTTTCTAATTTGAAATAATGTTAAAGTTTAGAAAAGATTTTGGCTTGGGTTAGAGTGGAGAGAAGAAGAGAAGGGCTAGTCCTAAAGCAATACAAAGATAAGAGAGAAGATAAAACCCTTGGAGTTCCTTTTCTTGGAATCATAGAGTTGATTCAAGATGCTCCTTTCCTTTGGACTTAGCATATAATCAAGCAATCAAACAATTATAGATTCGAGCTCCTAGGATCTCCATTTGGCCTGTCTCTCTTAATTTGGCTACTCATGACAATGGTCCTCTTTACTATCTCAAGATGGAATCCCTATCACACAAGAGCAAACATCAAAAAGTTCACAACACAATAAGAGGAATGGACAAAGAATGAGTTTGGAAAGGAGGTCCTTTGAAGTCAACTTTTAAATTTAGCATTCTAAAGGCATGAGGCCTAGTTGCTCTTCAACAAGTTTAGCACTCTAAAGGCAGGAGGCCTAGTTGCTCTTGAACTCCTTTAAGCATAGGTAACTCCTAAGACAATTTAGTAATTAGTATGGTTATGTTAGTTTGTCATAAGACAATTTAGCGCTATGTTAAGCAATCGTAAGTGGACTAATGTAGTAATCACACCTATCTGAGCCCGATCAATAAAACTATAGGCAAATAAACACAAGTTAGAGATCATGACTAGTAAACCAAGCTCCACAAACTTGCCATGCCAAAAGAAAAGAGAAAGGCCTTGTATGGACTTTAGGTTTTTTGCTTGACCAAGAAGCAACCTATCTTGGACACAAAGCAACACACTTGATCTTGGATCAAGTTGAGTTTGATTTGGATCAAAGAAGGTTAAACCTCTCATTTGTCAAGACCAACCACAAGACATTAACTCATTGGCCAAAATAAAAAGAAAGGGATGAAGATGAAATGGATGGAAAGAAAATTCAAGCATCAAACACAAATGATTAAATGTGAATCAAATCGTCATCAATCAATGTCAAACAAAATAGAAATGAAGATCACAAGTCAAACATATTTTTTTGAATTAAAAATAAATGCAAAATAAAATTTACAAAATATGGTCAAACCTCAAATTTAATTCAAATCAACTTCAACAAGTCCAATTAAATTCTCATAGATCTAACATGGTCAAACAAGCTTTGACAATTTTTCTCAACAATTTTTGAAATCAGAAACTATTTAAAAACAATTAAAAATAATGAAAAATAACACAATATGAATTAAAATCTTAAATAAATCTTAAATCAATTAAGAAATTGATGAGACTATTTTTCATTAACTTATCATGATCCATAGGTGTTAGGAAAATATTTTTTGGATTTTTTCAAATATCAGAAAGTATTTAAAAATGAATTAAAACTATTAAAAACCAAATAATTCACAAAAAATATTAAATGAAGTCACAAAAATAATTAAAAATCAAAATATGAAACTAGATTTTTCAAGAAAATTTTTGGCATTGGTCTCATATTTGTGTGACTTCAAATAAAATATTTATGAATTTTTTAAAATAAAATGAATTAAATGAAATTAAAACAAAAATAAGAAAATCATGAAAATCCAGCGCCCTCAGATGGTTTCATTAATTGACGTGGCAATGATCCTATGGCTCAGAGGCGCGGATACACGATGTGTCTTGGTCAAGCACGTTGCAGTTTAATTTAAAACAAGTCAATATAATGAAAGGCCAGGATTAGAACATTTCATCATGATCCAAAGGCTTTGAAGCTCCCACGTGGGGATGGTGGTGGAAACCACCATCTTCTCCGGCGATCTAACCAAATCTGGCCATCACGCGCAGGGAAATGAAGTTTAATGAAAATGAAAACTGAGGATATCAAAATGAAGCTGAGGTGATGTACATCACCCCTGTAACCATGGATCCTCTTCACAGTTCCTAATTAGAGAGAAACGTGAGCTTGAAGATCATGGTGCATGAACTGAAATGGCACGATTTGCAAAATTAAGACCACCACTAGCCTGCCTCATGCATGAGGACTTCAGAAAACAGCACAAACCAAAGAGATTCACATTATATTGCAAGATCTAGATCAAGAAAGTTTGGTGTTCTACCTCTGAAATGGAGCTTCAAACAACACGAATTGTCCAAGCTCTTGATCTACTTTTGCTCTGGAAGTGTGATGATGATGCTAGGTTAAGGAATTGAGCTTTGAAAATCAACTAATGATGTTGAAATTCAAGCTTGAAAAAGAGAATGAAAACTGAAAATTCCTTTAGTGAGGGTTTGGATTTCAATTCAGTAGCAATTCAGATCTCCACTTGGTTGTGTCGCAACCTGAAAAATACAGTGCGCGAAAAAACAACCGGCGAAAGAAAATGACAGAAGACTCGCCACCGTGCGTTATTCATCCCAAAGGAGGGAAAGGAAACGCTCGAAGTAAACCTGAAAAAGGAAAGGACAAGACAGGGTCTCGCAACCAAATCTTGGGTTCGGGAGTCGGTTATGCGAAGGGAAGGTATTAGCACCCCTACGCGTCCGTAGTACTCTACGGGATCCACTTTTGTAGTTCTTGTCTAAAGGGTGTGAGTTTATCTTGTACTGTTTACCAAAAAAAAAGGGTTAAATGAAAATGACTCGCGCGGATGTCGCATCCACTACATACGTATCTCATCTGAATATGAGAATCAGAGTCTTCGTAGCTCGACTGACCTATGGGTTGGGGGGATGTGCGCTCGCTAAGACATCGCGTCTTATGCCTACGTATCTCATTTGGAATGAGAATCAGAGCAAGCCGTAGTTCGGCTAACTACGGGGTTATGGAGTGGGTTTTGGATGAACGACGTTACTACGCAATCTACCGGATGCTCGACCTTTGGAGACTTACTCACCTGTAGTAGAAGGAGTAAACGTGTGTTTAGGAGAAGAAAAATCAATGAAGGGTTAGGGTTTGGGATGCTCAAGGGCAAAAAGACAGTCCTCGACGAAGGAACCGCGCTACCTGTGGGGATACGAACACATACAAAACAAACATGTATAAAGTAAACATGCCAACAAGGGGCTAAGAAGTAAATAAACAAAAGAAAACAAATGCCTCCTATCGAGGTCTTCCAGCTAAGAAAGCGATAAAATGCGGAAAAAGAGGTAAAAGTACCACACGGATAAAGATCTGAAGTAACAACAATTAAAGGAGTAAGAAACCCAGGGATCTCCCAAGCTAATGCCATCAAAGAAAGTGAGTCAGTACAGGTAATCGGAATGAAACCTCTAGGGGGTATCCCACAAATAAAACGGGAAACCACGCAAGTTATCCCTGCAAAAGTCATGTGAGCCCTCACAAAACAAAACTCAACAAACAGGTTAGAGAAACAAGATAGGGTAACCAAGAGTTGCCCCCAAATCAAAATGTAACCACATGAATCATGCCCTTTCAATTCACAAAAAAGCTCACAAAAAGCAACCAAGGGTAGGAGGCCTAAACCTCTTGTCAAACACATGCATCAAAAGGGTATCAAATTCACCCATAATACCTCATACATTTAGAGCATTCAAATTAAAGGCATAAAGATGATGGATATAGGGCAAACCTGATTGGAGAGCTTGATTGAAATTGAGTTGCACCCGTGAGGCAAAGGTGATTCTGTGCAGTTGAGTTCCCTTCAGGGTTTGGAGGCTGCTCTGAACTCTGTTAGCTCTTCTCTCACTATCTTTTTCCTCAGGGTTTTGTTCCAAGGAAACCTTAGAGTATTTTGCTTCTCCTCCTTTTTCTCTAGTGAAGCCTTGGTATTTATAGACTGAATTTCATGGCTTTGTGGGCTCAAATGAGAGAGATCCAAGTCCAAAATTTTTTGTTATATTTTATTTATTTATTTATTATTATTATTTTATTTAATTATTTATTTATTTATTTCGTTTTTTTTTTTTTCGTTTTTTTTTTTTTTTCGTTTTTTTTTTCGTTTTATTTTTTATTATTTTTTTTAAAATTTTTATTTTTTTTTAAATAAAGTTTCTTGGATCTAATTCTGATTGACATGATGAAATGCAATATGAAATGCTAAATGAATGCATGAATGAGGAGGGCAAATTTTTGGGTGTTACAGGTTGCCATTTGAATGAGAATGAGCTTCCATTTATAGTTGGAATGTGATGCAAGGCAATGCTTGGCTCGTGTGCATGAAGTTTGAATCCTCCTTGCATGGGCCTGTACAGGCGCATGTAACGCCCAAGAATGAATGCAAATCCATGCTAAGATCAAATGTAAGTGAATCGTACGTGCACAAGGGGCTGCACAAGCTTGCACACCAAGTTACAAAGTGAAATGCAAAAATGAACATAAACATAAAGCTCTTAGAATTTCACTCATGGAAAGTCCAAAAAAATAATGTGAGTAATGGTTAGAAAGCCCTTGAAATAAGGAACAAAAGTCATGTTGGGAAAAAATTCATTTGGAGTTTGGAAATTTATGAAAACTGGTTGTGAAGGTTTGGGTACAAAACATGTCTAGGTTCCCTTTGAATTTTTTTTACCAAAACCAAGCCTCTTCAAGCCCCTCTATTTCTATTATACAAACCTCAAATGGAAAAACCTCCAACATAAAAGTTTTATATATTTTCAAGCTGATCAATTTATAATTAAATTTTGCATCATTTTGATTTTTCATGAGAAAGTTATGGGCACTTGAAGTTGGACATTTTTCAAATTCAATGACTTAGGTCCAAAGTGACCTATAATGTTTTGTATTATCACATGTATTTATTTTAGGATTATTAAATTTTATCCAACATAAAATTTGAAGTAGACATCTTAAACTTTCCAATTAATTTGGTCTCACGTCAAAATAATAAAAAATAAGGAAGTTAGGTCCTTGGGAAGTTGACCCAAAATTAGGGTTTCAGTCAAAATGACCTATAATGTTTTGAAATGAATGATGACCTTACAAGTTTCAAATACATTTTTGATGAACATGAAAGTTTTTCATACGGTTCTTAAGAACATTTTTTTCTCTTGGGGTCATCTTCATTTGACAAACACATCACAAGTTGTGTCTCAGTGATCCTCAGTTTAGTCAGATGACTTAACTGGTCAACTTCTCAAGGCCAAACTTCAAATCTTGATGAATGAATGATTGAGGATCCTCACATAGGATCATATATGCATAAAATAATGAATGAAATAAATTCCCTTGATTAAATTTGATCATAGGTTGAGGTTGCTTCATGAGCAAGGCACAGTCAATGCACAGTTGAATTAGGGTTTCCTTGGGAAACAATCCTCAAGACCTTTGGGTTATCTTGATCAAATTGGAAAATTGAGATACTTGGGAGACATATATGATGATTAGGAACTTCATGGACCATTGTCATGCTTTTTCTCATCTTCGTTTAGGCACTTCATTGAGCTTAGGAGCCTCCTAGGAGCATGGAAGCACATGATCACTTGAGCTTCAAAACAAAAAAAGTTAGTGACATATTTTTGTGCTTTTGGTTAGGTAAAAATATAAGGAAATAAATAATATACAATACAAGCATGCTTGGTGGTCTCAAACCACTCATGCTATGATCCTTGAGGCAATGCAATAAGCAATGATATGATGCCATGAGGGATCTTAGGGTCAACATTAGGGTCGTACAGATGCCCCTATTTAAGGTCATTCTAGCCGGAGATATGAAGGTTAAAATCTTCGTCTCGACGAGGTAGAATGGGCTTAAATAATAACAAAGAGACGAATTTTGGTCCCTAAGAGACCTCATGATGCAAATGTAGGTACACAAAAATAAAATCTTCATGGTGAATAATTGCCACAAAGGAAAATAAATAGGGAGACAGAGACTCTGGGGGAAATAAGGTAAAAAAGCGTGAGCAGGTCACGACTTGAAAACTTGCTGGGGGACACGAAGGGGTTCCATGAAAATAAATCGATGGATAGACTCGAGCTGACACAAAGATGCATGTATTGGGGAATATGCCAATATAGCGAAACTATCCACAAAGGATACATCGGATAAAAATCCGAACTCAAACGGAGATGTCCACAAAGGACTCAGCTGAGGAAGAAACAACGAGATACTACCGACTACCGGGTAATAAACTCAAAGAGAGACATGTTATCAAAACACCGATTACTAGGTGAGAAAATGACATGCTCAGGGAGAAAGAATATCTAAGGACCGGTATAAGGGTGAGAGATATCAATCGTCCAAAACATCTGAGGAGGACCCAAAAGGCACATCTCGACTCAGGAAAATCTAACTCCACAGGGGACAAAAAAGTCATAATAGGGAGCAGAAGGAAGGAACACCAGGGATACCGGTTACTGGGTATATAATAGGTGACCAACCAGGTGTGAGTTGGGAACATATCCAAGACACTCATCATCCGAAAGGAGGGATGAAAAAGCAAACTCGATTTACAAGATGGGCATTCGATTCCGCAAGGAAATACGAATCTTACTCGATTGGGGAAGAAACAAAGACTTCGACTGAAGATTGCATGAGACATATTATCTATTACCGTCATAATGTAGATAACATACTCGCATGGAAGATTATCCATAACTGGTTACTGGGTTAATAAAGGATAAATAAACCGAAAAGAAAGGACATCGGGATACCGGTTACTGGGTATAAAATGATAACCAATCAGAAGGAAAAACAGTCATTACCGAACAAGGGTAAATGAAAGATGACTCGGCGGGGATGAATTGCTTGATGAAAGCAATTATCCAAGAGATATATCACTGGCTACTGGATGGTACACTCAAAAATGAAGGAATATCAGTATCGGTTACTGGGTAAAGATAACCAACAAAGAAGGAATTACATCTACCGGTTACTGGGTAGAAAACCGCAGAAATAGGACTTACAACTACCGGTTACTGGGTAGAAGGCCACAAAGTCCACTTGGGAGAAGATGGACAATTACTGGTTACTGAGCAATTGAACCACTAAACCACAGGGAACTGCAGGGGACAACAAGAAAGGAGTCAATCTAGGAACAAACTAGAAAGACAATGTTAACAAGACTCAACCCAATGATGGATATAACTCAGGGGAATAATTTCATCCCGATACACAATTGGGGAGGAAACTGAAGCAATAATCATCCACGAGGACATAACTCAGTGGGGAATAAAGACGGAAAGATAGACACTTTCTACCTCTGAGGCTGACTCTAAATGGAGAGATCAGACACAAACATCTGCTTGGGGAAGAACATTTCACCAATAGCAGAAGATAATAAACAAAGATATATGGCAAAGTATGCAACATGAATATCTGAATGTTATAATTGTGCATGTATATGCGTGGTTTATGTATGATTAATGATGACACACATACATATCTAACACAAACAGGTTCGAGAGCCACGAACGGACATCCGACATAACATCTTCAAAAAGAAGGGCCAGGCCCACAAGAGAAATCAGCTTTGATGGGGATAATCAAACACGAGGAGATATCGATCACAGCTGGGGACAGGCAAAGTCGCAACTACTAACTGTCGGGGATCTTCCATCAGTTCTTAGGAACAGGCAGCTAAATACCAATAAGATTTGTCATAGAAGAAACTCTACTGGGGAACTTATCAAGGGATGATGTGAAATTCTGTGGGGAACAACCACCAAACAAATACACAGCAATCAAACACTCCCTTCTAACTGCTGGAGAGACCACTATGCTTAAGAGGAGAAAGAACAAATTGCTCCGCTGGGGGAAGAAATAACACATCTTCCTCAAAATCCCTCAATACTGGAAGAGATCTCTGATTCGGAGGGGATACAAATCATCAAGCTCGGATTGGGCAACCCCACTGGGGATGGACTGTCGGCAACCCTTGAAGGAAACTGCCTCGGTCGAGGGGACCGGAAACTAATCCTTTGTCAACACGCATCATGTTGGGCATGAAAAAGGGGAACAAGCCCTTCACCAACTTCTCTAGACAACTTCATGCTGAGGAAACAACTGAAAGCCAATTAAGAGGATATAAACATGCCAGAATATGAGCAAATGTCTTAGCCTTTTGAAAATCGTACTATCCTTGGGAGAGTACTGAGGACATTCCAACTATCCTTTTATTCATTGTGAATGTTCGCTTTGTTTAAAACAGTTTATAAAAAGTTTTTTCGTTTAAAACAATGATATTTATCAATTAAAACATGCAAACATTTGTTAAATAGAAACAAGTAACAGTGCCAAGAATTGGATAAAGGCTAAAATTTATTTAATAGAATGGTAGTCCGCAAATGGCGAGACTCCATGGATCTTTACAAATTTGAAATTGGTGATATATATTGGAAAAAGGGCTACATTGAACATAATGACTGTTTCTCCACCAACTCCGAATCCAATGTATTTGAAGCTTCAGTTGACAATGACTGAGCGAGAACTTTTGACAGAAGGCACTTGAAGAACAAAGTCTTGTCAGGATGCAGTTACTTGCCAAATCCCTAATTTTTGCCTAGATTTCCCTAGGGTGAGGTACTCAATCTAGCGGGATATTTTTTTTTCATGTCTTTAACTTTTGCCTAGACTGCCCTTTCGGGTTTTGAATCCACCGAGACGCTCATTTTTGCCTAAGCCGCCCTCTCGGGTTTTCAGCTTAGCGAGCTATTCTATTTTCTATTTTAGGCGAAGTATTTCTTGACTACATCTGAATTCACAGGACAAGTGAAATCCTCCCCATCCATAGTTGTAAGTAACAAAGCACCGCCTGAAAAGGCTCTCTTAACAACATATGGACCTTCATAGTTTGGAGTCCACTTGCCCCTGGAATCGGGCGCGAAAGACAAGACTTTCTTGAGCACGAGGTCACCTTCTCTGAACACACGAGGCTTGACCTTCTTATCAAAGGCTTTCTTCATCCTTTGCTGATAGAACTGAGCATGACACATGGCAGTTAATCTCTTCTCTTCAATCAAGTTCAGTTGGTCATACCGACTTTGAACCCATTCAGCCTCAGTCAACTTGGCTTCTATCAAGACTCTCATTGATGGGACCTCAACCTCCACGGGGAGCACAACCTTCATGCCATACATAAGAGAGAAAGGGGTTGCCCCTGTTGAAGTGCGGATAGATGTACGATAGCCATGCAAAGAAAATGGAAGCATCTCATGCCAATCTTTGTACGTAACAACCATCTTCTGAATAATCTTCTTGATGTTCTTTTTAGCAGCTTCAACAGTCCCATTCATCTTGGGCCTATAGGGAGAAGAATTATGATGTGCAATCTTGAACTCACTACACAGCTCTTTCATCATCTTATTATTCAAGTTAGATCCATTATCAGTAATGATCTTGTCTGGCACACCATATCAGCATATGAGTTGATTCTTGATAAACTTCACAACCACCTGCCTGGTCACATTCGCATACGATGCCGCTTTTACCCACTTGGTGAAGTAATCGATAGCTACGAGAATAAAACGGTGACCGTTTGACGCCTTTGGTTCAATCATGCCAATCATGTCAATTCCCCACATGGAGAAAGGCCATGTTGAGGAAATAACATTCAAAAGTGTCGGGGGAATATGAATCTTATCCGCATAAATCTGACACTTGTGGCATTTCTTCACATATTTGCAGCAGTCAGACTCCATTGTCAGCCAATAGTAGCCTGCTCTCAACATCTTCTTTGCCATAGCATGTCCATTGGAATGAATACCAAATGAACCCTCAAGGAATTCAGTCATCAACAGGTCTGCTTCGTGTCTATCCATGCATCTGAGCAGAACCATGTCAAAATTCCTCTTGTAAAGCACATCACCATTAAGGTAAAAACTGCCAGATAATCTCCTCAAAGTCTTCCTGTCTTTAATAGATGCCCCAGGCGGGTAGATCTGACTTTGGAGAAAGCATTTGATATCATAGTACCACGACTTATCATCTTTTACTTCTTCAACTGCAAACACATGAGCTGGTTTATCCAAGCGCATCACGGTAATATTGGGAACTTCATTCCAATACTTCACCACAATCATTGAAGCAAGCGTAGCAAGAGCATCTGCCATCCGATTCTCATCTCGAGGAATATGATGGAAGTCAACCTTAGTAAAGAAAGTTGAAATCCTCCTCGCATAATCTCTGTATGGGATGACGCCAGGCTGATTTGTTTCCCATTCACCCTTAATCTGGTTAACAACAAGGGCCAAATCACCATAAACATCAAGATGTTTGATCCTAAGATCAATACACTCTTCCAATCCCATAATACAAGCCTCATACTCCGCCATATTATTCGTGCATTTGAAAGTTAGCCTTGCTGTAAAAGGGAAATGTGTGCCCTGAGGAGTAATAATTACTGCCCCAATACCATTTCCATACTGATTAACAGCACCATCGAACACCATACCCCATCGGGAACCAGGCTCTGGCCCTTCATCGAGCGTAGGCTAATCAAATCTTTCATCTTCAAATACAGAATCTCCTCATCAGGGAAGTCGTACTGCACAGACTGATAATCTTCAATTGGTTGATGCGCCAAATGGTCAGCCAAGATACTACCTTTAATAGCCTTTTGAGCTCACTACTCAATATCATACTCAGACAACAACATCTGCCAACGGGCAATCCTCCCAGTTAAAGCAGGCTTTTCAAAGATATACTTGATTGGATCCATTTTGGATATCAACCAAGTTGTATGATTCAACATATACTGGCGTAAACGCTTAGCGGCCCAAGCCAAAGCATAACATGTCTTCTCAAGCGTTGAGTATCGAGACTCACAATCAGTAAACTTCTTACTCAAGTAGTATATTGCATACTCTTTCTTCCCTGATTCATCTTGCTAACCAAGGACACAGCCCATGGAATCATCAAGCACGGTCAAGTACATAATCAAAGGTCTCCCTTCAACAGGCGGAGACAGAATCGGAGGCTCAAACAAATACTCTTTGATACTGTCAAAAGCTTTTTGGCAATCCTCGGTCCAGTCATGACGCTGATCTTTCTGGAGGAGCTTAAACATAGGCGCACATGTGGCAGTCATGTGGGATATAAATCTCGAAATGTAATTCAAGCGGCCAAGAAAACCTCGGACTTGCTTCTCAGTTTTGGGCGCAGGCATCTCTTGTATTGCTTTGACCTTGGCAGGATCAACCTCAATACCTCTTTCGATGACAGTAAAGCCCAATAACTTGCCGGAACGGACTCCAAATGTACACTTGTTTGGATTCAGGCGGAGTTTGTACTTCCTCAAACATTGGAAAAGCTTCAAAAAGTGCTCTACATGTTCAACTTCCGTTTTCAACTTCGCAATCATATCATTGGCATACACCTCGATCTCTTTGTGCATCATATCATGAAACAAGGTAGTCATAGCTCGTTGATACGTGGCTCCGGCGTTCTTCAAACCGAAGGGCATCACTCGATAACAGAATGTTCCCTAAGGTGTGATGAATGTTGTCTTCTCCATATCCCCGGGTGCCATTTTAATCTGATTATAACCGGAAAATCCATCCATAAATGAGAAGACATTGAATTCAGTTGTATTGTCTACCAACATATCAATGTGTGGTAGAGGAAAATCATCTTTCGGACTAGCTTTATTCAAGTCTCGATAGTCCACACAAATTCAGACTTTTCCATCTTTCTTAGGCACAGACACAATATTGGCCACCCATTGAGGATATGTAGAAGTCACCAGAAACCCCGCATCAATTTGCTTCTGAACTTCTTCTTTAATCTTCACTGCCATATCAGGATGAGTTCTTCTGAGCTTCTGCTTCACAGGCACACACTCAGGCTTCAAATGGCAAGAAATGTTGCACAATATCAGTATCCAGACCAAGCATGTCTTCATACGACCAGGCGAAGACGTCGACATATTCCCGTAGCAACTCAATCAACCCTTTCTTAACAAACTCTTCAAGGAGTGCCCCAATCTTTACTTCAAGGACGCAATCTTCATACCCCAAGTTAACTATTTCCAGATTCTCAAGATGCGGCTGAATGATCTTCTCCTCGTGCTCAAGAAGACGGGTAATCTCATCAGGAATCTCTTCAACATCATCTTCTTCCGCCTCAAATACAGGGAACTCAAAGTTGGGAGATGGTGTTGGATCATTATGTTCAATGGGTTTGATTAACCTGCATAATGATTTTGAGTATAATAGAGATTTCAGAATTCAAACAAGGAAAATCATTATGCAAATGAAAATATTGATGTTATTATATTTTTTAGGGTTTTATGGTGATCACCAATTTCATGCAAAAAAAAAAGGAAAAAATAATTTGGAAAAAACAAACATTTAACATGTGATTATTGAATGAATATCATTGTATTAATCAAATTGTGCCAACAATGTCATCACTTCTCCTTTTGGCATGGGAGAAGGGTTTTCAAACAAAATGAAGACATTACGTTGACTTATGGATAATTGTTGGAACATCAATAGCGACCCAATTATTGCTGATTCCGCCAGGTATGACAAAGTTGCCAAGGTCTTCCTCTTCATCATCTTCAATAATGGCAGCAGCTTCCTGATCTTCAACAGTGTGGATGAAACCTCCACTCTGGAATAACCCACGCTCATTGGAAACACCAGAAGAATACCCTATGTCAACTCGGGATTTATTATCTTCCAACTTGATCATTTTCCCCAAACCGGTAGTTGCACCATGCTCCATGACCAACTTCGCATCATTGTAGGAGACAAATGAAGAAAGTCCTTTCCTTGAAGGCTCAGCAATAGATAAGGCTTGGAACGGAGTCCTAAACTCATCCTCAGCATCAATATAGGAAAAGGAAGATAAATGACTGACCAAGAGAGCCTTCTCTCCCCCTATCACCACCAACTTCTTGTTTTTCACGAACTTTAATTTTTGGTGTAGGGTGGATGTCACGGCGCCTACCTCGTGAATCCATGGTCTTCCAAGAAAACAACTGTAAGACGGATGAATATCCATGACCTGGAAAGTGATCTGAAAGTCATTAGGTCCAATCTTGGTCGGGAGTTCTAATTCGCCGATCACAGTTTTGCGCGATCCATCAAACGCCTTCATAACCACTCCAATTTGCCTCATGGGAGGCCCCTGATACGAAAGTTTGGCAAGAGTGGATTTTGGCAACACATTAAGCGATGATCCTGTGTCTACCAACACATTGCACAAGGCATCATCCTTACAGTTCATTGATATGTGTAAAGCCAAATTGTGGTCTTTTCCCTCCTCAGGAAGATCAGCACCATAGAAGCTCAAATTGTTGCAAGCGGTTATATTTGCAACAATGCTATCAAACTGCTGTATTGTGACATTGTGGTCCACATATGCCACGTCCAACACCCTCTGCAAAGCTTTACGGTGTGGCTCAGAATTCATCAACAAAGATAAGACAGATACCTTTGATGGAGTTTGTAGCAGCTGATCAACCACATTATATTCACTCCTTTTGATGAGCCTCAGCATCTCATCACCATCCTCTTTCAACATGCCAGACTGGCTAACCGGGATAGGAGCTTTAACAGTTTTATCAACAATAGGTCAACACCCTTCGCAGCAGGAACAAGATTGTTTTGAGAAGAAGTCCCCACAAGACCGACAGGATTAATAATAATTCTCTTCACAATGTCTTCATGGGGTTTCGGCGGAGCCGAGAAAACACGACCACTACGTGTCACAACACTGACATTAGAAATGCTCACTACGGAAGTTGAGGGCAACGACACCTCCTTCCCCTCTTCTAGCATGACTACATTATATCGGTAGGGAATAACTTTGTCAGATACATATGAGACAGGACCCGCTGGCTTGATGACAAGAGCTGGAGATACCTTCTTCTTGCTGCCATCATACTTGACAACAACAGGGTCGGGAATTCTAAATACAGGGGAGATAACATCGACTTCATCCTCATTACGATTCTGAAGTATCTCGATCATCCCTCGATCAATCATCTCTTGGATGTCCTTTCTTACTTGTCGGCATCCTCTCTCATTGATAGTGCAGACCTGGCACCTATCATGGTCATGCTCGTACTGGTTGTGTTCACACAACAACTTATGTATCTCGACCAAATATTGCCTTATGTCATTAACATACAGGACTTTGTATTTGCCAGGGCATCCCTAGACCATGTTAACAGCTTCTTTCCCATGCTCGGGCAATGGGTTCTTCTTAACATTTGGACCTACGCCCTCGAAAAACAATATCCCACTTCTCACAAGGTCTTGCATATTGTTCTTCAACGGGTAACAGTTCTCCACGTCATGTCCGGGAGCACCGGAATGATATACACAATGAAGCTCTGGCTTATACCACCACCGAGGGTTGGTTGGTACGACAGGAGGGTCTCGTGGAGTTATCAGCTTCCTATCAATTAAGGAAGGATATAACTCAGCATATGTCATCGGAATCGGGTCAAAAGTTACCCTCTTCCTCTCGTAGTTGTCGGTGCTGGTGTTATTATTGTTTCGAGGTTGGTAGGCCTGTTGTTGCTGACGATGTTGTTATTGTTGATGAACTTCTCGAAAACCAGGTGCTATATGAGCCACCTGGTGTTGGTTGACGGAAGGACGCACATTCTTCCATCTTACAGAGGGCCTTATTTTAATATGAGAGGACACTGCATGTGTCTCTCCCTCTTTCTTCCTCGCAAAGCCTCCATACTTCTTTGCTGAGGAGCTATCTTCTCTGGATAACCGTCCTTCACGGACCCCTTCTTCCAATCTCATCCCCATATTCACCATATCGGTGAAGTCTGAGGGAGCACTGGTAATCATTCTTTCATAATAGAAAGAGCTCAAAGTCTTCAAGAAGATCTTTGTCATCTCCTTCTCTTCTAGGGGTGGCACTACCTGAGATGTCAGCTCTCGCCATCTCTGTGCATACTCCTTGAAGGTTTCCTTGTCCTTCTGCGACATCGTCCTTAATTGGTCCCTATCTGGAGCCATATCCACATTATATGTGTACTGCTTCACAAAAGCTTCGCCTAGATCGTTGAAAGTGCGGATGCTTGCACTCTCCAGCCCCATATACCACTGGAGCACAGCACCTGTCAGGCTATCCTGAAAGTAGTGAATCAGCAGTTGATCGTTGTCAGTTTATGTTGACATCTTGCGAGCATACATCACAAGATGGCTGAGCGGGCATGTATTTCCCTTGTACCTCTCAAAGTCAGGCACTTTGGATTTAATAGGGATCTTCATGTTGGGCACTAGGCACAACTCAGCAGCACTTTTACCAAAGAGGGCCTTACCCCTCAGAGTCTTTAGTTCCTTGTGCAGCTCAAGGAATTGGTCTTTCATTTCGTTCATCTTCTCATAAACATCCGGACCCTTAGACGATTCAGAATGATAGATGGTGTCTTCAACACGGGGTAAGGTGTGCACAACGGGAGGTGGCACAGACAGGATCGGGCTAGATGCCGACATGGAGGCGAGAGTATGAGCAAAATCCTTTGGCACGAAATTAGCAGGCATTCCCCAAGGGAACCCAGCTGGCATAGACAGAGCGAAGTGGGCCGTTGCAGCAGGCCCAGTTGACGCAGCTATCTCTGATATAATAGTCCTCGCGGGAGGAGTTGCAGGAGTTGGTGAAGCTTGGCTTTGGACGGCCAAAACTGACTCCATCATGGCAGTCAGCCTAGCGATCTCTTCCTTCAAGTCCCTGTTCTCTTGCTCTAAATGCTCCATTATCTTCGGATGATTAGCTCTGGTGTAATACCGGTGCGTCAACTTGTCTCCAAAATAAATGAAGAGCAAAGAGTTAGACCACTAATCAAGAGCTCAGAACAAACCCTGTTTATGCATATGATGCATGCAATGTTTGTGCATATGGTTTGTTTTTATTAGAGGAACTTTATAGAGATCTATTTGCAAATATTTGAAAATATTAATCTTTTAAGACATATATGGAATACTCATAGCACTAATATTTGGAAACTTTTTACATCAATGAAGTAGTACAGTTTTGGTAACCAAATACAATACAAGAGAAAAGGAGAATAAACATCCTATGGAGCCCTAGAAACAATCGTCAAAAGCCTTCGAGATCGGAAGATAAGCTGCACGAAGCCTCTTCACCTCTCTCTCATAAGTTGCTTCCATATCGGCCTTCTCCTTGGCAAGCTGATCATACTTCCTCTTCCAAAACCTAGATGAGTGAGGAAGAAGAGAAGTAACCACATTATCAGGCTCATCAATAACTTGATGCTCTAGAAATTCTATCACAGCATCCTTATCTCTGAGCTGCTGAAGAAGTTCCTCACGCTCACAAACCCATGCACGCGGCCGGTCTTCATCTCTCAACTCCTCTACTCCTTGGTTAGGGAGGTTTGAAGGCCCAACCATATCCATAGGGGTAGGTCTCGGATAATCGTACGACATGCGGTACTCAAGAGCTCTCTTCCTCACCCAAGAGGTGTACGGTTCCAAAGCAATGCAATTCTTCGGACCGAGCTCACTCCTTCCCTTCTTATGAACTTTGCGCCAGGCGCGGACCATCCTACCCTTCAAGTTCTGGGGATCTTTACCCTCTTGAAAGAATAAGCCTTCCAACAAAACGCTGTTAGGTTAATCCTTTAAGGGGAACCCAAGCTGACGGCGAGCCAAAGTGGGGTTGTAGTTAATTCCACCACATGTACCAAGAAGAGGAACATTTGAGAATTCACCATAAGAATCAATAATTTGAACGCCATCATAAACACGGTTGTACCAAGAGATATCATCATTAGTGAGAGACATAAGTCTCGTAGACCACCGTAGACATCCCTTGAAGGCGAGCGTCTGAGGTAAGTGCAAAATAAACGACTTGTACAACAGAGGCAGACAACAAACAATGGATCCACCACCCTTTGCATTCCTCATATGCAAAGAGAAATAAGTGTCACCCAACAGAGTCGGAACAGGATTAAGAGAAGAGAAAAACCTAATAGCATTCACATCCACGAAATTGTCGATGTTGGGGAATAACACTAGCCCATAGATGAGAAGTACAAATATGGCGTCAAAGGCGTCCTCACTCATGGCCTTCCCAAACAAAGTAGCTTGAGCAATGAGAAAATCAGATGGGAGTCCTTGAATTCCACCTTTGGTAGTCATATGAGCAACAATATCAAATACATCTATGTGAAGCACGTCAGCAATCTCTTGAGAAGACGGAATCTTCTCCAAACCATTGAACCGCAACTGATCCAGGATAGGTATACCCACATGATATGCATACTCCTCAAGTGTAGGAAAAAGCTGGAAATTCGGAAAAGTGAAGCACTGATACAAGGGATTGTAGAACTGCACCAACACACTCATCAGACCTTCATCCACCTTGGTAGAAAGAATAGACAGAAGCTTCCCATGGCGAGCTTTGAACTCCAAAGGCTCTAATCCATAAGACGTCAAACTCCTTAACTCTTTCAAGTCTGGTTGTCTGAAACTGTACTTCTTCGTGTTCCTTTGCTTATCCATGTCTGAAAATTTGCAAATAGACCTCTTAAGTTCCTTGAAATTTTTGTTGTTGATGATATGGATGTGAATGAATGCATGGATGCAACAATCACACTCAAGAATCAAGCACGTCACACCACACAAAGGTCATGGGATGGCTCACGTCATTGTTAATATCAATCATCCATTTTGGTGGATCATGGTTTACACCTTATTAACACCCAAGTTCCATTGATATTGAGAATATACGAGAACGGATCGACCGCGAATCAAAGGTTTGTTGTAAGTTACGAGCATGGAGTCTCGGTTAAAAACCACCCAATGGGAGTGTACTATGGTTAAACCTGACGATCGTGTTCTAAAAAGGTCCCCATAGTCATCATCTCATCTTTCGGATATTATCGGATAAAACGACTACTCGTATTCCAAAAATATTCTCAAGAGAGACTCTTATGAGTGTAGTATCGCATAACAATCGTATCAAATCTTACACTTGAACGACCTTCGCACTACGTCCTAAAATAGGCCAAGATGGGCTAGGTATCTAAGGTCCTTGGCTTCTAAGGTTTATATTGGAAAGAGTAATGCCTAACCACGACTACTCATTGACATTATTGATCCCAACAAGACCTCCACCAAGTGAATGGGCTTACAAGTCAACTTGCTAAGGAATAACTCCACACAAGTCAACAAGACTATGCCATTCTCCTATCATAAGTGCCCTCGAGTTCGGGTATATAACTCATCTCACAAGAAACCACCAAGCATACAAGAAATTAATATATCAAACAATTCATACATTACAAACAATACAGTCATCCCAAATTTGCACAAAAATATGTCACCAAAAAATATAAACATACAAAACACACAAGCAAAAAGTAGGCTAAAGCCACTAGGAATAATGGCATCCTCAGCAGAGTCGCCACTTTTCTGTAGCGGGGTTTTCGTTACCTTTAGGTTTATTGACTAAACCAAAAGTAAACATACAATTCGAGTCGTCACCGCACTTTTATCTGTCCAAAGTAAAGGCTAAAAAGCGAACAAAAGCCAAGTAAGAAGTTTTATCAAATTAAAAACTAATAAAAATGTCAGAGATCTGGGTAAGGGGGTTGGTTATGAAATGGGAAGGTTTTACACACCCAAAACATCCTTAGTACTCTAAGGGAACCCTTTTTGCAAATGTGTGTTGTAGGTTGGTATTTGTGAAAATATGTGCAAAATATTGGGGGGATGAGAAAAGAATAGATTATATTTACAATTTTGTTGTTTGAATGGATGAACCCATTGCCTACGTACCATCACAAAGGTAGGATCAAAACCTCGTAGTTCGGGGTAAAAATCTCAAAATTTGGTGAATTGATTTGATCAAAAGCCTTAAGTTCTTTTGTTATCAAAGGGAGAAGACTCAACCTAAACCAACAATCCACCATGTGAGGAAGGCTTCAACATACTAGTGAGGGGTTAATCCTATAATAAGTATGGAAGACTTATAATCCAACCACTAAGGATGAGGTGAGATTTACATCAACCACTATGATAACTCAAACCTATGACTAATGTTTATGAAAAGGTTTCAATCAAGGGTGGCCATTGGGACCACAAAATCAACTTGAAGTGAGTTGTATTTACAAGTTAGATTTATTTACAAAATGATGTCAAAGTAGAATTAAGATTCATTCACAATGCGTATTAATGAAAAGATTTTGAAAAGTCAAAGGCATAAGGCCTAGGTTTTCTAATTTGAAACAATGTCAAAGTTTAGAAAATGTTTTGGCTTGGGTTAGATTGGAGAGAAGAAGAGAAGGGCTAGTCCTAAAGCAATACAAAGATAAGAGAGAAGATAAAACCCTTAGAGTTCCTTTTCTTGGAATCATAGATATGATTCAAGATGCTCCTTTCCTTTGGACTTAGCACATAATCAAGCAATCAAACAATTATAGATTCGAGCTCCTAGGATCTCCATTTGGCTTGTCTCTCTTAATTTGGCTACTCATGACAATGGTCCTCTTTACTATCTCAAGATGGAATCTCTATCACACAAGAGCAAACATCAAAAAGTTCACAACACAATAACAGGAATGGACAAAGAATGAGTTTGGAAAGGAGGTCATTTGAAGTCAACTTTTAACTTTAGCATTCTAAAGGTATGAGGCCTAGTTTCTCTTCAACAAGTTTAGCATTCTAAAGGCATGAGGCCTAGTTTCTCTTGAACTCCTTTAAGCATAAATAAGTCCTAATTCTAAGTCCTTTCTCCTTTTTGCATTGGGTTCACACAAAACAAAAGCAAAACCAACACAAGACAACACTATATTTATATACAATAATAAGCTCAAATGAGCAAAGTGAGCAAAGTGAGCAAAGTGAAAAGCAATATGAATAAATGAGCAAGAAATAAATGACATTAAAGTAAATTGCAAGAAATTAAATGCTCAAATTAAACTTAGTAATTAGTATGGTTATGTTAGTTTGTCATAAGACAATTTAGCGCTATGTTAAGCAATCGTAAGTGGACTAATGTAGTAGTCATACCTATCTGAGGCCGGTCAATAAAACTATAGGCAAATAAACACAAGTTAGAGATCATGACTAGTAAGCCAAGCTCCACAAACTTGCCATGCCAAAAGAAAAGAGAAAGGCCTTGTATGGACTTTAGGTTTTTTGCTTGATCAAGAAGCAACCTATTTTGGACACAAAGCAACACACTTGATCTTGGATCAAGTTGAGTTTGATTTGGATCAAAGAAGGTTAAACCTCTCATTTGTCAAGACCAACCATAAGACATTAATTCATTGGCCAAAATAAAAAGAAAGGGATGAAGATGAAATGGATGGAAAGAAAATTCAAGCATCAAACGCAAATGATTAAATGTGAATCAAATCATCATCAATCAATGTCAAATAGAAGAGAAATGAAGATCACAAGTCAACAAGTCAAACATATTTTTTTGAATTAAAAATAAATGCAAAATAAAATGTACAAAATATGGTCAAACCTCAAATTTAATTCAAATCAACTTCAACAAGTCCAATTAAATTCTCATAGGTCTAACATGGTCAAACAAGCTTTGACAATTTTTCTCAACAATTTTTAAATCAGAAATTATTTAAAAACAATTAAAAATAATGAAAAATAACACAATATGAATTAAAATCTCAAATCAATTAAGAAATTGATGAGACTATTTTTCATTGACTTATCATGATCCATAGGTGTTAGGAAAATATTTTTTGGATCTTTTGAAATATCAGAAAGTATTTAAAAATGAATTAAAACTATTAAAAACCAAATAATTCACAAAAAATATTAAATGAAGTCACAAAAATAATTAAAAATCAAAATATGAAACTAGATTTTTCAAGAAAATTTTTGGCATTGGTCTCATATTTTTGTGACTTCAAATAAAATATTTATGAATTTTTGAAAATAAAATGAATTAAATGAAATTAAAACAAAAATAAGAAAATTAGGAAAATCCAACGCCCTCAGATGGTTTTATTAATTGACGTGGCAATGATCCTATGGCTCAGAGGCGCGGATACACGATGTGCCTTGGTCAAGCGCGCTGCACTTTGATTTAAAACAAGTCAATATAATGAAAGGCCAGAATTAGAACATTTCATCATGATCCAAAGGCTCTGAAGCTCCCACGTGGGGATGGTGGTGGAAACCACCATCTTCTCTAGCGATCTAACCAAATCCGGCCACCACACGCAGGGAAATGAAGTTTAATGAAAATGAAAACTAAGGATATCAAAATGAAGCTGAGGTGATGTACATCACCCCTGTAACCATGGATCCTCTTCACAGTTCCTAATTAGAGAGAAACGTGAGCTTAAAGATCATGGTGCATGAACTGAAATGACACGATTTGTAAAATTAAGACCACCACTGGCCTGCCTCATGCATGATGACTTCAGAAAACAGCACAAACCAAAGAGATTCACATTATATTGCAAGATCTAGATCAAGAAAGTTTGGTGTTCTACCTCTAAAATGGAGCTTCAAACAGCACGAGTTGTCCAAGCTCTTGATCTACTTTTGCTCTAGAAGTGTGATGATGATGCTAGGTTAAGGAATTGAGCTTTGAAAATTAACTAATGATGTTGAAATTCAAGCTTGAAAAAGAGAATGAAAACTAAAAATTCCTTTAGTGAGGGTTTGGATTTCAATTCAGCAGCAATTCAGATCTCCACTTGGTTGCCATTTGAATGAGAATGAGCTTCTATTTATAGCTTAAATGTGATGCAAGGCAATGCTTGGCTCGTGTGCATGGAGTTTGAATCCTTCTTGCATGGGCTTGTACAGGCGCATGTAAGGCCTAAGAATGAATGCAAATCCATGATGATATCAAATGTAAGTGAATTGGACGTGCACAAGGGGCTGCACAAGCTTGCACACCAAGTTACAAAGTGAAATGCAAAAATGAACATAAACATAAAGCTCTTCGAAGCTCACTCATGGAAAGTCCAAAAAAATAATCTGAGTAATAGTTAGAAAGCCCTTGAAATAAGGAACAAAAGTCATGTTAGGAAAAAATTCATTTGGAGTTTGGAAATTTACGAAAACTGGCTGTGAAGGCTTGGGTACAAAACATGTCTAGGTTCCCTTTGAAATTTTTTACCAAAACCAAGCCTCTTCAAGCCCTTCTGTTTCAATGATGAAAACCTCAAATGGAAAAACCTCCAACATAAAAGTTGTATATATTTTCAATTTGATCAATATAGACTTAATTTTTGCATCATTTGGATTTTTCATGGGAAAGTTATGGGCACTTGAAGTTGGACATTTTTCAAATTCAATGACTTAGGTCCAAAGTGACCTATAATGTTTTGTATTATCACATGTATTTATTTTAGGATTATGAAATTTTGTACAACAAAACATTTTAATTAGACATCTTAAATTTTCCAATGAATTTGGTCTCACCTCAAAATCATAAAAAATAAGGAAGTTAGGTCCTTAGGAAGTTGACCCAAAATTAGGGTTTTAGTCAAAATGACCTATAATGTTTTGAAATGAATGATGACCTTCCAAGTTTAAAATGGATTTTTGATGAACATTAAAGTTGTTCATAGGGTTCTTTATAACATGTTTTCTCTTGGGGTCATCTTCATTTGACAAACACATCACAAGTTGTGTCTCAGTGATCCTCAGTTTAGTTAGATGACTTGACTGGTCAACTTCTCAAGGCCAAACTTCAAATCTTGATGAATGAATGAATGATGATCCTTACATAGGCTCATATATGCATAAAATAATTAATGAAATAACTTCCCTTGATTAAATTTGATCATAGGTTGAGGTTGCTTCATGAGCAAGGCACAATCAATGCATAGTTGAATTAGGGTTTCCTTGGGAAACAATCCTCAAGCCCTTTGGGTTATCTTGATAAAATTGGAAAATTGAGATACTTGGGAGACATATATCATGATTAGGAACTTCATGGACCATTTTCATGCTTTTTCTCATCTTCATCTAGGCACTTCATTGAGCTTAGGAGCCTCCTAGGAGCATGGAAGCACATGATCACTTGAGCTTCAAAACAAAAAAAGTTAGTGACATATTTTTGTGCTTTTGGTTAGTAAACAAATAAGGAAAGCAATAATATACAATACAAGCATGCTTGGTGGTCTCAAACCACTCACACAAGTCCCAACCCTAGGGTAAAGGAGCCACACATGCTATGATCCTTGAGGCAATGTAATGAGCAATGATATGATGCCATGAGGGATCTTAGGGTCAAAATTAGGGTCTTACATCCTCATTGATGATTCCAACTTTCAGCTTTGGATCTTCTCATGAGCCCTTTCTAACTGGAACTTTTCATGAAGGTAGGCTCAGTGTATTCTTTCTTTCTCGTGGGAAGCATGATCTTGGTATTCTTTGATGGACTTTCTCAGTTCACTGATCTGAGCTTCATAATCTTCCTTAGCACTCTTCTTATCCATGTTGGTAAGCTCTAGAGTTCTCTCCAAGTCTCGAACAACACGTTGACCCACTCTTTCTTACCTTTTTCCTCCTTTGCCCTCTTCTTACTGGTTTCATACAAGGTCTTCACCTCTTTGCCTTCGTCTTCTAGATCATCACCTCTTCTCTTCTCCTTGATTAGTTGGAGTCGCAAGCGGGTGTTTTCCAGTTCAAGTTCATTTATCTTACTGGTGAGTTTATCAACATCCTCTTGTAATATGGGCTCAGGTTCAGATACCTGAGGGAGAGATGAGGACTCGCAGTAGAAGGGCATCTTGACTATTCGGGCTCTCTCTTTTGCCCATTATACATATGGTTCTCTAGCGATGACATTCTTCTTGCCAAGTTTAAGACCATTTATGACAATCTTGGTCCAGGCTTGCCTTACTTTCCTCACCGCATGATTAAGCGGATTAACATTGTTGATGACAAGGGGGACCAAGTCTTCCTCTTTAGGGGTCTCATTCATCGCATGTCCAAATAGCTTCATGCATAACACATGATTGTAGTTGATACACCTGTGTGTGCCTACCAAGGGTACATTCGGGAATCCTCCACATCTGAGAATGATGTTTTGGGTTTCCCATTCCCTCTTATACCACTGGACAGTACTGGAAGAGAGTGACGCAAACTTCTGGCACCAAGGGAGATCTTTAGATACAAAAGGACCGGATAGCGACAGATGAGTCTTCATCCATATGTGCAACAGTGGAGCACAACATAGGAAAGTTCCACCTTTCTTCTCATGGCGAGTGTGGAAAGTATGATATAAGTCAGCCAAGAGGAATGGCACTTGGTTGCTGGATAAGAAAATATCCATTGCAACATGATCTATGAAGTTGTCGATGTTTGGGTATAAGATGATCCCATAGATCAACAATGTTAAGACTTCTATGCAAGATTCCCACTTCTTTTCTTTGGCAAACTTCCATGCATGATCTTCCAAGAATTTTCTAGTGAATCCCTTGTTAGCCCCTTTTGGAGTCCAACTGGATGCCAACTCACCTACGTCAATCCCCAATGCAGATGCTAGCTTGGGCATGGCGAAGTCTTCTTCGATCTTGGGGAACGGATTGTGGTCCTTGATGGAGCGGTTCAGAATCCTTTCAAATTCTTCCAACGTGGGAGCCATTTGGAAGTCAGGGAATGTGAAGCAGCGAATCAGAATATCGTAGTACTGAGCCAAGGTAGTGAGGGCCATGTAGTTCACACTTTCGTTCACCAAGTCCAGAATGTTCCCGTAGGCTGCATAACATTTGTATTTGACAGGGGCTATCTTGGAACTCAGGGCCTTCAAGCTATCCAATCTGGGTTCCTTGTTGTAGTGGGAAATTCATGATCATCAAGCTATTGACAAGCTAGAGATCAATTAACAAGAGTCACCATCGCGCTTTTATTGTTTCTAAGGGAAAAGGGAAAAAGTACGAACAAAACCTAATAAGTAAGAAGTTTTCCAATAAAAACTAATAAAAATCAGAGATCACAGGTAAGGGGGTTGGTTACACAAAGGGAAAGTGTTGGCACCCAAAGTGTCCTAGGTACTCCTAGGGAGCCCATTTTGTGTGCATATGTATTTTATACAAAGTGATGTTTACAAGCAAATAGAATGGGGGGATGAGAAAAGAATTCATTAATTATATTTTTGTGTTTGACAAGACCTTCGGTCTTGTGCCTACGTACCAACATAAAAAATGAGGGATCAAAACCTCGTAGTTCGTGCTACAAATTTCAAAATGAGTATGTTGGTTTTAACAAAATTTAAGTTTGAAAGGCACAAAGGCTTGAAAATGGTTTGAATGAGTTAGTTCTTTTTTGGCTTTTTGAAAGTTTAAGTCAAGTATAGTTAAGTATATTTACAAGTTTGATTTAATAAAATAAGTTTGAAAATGCAATGGCATAAGGCCAAAGTTTCTATGTTTTTTTGCAAAAGTGGTCAAAGTTTAGAACAAAAATAATTCACACAAAGAAGATTTGAAAGTGGAGGGAGATATTTTGAAATTAAAGAAATAGGGAGAAGATGAGGAGACTACCCTATGCACAAAATTTAAAAGTTTAAAGTTGAAAAGATCTGACCAAATGGGTAGCAATCCAATAGACAAGTATGTCAATAGAAACCCAGAATTCCCTTGGACTTTTTAGAATCAAACAACACACAAATGCACAATTATCTTCTCTTGAAGAGCAAGACATCAAATAAATATGGCCTCATCCAAGCTTATCCACTACATGATCTTCTTCAAAATAACCCATGCAACAAATGAATTCCACAAGTCACAGGTTCAAAATAACAGCTTCACAAATGATCAATGTTGCAGATGAATCTTAGAGAGATCTTCAAAGATGTATCAGATGAATTTCAAATTGCAAGCACTTGGTTCTTCCACAAATTGGCATTGGCCAAGTCCATTAGCAAAGGAATGTTACCTAAGTTCTAAGTCCAATTGGTCCACAGATCAAGCCAACAGTCCACACAAAAGTTTTTTAGGGTTTTTGTTGTTATTATGTACATTAATGGTCAAAGACCACACAGACAAGCAAAGGAACACAAAACAAAATATACCACACAATATGGTCCAAATGGACAAAGTGAAAATTACATTAACATAAATAATTAGAATGATATGTATAATGGCAAATGATAATAGAGTGCTAAAAGTAAATTGCATTAAAAGTAAGAGCTTGAAATTAAAAGTTAATAGTTAGTAAGTTAGAAGTTAGTTTTGTTTTGCTTTTGATTTCAAGACATTCTTTGGAGAACACTCAACCTACTTCCCACAAGCATGGATCCTTGAACCAAAACATCTTCCAAAGGAAGGAAAGAAGGCCAAGTTTCCACACAATACCATGGAAGATGGGAGACTTACAATCTCAATAACTAGAATGCTTATGCCTTTTATGTCACAAATTTAGCGCTATGTTAAGCAATCGTAATTGGACTTATGTAGAAGTCACAACTATTTGAGGTCGAGCAATGGACTTTTGGTGTTAATGCATGTTGGAGACATAGTATTATGAACTATGCTCATTAAACATACCACACATAAAAATATGTAAAAAAAAGGTGTGGCTTAATCTCATCCATACTCATGTTAATCTTTCAATCAACTAGCATTAGGATTTTGAGATGTCATTGGCCAAATGGAAATGAATGAATGAAGAAGTGGAATTAGTTGAAGGGGAAGGGGATGAATGAGATCACAAATTGGTCAAAGGAGGACTTTTACCAAATTAATATCATTCATTCATTTTGGGAGATGGAATGTACATTCCATCAATCCCCTAAATACAATGATATTAACTTAACAAAGTCAAATCAACCTTGACCAAGGCCCAACAACAAACAATCAAACTCAAACAAGTCAATATAAATGGTCAACACAATTTAAATAATACAATAGTGCATTAAATTCAAATATCTTTTGCCCAATTCCTAAAATCTCATCAAAACACCAAAGAAATGGCCATGAGATTTATCATAGGTCAAACAAGGTCAAAGGACCTTGGAGAAAAAATTTCATAATTTTTGGACATTTAAAAATATTTTTAAATAGTTAAAAACAAATGCAAAATCAAATAATTCATGAAAAATATTAATAATGATCCAAAAAAGATTTTTAATTCAGAGTATGAAAGAGAAACATATTTGGAATTTTTGGTGAAAGTCCCATATTTTTTGGATCAATATTGAATTTAATATGAATTATTGAAGAAAATGCAATTAAAACAAAATATCAGAAATTCAAAAATACGTGGACCATCATATCTCCCTCATTAATTGAGGTGGCAGATCTGATGATCCAAAACGCGCGTTCCATATGTGTCCAAGTCAACAGCGTTGTACACATGGTATTCACAAGGGACGATCAAGATTAAAACGTGGAGGATGGATCCTATGGCTCAGAGGTTGTCCAGATCATCGCCGGAGCCAGAGCTCCGATCATCTTCTCCAGTGGCACTCACCGGACTGGTCAACATAAACCATCACCAAAAAAAGAAACAAGGACATGATCTTAAAGAGAAAATGGCACTGAGCTCGAATATGACCTCCAATTCCTATAATTCCAAATATATTAAGAGATATGTGGAATTGAAAAATGAGGTACATGAACTGAGTTGCTTCGATTTGGCCTCAAAGCAACTCAATCTTCTTGCCTACATTGGTAGGACTTCAGACAACCAAAGAATCAATGGAATTGAGCAAGAATTTAAGAGAATAGAAGAGTTTAAAATTTTTGCAAATTACCTTCAAAGGAGGTCTGAACTTGATGGATCTTGAGCTTGCTTGCACTTGGACTCACTTCAATCACTTGTAGGAAGAGAATGGAAAGGTTTAGAAGCAATGGATTCCTGGAGAATTGAATTCCAAAATAGTGGAGATTCAAGCTGAAATTCAAATGAATTTATCAGGTTTATCCTATGAGATTGAAGGGTTTGAAGAGGGGGATCAAAGATGGCACAATGGTGTGTGTAATTTTGAGCATAAGGGCCTCAACTTATAGGTGAATCCATGTGATATTTGCACACTCTCTTCACTTTCCAAAATAGGAAAATGATGATGGAATGGTGCATCGGCGCACATAGGCCTATGAAATGATAGCTGAAGGTCCAAAATGAATGATCAGATGTGTTGAAGTTAGCTTAGATTGCAAGGCACGTGTGCATTGATGCTTGAAGATTGATCCATGCTAAATGATATCAGCCTATTTAAGCCATGTGCAGTCTATGCATTTCTCATCCAAAACGAATTAATTTGAGCTCTTTGGAAAGGTGAGATCAAGAGGAACAAGTTTGATGTTGAACACGTTTTTCATTTGGAGCTTGGAACTTGGATAAATTTGAGGTGGAAGTTTGGAAAAATTTGACATATCAAAAATTTTCTAAGTGTCAAGCCATATGTCTCAATATTCCACCTTGCTTAACTTTTTATAGGAGCTTCAAATGGGAAACGTTTCTTCATAAAAGTTATAGCTCTCTCAAAGACCTTCAAAATGATCTCAAATTTCATGTCATTTGGATTTGAAATGATAGAGTTATGCATTTTTTAAGTTTGGGAAAATCACTTGATTAATGGTATATGTCAAAAGTGACTTATCATGTAGCCTCATATCACATGCTCAAAAAAGTTGAATTAGCTCCCACTCCAAACATAAAAGTTTAAGTAGACACATTTAAATTGATTGTTCAACTTGGAAATTTTCCATCTCATAAAAATTGAGCAAGTTATAGCCTTGGGAAGTTAACCTTCAAATTAGGGTTTAGACAAAATGACCTATAATGTTTCAACATAGAAAATGATTTTCCAAGCAAAACTAGCTCTAGGTCTCAACATGAAAGTTGTTTAGAATGCCATTTAGAGTAAGTTTTCTCTTGGAATCATTTCCATATGGTGAAAATTATAGGAGATAGGGTCTAGGGAGACCCAATTTTAACCAGATGAATTCATCTGGCCAACCACCATCAACCAACTTGTTAATTTCCAATTATCTTGACTTTATTGGCTCATGGTAGATCATATATGCATAAGATTATGAATTGTGAATTTTCCCTTGAGAAATTTGATCAATTGGTAAGATAGCTTGTTGGAGAAGTTACTCAAGATACCTAGTCAAACTAGGGTTTCTAAGGCAAATCACTTCCAAACTCTTGAAGAAAACTTGATCAATATGACATGTAGAGATCATTGAGACTCATATATGATGCTCATAACCCTTATTGGATCAATTCTTGGTTGTGCTCTTTGTTCATGAGGGTCTCAAAACCCTAGATGTGAACTATGAATCAATGAGATCATGCCCTTCCTACAAAAGAGTTAGGCAAATGAAAAGACATATTTTTGGTATTTTGGTTAGTGAAATGATATGATACAAGTATGATATAATCACAAAGTGCTAGGTGATCTCTCCCAAAACAAACCCAATGAAAATGGGTAAGAAGGATGCCAAGATATGATCCCAATGCTAATGCTTATGATGGAATTACATGAGGGATCTTAGGGTCAAAATTGGGGTCTTACACTTGTACCTGAAGGAGAATATGCTTTTTTTGAGAAGAGGATTCATGATTGCTTTGCAAATGTCTTCATAGTTTCCTGCAATAAACATCAGATACTAAGAGCTTTGTTTTTATTGTTTATGCACATGATGCATGAGTGTATGAATGCATGAGTGATTTGGTTCATAAGCACGACTTTCACAAGTCGAATTTTCTATTCAGACCCTCGTTCGGGCCTGCACCCTCGGTCACTCACCAAGGCCCATTTATATTTTTCTTATTTTTTAGATAGTTTAATTAAAAGATATTAGAAATGTTATTAGAAATATTTTTAAAAACATTAAAAGTAAATAGTTTTAAAATTAGAAATTTGGGAAAATTAGAAAAGGATAATTAGAAATATTAAATTTAGTTTAGAATTTAATTGGCTTTAATTGGAATGTTCATGTATAGAAATTAATCCATAATTGTAAATTGATTGTTTTACCCCTAGACTTAGAAATAGTCTAATCTTGCATGCTCCCCTAGTTTTAGGACTTATAGAATTTTCTAACTGATCGATTAACGTAGATTGTCGTGTATTCATCGTCAGTTGTTATTTCTCATATGATTAATTTCGATCTTGATTAAAGATTATATAGGGTTTAGATTGTAGAATTAACTTTCACTTGAATGGTTTTATTTCTACACTCCCTTGTACTTTACATGTACCCCCTCCCCTTTCCGATGTATGTTTTTACTTGCTTTCTTTTATTGCTTTATAGCTACTCCTTAGGAATTAGGAGCAATCACTCTTTCATTATTAATAAGCAAACCCTTGATCCAATGTCAATCGGTCTTTTCTTAAATCAAAATCGATAAGCAAACCCTTGATCCAAGGTCAAGCGGTCTTTTTCCACATCAAACTCAAAAACACAATAAATACGATTAGGATTGTATGCCATGAGCCTTAAGTTGTAAAGAAAGGATGAGAATGGAGCTTTCCTACACTCGTTTTGAATGCTTCAAACACAAGACATTTGGCTTGGTAGTTCGAGGTATTCACCTTTATCCATAGTCTTTAGTGCAATCCGAAATCAATAACACTTTCTCAAAACCTAAAAACAACATCAACTCATTCAAAGTTTTGTTTGAGCCTTAGGGCATCACATCGAAAACCCTTCTTCAAGGTAATAAAATCAACAAAACAAATAACATTTTGTACCCACGAACTACGGGGTTTTGATTTCTCACTCTAACAAGTGGGCATATGTAGGCACGAGGACCCAATCCTTGGCGAGCACACTAATTTAAAATCTACCTCCACTCTGCAAACCTTTGGCAAGCAAACATTTCGATAAACAACATCCATTCAAGCGTAAACATCCTAGATGGTTCCCATGGAGCACCATGGATGTGAGGGGTACTAATACCTTCCCCTTGCATAACCGACTTCCGAACCTGTTCGTGGTTGCGATGACCATTCTTTGGGGTTTTCTCGATATTTTCCCTTTCCTTTGGAATAAATAAAAACTAATGGTGACTCTGTATTTTTCGTGTAGCGACATGGGTAATAACATAAATCTATCTTTTTTAGGAGAATTAATTGAAATTATTTTAAAAATATATTTTTTAGCATAGTAATCTAAAGAGCGATTACAATGACACCTTTATTGGCGATTTGAGTATAATAATCCAAAGAGGGATTACAATGATGACCTATGTATGGAGAATTATAGGTTTAGGAGTGGAATCTTTTTTAGGATGTTGCATGTTTGTGTTATGTATAAATCATGCGATCATTTATTTCGGAGATAGGAGGACTTTGGTCCAGTGATGGCCTGGTTCAAAGAGGGACTATGGCGGTCTCACCTCCAGAGAGGAACACAGTTCAGAGAGGTATCAGAGACATGGGAAAATCAGTAACATACCTCTTATCCCAGTGATTTTGCTACCACGTGCATTTGAGAAGAAGTTGGTGGCATTAGCATTGTATTGCATTTCACTGTTATTTATTTGATTGTGTTTTGAGTGTGGTTGAGGTACTTTATATTTCGTTATTACTATCCTGTTTTGCCGAATTTTACCGCTAACATTTATCAGATGTATTATCATCCCCTGTTTGTTGTTGTGGCGTTTGTGCTCTTTGGGAGTACAGAAAATCAGGTACATGAGTAACAACCCGAGTTAAAGGATACATTGATTCCTCTTTAGCTTTTATCATTAGTTATTAGAGTAGTCGCTCTGATATGTATCATTGGAGTTTTTGGTTGTTGATACTTTTATGTCGCACTTCTTTATTTCCGCTACTTACTTTACACGATTATTTAGTATTTGATGTTTTTATGCTATGGTGAAACATGTTTTATACTCTAATTGTGGGTTTTTATTTGGATTATTTTATTTCGAGTCGAGAATTAGGGTGTTACACCCTATATCCCCCAATTCGTTTTTGCATTGTAAAAGACTTATTGAGCATAAGCATCTCCAATTTGGTCGTTTAAAAGAACGTGATGTTCATCCCTAAAGTTATGGGCCTTGAAGTCCCCTCACACTATCTTTATGTTAATGATGTTATGGTGGTTTGTAAAGGGAACAAAGCCACCATCAATTCTCTTGCTAGCTTGATACCTAGATATGCCAAGGCCTATGGTCGAGTTGTAAATCCTAATAATTCCTTGGTATTTTCTGGTTGAATCTTTGATTCCAGGTTGTATCATCTTACTCCTCTTTTGGGCATTAAATATGGCTCACTATCTTTATATTATCTAGGAGTTCCCATATTCAAGGGAAACCCCTAGGCCATTCACCTTAAGCCCTTTGTTGACAGAAATAAGTCAAAGCTCATTTCCTGGAAGGCGTTCCTACTCAGCTTTGCATGGAGGGCCTAGTTAGTCAAAATGATCATTCACTCTATGTTGATGCATAGCTTCTCTATATACTCTTGACCCATATCTCTATTTAAGATCTTGGAGAAATTCACCAAAACTTTATATATATATATATATATATATATATATATATATATATATATATATATATATATATATATATATATATATATATATATATATATATATAATATTTTAACGATTACGTATTTTTTTTTCTAAAGTTATTACTGTGGCGTGGAAGAAGGTCTGCAAAAATATATCTCTTATTGTTGCTAATGAAACCTCTAACTTAAAGTTGTGTTGGAATGTGACTAATTTGCACGAAGATTGGGCTATGCTGGTCATGGGGTGGGCCATTAAAAATGGAATGCCTACCAATTACCATATTCACTCTACTATGTGGAGCAATATCAAGCACGAATATCCTACCATTATTTATAACTCTTTCATTCTCATAGGCAATGGAACTAGGACCAAGTTCTAGCATGACTCTTTGTGTCGGCCTCCTTTAGTGGAGCAGGTCCAAAGCACTCACATCCTCAACCCCAATACTTATGTCTCTGAGTACATCATTAATGGTTTGTGGTTCTAACCTACATATACTCTCATAATCATCCCCGACCTCATATTGCTTATGAACCATGTTACAGTTTCTCTTGATCCTATTGAAGATTGTAGGGTCTGGTCTCAAAAATTGGTATTCTCCCTTCTAAGTAGGCTTACTGCGTCAAAAAGGGGCTTTACTGTTTGGAAATATGGATATTCCTCCAACAAAG
Organism: Lathyrus oleraceus; assembly: GCF_024323335.1. Lineage (NCBI taxonomy): Eukaryota > Viridiplantae > Streptophyta > Magnoliopsida > Fabales > Fabaceae > Lathyrus > Lathyrus oleraceus. The sequence goes on from NC_066584.1 coordinate 77,037,037, forward strand.
GCCTTTACTATTTTGAGGCTCATCCAAAATAAAATGGCAATTGACAAGAATCTTAGGAAAAGAGGTGTCTATTTTACTTCTATGTGTACTCTTTGCAGGAGGGATCAAAAACCAACAAGTCACCACTTCTTGCAATGTACCTTCGCTACTAAGATTTAGAATTGGTTCTTTGCTCTTATTAGCACGAGCATGGTGCATAACAACATATTTGAGACCCTGAATCTATGTGACCATTTTTGGAGACCTCAATGTAGGGTCGTCATTCAAGCCTCAATTGTTTCTATTATCAACACCATCTTGCATACAAGGAATCAAGCCCGTTTCAACAATCATTATATGAACTAAAAAACTTCAATCAATTCCATAGGTGATAAGGTTACCTTCATTGCCAACCACTCCAAAAAAACTTTCAACTTTTCAATACATGAATTCATAATACTCAAGAGCTTTAATGTCAAAATTCATTCTCCTATGGCCCTAAGATCATTGAGGTCCTAGTAGCCTCCCTCTAATGGTTGGTTAAAGTGCAACACATATGGGTCATTTGCAATTGATTTTTCTATCCTTGGAGGCATTTTTTATGACTATAATGGTGACATGGTGTTTGGCTTTGTTGAGTGCAAGGACTGCAATTCCTCCTTTGAAGTAAAGCTTTGAGGCATTATTAGAACCATTGAGACTGCTTCTCAAAGGGGTGGACAAAACTTTGGCTAGAAACCAATTCTTTCTTAACATTGCTCGTTCTAAATAATGGTAGTATTGTCCCTTGGATCAATTTCATAACTTCATTAATCAATATTTTATATTTTTTTAACCAACTTAGTTTTATTACTATTTTTTTAATATTTGGGTGTTTATTAACCAACTTCATCACTTCACTAACCAAATTTTTACATTTTATTAAACAATTTTGTTTACTAAAAGTCATTGTTCATGCACGGTTTACGATCATTGTTCACGTGAATGATATTGTTCACGGTCAATGTTCATGCACTATTCACTATTCACGTCACCGTTCACCATATTTGTAAACAGTAAATACGGTGTAGGTGTAAGGGAGGGTGTATGAATAGTATTGTTATTCTTATATTGTTATTGTATTTGTTACTTTGGGCTAATTCACTCGACAAATCATACTTGTTTATTCTTTCATTTTATTAACCATGAAAATCACTACAATATACTTAAAACGTTGGTTGTCTCCAATATCTTTTATGACATCAATGTGGATATTAACTAGAATTCGTAAGATAAATAGAAAGATAAAGAAAACAAATATTCTTCCTAGGTAAATCGAAACTTTAATTATGCCTTGATAGTTAGCATTAAGTTTGTAATGAACATATGAGAAAGAGATAAAGGAATAAAATTTAAGATAGATCAATAATTCATTCGAACCATTGGATGTCGCCAAATCAAAAATTTGTAATGAAATACATATACCATATGTGTTGTAATTATTTATTGTTCATATTTTTAGTATTTTACCACTTATACACAAATAAAGTGTATAGGTTAATCTATAAAGGTCTTTCGTTGTTAATGATATAAATAAAAATATATAAATCAAATTAGTGGAAAATTACTTAGACGACATTGAACTTTGATAACAAAAAAACGTATATTAAATCAACATTCGTAACTTTACGAAAACCTAATCTCTTAGATGATTTTAAATTTTGTGTAGCAAAACAAAAAATATAATATTTTCAAGACTATTATATTATTGACAAAATGTTTTAGGATATTTTAAATTATCATATTATGGTTTGATATGACTAATATATTTACATAGAACTCTAGAAATATATGTTAAATCATATTATATATGTAACAGTATAATTTTTTATTTTTATTGAAACACATTATAGATGTAATAGTGTAATTTTTATATTGATTGAAGCACGTTATTTAAAATATCACTTGTGATTATTGGAAAAACAGATATACTATATGTGTTGTATTTCTTTGTTGTTAACATTTGTGGCATTCAAATACTTATATACTCAAACACTTTATTTTTGTTACTTTGTAAATGTATTTCATTGTTAAAGATGTAAGTCAACATATATATCTTAAGCTGATAGAAAATTATATAGAAGTAACCAAACTTTTGTAACAACGGAAGTATATTGAAGATATTCACAAAACTTTTAGTATCATTAGGAGTTATGCAAAATCCTGATGTCGCAATATGAATGGGAATGTTTCGTAGCATAAGAGAAAACAAAAGACTTTTAAATATAAATGTTCATGTTAATATGAACGATATTTGTTTAGAAAAAACATAAAAAAACATACATTTCAAATGATTATCAAAATCAAATCCTTCAACTATATCCATATTTAAAAACACACACTACTATTAATTCAAACATAAAGAAAATCTTGTTGTATTTAAAGGTTTGATTTAACAATATATTTATCGCAACACAAAAACAAGATCTTACAAAATCTAAACCTTCATATATAATTAATTTATTTTATTATGGGAAAAAGACCATCAATCTCTTTATGCCCTTACTTTTTATTAAACTACAACTAATAAGTCTGCCATTCACTTCGATACCATTTTAAAAGATATATATCTCACAATTTTAAAAAATATTAGGGTCTTCTATGAAGCTTTGGAAAGTGGGATACAACACAAGGTCTCACATATTGACTCAGGTATCATTGCTAAAACGCATCCTACAAGTAAAAGGCTTGAACGGAGAAGAATCACCTGCACAATTAAATAAAATTAATGTAAAAAAAGAATTTAAGTGTCATGAAATATGCACAAATTAAATTCACACTACATCTTATTTTAATAATTTTTCTCAAAATTCAAATATTCGAACGAGGGATGTAGAAAAGATATTTTTTTTCATAATTCTTACCAGGAATTTACTTTCTTTTTCTAGTTGACGATCCTTCAACTGACTTTGGCATTTTCTTATTCTCATGTGCCAACTTTTGAGATTCTTCTCTGCAAGTATGCATAATCCGTTATAATTTAAAGTGGATTCACATAAAACAGACAACACATGATAAACTTAATGTCAATTTATTAAATAAATACAATTATTATATTTGACTTCAATAAAATGCCTCACATTTGAACTCTGGGGTCATTGCTAAGACGCATCCTGCAAGTAAAAGGCCTTGACAGAGAAGAATCACCTGCATAATTAAACGAAATTAACGTAAAAGAATAATTTAAGTGTCATGAAATGTGCACCAATTAAATTCTCACTATATCTTTTTTAATAATTTTTATTCAAAATTAAAATATTCAAAGGGTTATGAATATATATATATATATATATATATATATATATATATATATATATATATATATATATATATATATATATATATATATATATATATATATGTATATATTCATAATTCTTACCATGATTTTTCTTTCTATTTGTAGTAGACGACCCTTCAGATGAATTTGGTGTTTTTTTCTTCTTATGTGCCAATTTTTGAGATTTTTCCCTGCACGTATGTATAATCCATTATAGTTTAAAGTGGATTCACATAAAACATATAACACATGGTAAACCTTAATGTAAATTTAATAAATAAGTAGAACTTTTATATTTGACTACAACACAATGCCTCATATTTGAACTTGAGGGTCATTATTAGCACGCATTCTATAAGTAAGAGGCTTAAACGGAGAAGAACCACCTACAAAATTAAAAGAAATGAATGTAAAATAACAATATGTGTCATAAAATATGCACATTAAATTCTCACTACATCTTTTTTTAATAAATTTTATTCAAATTCAAATATTTAAAAGAGGGATATGAAAAAATAATCTTTTGTATAACTCTTACCAAGATTTTGCTTTCTTTTTGTAGCTGATGACCCTTCAGCTGATTTTGGTGTTTTCTTATTCTTATGAGTCAACTTTTGAATTTTTACTCTACAAGTATACATAATCCATTATAGATTAAATTAAATTAATATAAAACACATAACACCTGGTAAACCTGTATGTAATTTTAATAGATAAATAAGATTTTTATATTTGAATTCTATTTATTTTTTAAAAAAGTCTTTGAAAGTGAAAATGTTGTAGAAAATTATCACAATTTTTAATTTAAATATATTTTCACAATACCTTTGTTGATTTCCCTTTTGAACCTTTTCAATATCCTCATTGTTGATTTGTACATTGTTATTAGCTTGCATCATACATATAGGAGACCTAGACGAAGTATTACCACCTACACAATTTCAAGAGACTTATGATGGAATTACATGAGGGATCTTAGGGTCAAAATTCGGGTCTTACACTTGTACCTGAAGGAGAATGTGCTTTTTTTGAGAAGAGGATTCATGTTTGCTTTGCAAACGTCTTCGTAGTTTCCTGCAATAAACATCAGATAGTAAGAGCTTTGTTTTTATTGTTTATGCACATGATGCATGAGTGTATGAGTGCATGAGTGATTTGGTTCATAAGCACGACTTTCACAAGTCGAATTTTCTATTCAGCCCCTCGTTCGGGCATGCACCCTCGGTCATTCACCAAGGCCCATTTATATTTTTCTTGTTTTTTAGATAGTTTAATTAAACGATATTATAAATGTTATTAGAAATATTTTTAAAAACATTAAAAGTAAATAGATTTAGAATTAGAAATTTTGGAAAATTAGAAAAGGATAATTAGAAATATTAAATTTAGTTTAGAATTTAATTGGCTTTAATTGGAATGTTCATGTATAGAAATTAATCCATAATTGTGAATTGATTATTTTACCCCTAGACTTAGAAATAGGCTAATCTTGCATGCTCCCCTAGTTTTAGGACTTATAGAATTTTCTAACTGATCGATTAACGTAGATTGTCGTGTATTCATCGTCAGCTGTTATTTCTCGTATGATTAATTTCGATCTTGATTAACGATTAGATAGAGTTTAGATTGTAGAATTAACTTTCACTTGAATGGTTTTATTTCTGCACTCACTTGTACTTTACATGTACCCCCCTCCCCTTTCCGATGTATGCTTTTACTTGCTTTCTTTTATTGCTCTATAGCTACTCCTTAGGAATTAGGAGCAGTCACTCTTTCATTATTAATAAGCAAACCCTTGATCCAATGTCAATCGATCTTTTCTTAAATCAAAATCGATAAGCAAACCCTTGATCCAAGGTCAAGCGGTCTTTTTCCACATCAAATTCAAAAACACAATAAATACGATTAGGATTGTATGCCACGAGCCTTAAGTTGTAAAGAAGGGATGAGAATGGAGCTTTCTTACACTCATTTTGAGTGCTTCAAACACAAGACGTTTGGCTTGGTAGTTCGAGGTATTCACCTTTATCCATAGTCTTTAGTGCAATCCGAAATCAATAACACTTTCTCAAAACCTAAAAACAACATCAACTCATTCAAACGTTTTGTTTGAGCCTTAGGGCATCACATCGAAAACCCTTCTTCAAGGTAATAAAATCAACAAAACAAATAACATTTTGTACCCACGAACTACGGGGCTCTGATTTCTCACTTTAACAAGTGGGCATACGTAGGCACGAGGACCCAATCCTTGGTGAGCACACTAATTTAAAATCTACCTCCACTCCGCAAACCTTTGGCAAGCAAACATTTCGATAAACAACATCCATTCAAGCGTAAACATCCTAGATGGTTCCCATGGAGAACCATGGATGTGAGGGGTACTAAAACCTTCCCCTTGCATAACCGACTTCCGAACCTGTTCGTGGTTGCGATGACCATTCTTTGGGGTTTTCTCGATATTTTCCCTTTCCTTTGGAGTAAATAAAAACCGATGGCGACTCTGTATTTTTCGCGTAGCGACATGGGTAATAACGTAAATCTATATTTTTTAGGATAAATAATTGAAATTATTTTAAAAATATATTTTTAGCATAGTAATCTAGAGAGCGATTACAGTGACACCTTTATTGGCGATTTGAGTATAATAATCCAAAGAGGGATTACAGTGATGACCTGTGTATGGAGAATTATAAGTTTAAGAGTGGAATCATTTTTAGGATGTTGCATGTTTGTGTTATGTATAAATCATGCGATCATTTATTTTGGAGATAGGTAGGACTTCGGTCCATTGATGGCCTGGTTCAAAAAGGGACTATGGCGGTCTCACCTCCAGAGAGGGACACGGTTCAGAGAGGTATCAAAGACATGGGAAAATCAGTAACATACCTCTTATCCTAGTGATTTTTCTACCACATGCATTTGAGAAGAAGTTGGTGGCATTAGCATTGTATTACATTTCATTGTTATTTATTTGATTGTTTTTTAGTGTGGTTGAGGTACTTTATAATTCGTTATTACTATCATGTTTTGCCAAATTTTACCGCTAACATTTATCAGATGTATTCTCATCCCTTGTTTGTTATTGTGGCGTTTGTTATCTTTGGGAGTATAGAAAATCAGGTACATGAGTAACCGCCCGAGTTAAAGGATGCATTGATTCCTCTTTAGCTTTTATCATTGGTTCTTAGAGCAGCCTCTCTGATATGTATCATTGGAGTATTTGGTTGTTGATACTTTTATGTCGCACTTCTTTATTTCTGCGGCTTACTTTTACACGATTATTTAGTATTTGATGTTTTTATGCTATGGTGAAGCATGTGTTATACTTTAATTGTTGGTTTTTATTTGGATTATTTTTATTTCGAGTCGAGAATTAGGGTGTTACACCCTATATCCCCCAATTCGTTTTTGCATTGTAAAAGATGTATTGAGCATAAGCATCTCCAATTTGGTCGTTTAAAAGAACGTGATGTTCATCCCTAAAGTTATGGGCCTTGAAGTCCCCTCACACTATCTTTATGTTGATGATATTATGGTGGTTTGTAAGGGAACAAATCCACCATCAATGATCTTGCTAGCTTGATACCTAGATATGCCAAGGCATATGGTCAGTTTTGTAAATCCTAATAATTCCTTGGTATTTTCTGGTTGAATCTTTGATTCCAGGCTGTATCATCTTACTCCTCTTTTGGGCATTAAATGTGGCTCACTATCTTTATATTATCTAGGAGTTCCCATATTCAAGGGAAACCCCAAGGCCATTCACCTTAAGCCCTTTGTTGACAGAAATAGGTCAAAGCTCATTTCCTGGAAGGCGTTCCTTCTCAACTTTTCATGGAGGGCCTAGTTAGTCAAAATGATCATCCACTCTATGTTGATGCATAGCTTCTCTATATACTCTTGACCCGTATCTCTATTTAAGATCTTGGAGAAATTCACCAAAAACTTTATATATATATATATAGATATATATATATATATATATAATATATATATATATATATATATATATATATATATATATATTATATATATATATATATATATATATATATATATATATATATATTCATCTATTACGTATTTTTTTGCTATAGTTATTACTGGGGTGTGGAAGAAGGTCTGCAAAAATATATCTCTTATTGTTGCTAATGAAACCTCTAACTTAAAGTTATGTTGGAATGTGGCTAATTTGCACAAAGATTGGGCTATGCTGGTTGGAGGGGGGGGGGCATTAAAAATGGAATGCCTACCAATTACAATATTCACTCTTCTATATGGAGCAATATCAAGCATGAATATCCTACCATTATTTCTAACTCTTTCATTCTCATATGCAATGGAACTAGGACCAAGTTCTAGCATGACTCTTTGTGTCGGCCTCCTTTGGTGGAGCAGGTCCAAAGCACTCACATCCTCAACCCCAATTCTTATGTCTCTGAGTACATCATTAATGGTTTGTGGTTCTTCCCTACAAATACTCTCATAATCATACCCGACCTCATATTGATTATGAACCATGTTACAGTTTCTGTTGATTCTATTGAAGATTGTAGGGTCTTGTCTCAAAAATTGGTATTCTCCCTTCTAAGTAGGCTTATTGCGTCAAAGTGGGCCTTTACTGTTTGGAAATATGGATATTCCTCCAACAAAGGCCTTTACTATTTGGAGGCTCATCCAAAATAAAATGGAAATTGACAAGAATCTTAGGAAAAGAGGTGTCTATTTTACTTCTATGTGTACTATTTGCAGGAGGGATCAAAAACCAATAAGTCACCACTTCTTGCAATGTACCTTCGCTACTAAGATTCAGAATTGGTTCTTTGCTCTTATTAGCACTCTTTGCTCAATGTAGGGTCGTCATTCAAGCCTCAATTGATTCTATTATCAACAACATCTCGCATACAAGGAATCAAGCCCGTTTCAACAATCATTATATGAACTAAAAAACTTCAACCAATTCCATAGGTGATAAGGTTGCCTTCGTTGCCAACCACTCCAAAAAAACTTTCAACTTTTCAATACATGAATTCACAATAATCAAGAGCTTTAATGTCAAAATTCATTCTCCTATGGCCCCTAAGATCATTGAGGTCCTAGTAGCCTCCCTCTAATGGTTGGTCAAAGTGCAACACATATGGGTCATTTGCCATCAATTTTTCTACCCTTGGAGGCATTTTTTATGACTATAATGGTGACATGGTGTTTGGCTTTGTTGAGTGCAAGGACTGCAATTCCTCCTTTGAAGCAAAGCTTTGAGGCATTATTAGAGCCATTGAGACTGCTTCTCAAAGGGGGTGGACAAAACTTTGGCTAGAAACCAATTCTTTCTTAACATTGCTCGTTCTCAATATAGGTAGTATTGTCCCTTGGATCAACTTCATAACTTCATTAATCAATATTTTATATTTTTTAACCAACTTAGTTTTATTACTATTTTTTTAATATTTGGGCGTTTAATTAACCAACTTCATCACTTCATTAACCAAATTTTTACATTTTATTAAACAATTTTTTTTTACTAAAAGTCATTTTTCATGCACGGTTTACGATCATTGTTCACGTGAATGATACTGTTCACGGTCAATGTTCATGCACTTTTCACTATTCATGTTACCGTTCACCATATTTGTAAACAGTAAATACGGTGTAGGTGTAAGGGAGGGTGTATGAATAGTATTGTTATTCTTATATTGTTATTGTATTTGTTACTTTGGGCTAATTCACTCGACAAATCATACTTGTTTATTCTTTCATTTTATTAACCATTAAAATCACTACAATATACTTAAAACGTTGGTTGTCTCCAATATCTTTTATGACATCAAAGTGGATATTAACTAGAATTCATAAGATAAATAGAAAGATAAAAAAACAAATATTCTTCCTAGGTAAATCGAAACTTTAATTATGCCTTGATAGTTAGTATTAAGTTTGTAATGAACATATGAGAAAGAGATAAAGGAATAAAATTTAAGATAGATCAATAATTCATTTGAAGCATTGGATGTCGCCAAATCAAAAATTTGTAATGAAATACATATACCATACGTGTTGTAATTATTTATTGTTCATATTTTTAGTATTTTACCACTTATACACAAATACAGTGTATCGGTTATTCTATAAAGGTCTTTCGTTGTTAATGATATAAATAAAAATATATAATTCAAATTAGTGGAAAATTACTTAGACGACATTGAACTTTGATAACAAAAAAACGTATATTAAATCAACATTCGTAACTTTACGAAAACCTAATCTCTTAGATGATTTTAAATTTTGTGTAGCAAAACAAAAAATACATTATTTTCAAGACTATTATATTATTGACAAAATGTTTTAGGATATTTTAAATTATCATATTATGGTTTGATATGACTAATATATTTACATAGAACTCTAGAAATATATGTTAAATCATATTATATATGTAATAGTATAATTTTTTATTTTTATTGAAACACATTATAGATGTAATAGTGTAATTTTTATATTGATTGAAGCACGTTATTTAAAATATCACTTGTGATTATTGGAAAAACAGATATACTATATGTGTTGTATTTCTTTGTTGTTAACATTTGTGGCATTCAAATACTTATATACTCAAACACTTTATTTTTGTTACTTTGTAAATGTATTTCATTGTTAAAGATGTAAGTCAACATATATATCTTAAGCTGATAGAAAATTATATAGAAGTAACCAAACTTTTGTAACAACGGAAGTATATTGAAGATATTCACAAAACTTTTAATATCATTAGGAGTTATGCAAAATCCTGATGTCGCAATATGAATGGGAATGTTTCATAGCAAAAGGGAAAACAAAAGACTTTTAAATATAAATGTTCATGTTAATATGAATGATATTTGTTTAGAAAAAACGTAAAAAAAACATACATTTCAAATGATTGTCAAAATCAAATCCTTCAACTATATCCATATTTAAAAACACACACTACTATTAATTCAAACATAAAAAAAATCTTGTTGTATTTAAAGGTTTGATTTAACAATATGTTTGTTGCAACACAAAAACAAGATCTTACAAAATCTAAACCTTCATATATAATTAATTTATTTTATTATGGGAAAAAGACCATCAATCTCTTTTTGCCCTTACTTTTTATTAAACTACAACTAATAAGTCTGCCATTCACTTTGATACCATTTTAAAAGATATATATCTCACAATTTTAAAAAATATTAGGGTCTTCTATGAAGCATATGCAAAGTGGGATACAACACAAGGTCTCACATATTGACTCAGATATCATTGCTAAAACGCATCCTACAAGTAAAAGGCTTGAACGGAGAAGAATCACCTGCACAATTAAATAAAATTAATGTAAAAAAATAATTTAAGTGTCATGAAATATGCACAAATTAAATCCACACTACATCTTATTTTAATAATTTTTCTCAAAATTCAAATATTCAAACGAGGGATGTAGAAAAGATATTTTTTTTCATAATTCTTACCAGTATTTTACTTTCTTTTTCTAGTTGACGATCCTTCAACTGACTTTGGTGTTTTTTTATTCTCATGTGCCAACTTTTGATATTCTTCTCTGCAAGTATGCATAACCCATTATAATTTAAAGTGGATTCACATAAAACAGATAACACATGATAAACTTAATGTCAATTTATTAAATAAATATAATTATTATATTTTGACTTTAATAAAATGCCTCACATTTGGACTCTGGGGTCATTGCTAAGACGCATCCTGCAAGTAAAAGGCCTTGACAGAGAAGAATCACCTGCATAATTAAATGAAATTAACGTAAAAAAATAATTTAAGTGTCATGAAATATGTACAAATTAAATTCTCACTATATCTTTTTTAATAATTTTTATTCAAAATTAAAATATTCAAAGGGTTATGAAAATATATAATATATATATATTATATATATATATATATATATATATAATATATATATATATTATATATATATATATATATATATATTATATATATATATATATATATATATATATATATATCTCTTTTTAATGATTCTTACCATGATTTTTCTTTCTATTTGTAGTAGACGACCCTTCAGTTGAATTTGGTGTTTTCTTCTTCTTATGTGCCAATTTTTGAGATTTTTCCCTGCACGTATGTATAATTCATTATAGTTTAAAGTGGATTCACATAAAACATATAACACATGGTAAACCTTAATGTAAATTTAATAAATAAGTAGAACTTTTATATTTGACTACAACACAATGCCTCACATTATGACTTGAGGGTCATTACTAGCACGCATTCTATAAGTAAGAGGCTTAAACGGAGAAGAACCACCTACAAAATTAAAAGAAATGAATGTAAAATAACAATATGTGTCATAAAATATGCACATTAAATTCTCACTACATCTTTTTTTAATAAATTTTATTCAAATTCAAATATTTAAAAGAGGGATATGAAAAAAAATCTTTTGTATAACTCTTACCAAGATTTTGCTTTCTTTTTGTAGTCGATGACCCTTCAGTTGATTTTGGTGTTTTCTTATTCTTATCATTCAACTTTTGAAATTTTACTCTACAAGTATACATAATCCATTATAGATTAAATTACATTAATATAAAACACATAATACCTGGTAAACCTTAATGCAATTTTAATAGATAAATAAGATTTTTATATTTGAATTCAATTTTTTTTTAAAAAAAATCTTTGAAAGTGAAAATGTTGTAGAAAATTATCAAATTTGTTAATTTAAATGTATTTTCACCATACCTTTGTTGATTTCCCTTTTGAACCTTTTCAATATCCTCATTGTTGATTTGTACATTGTTATTAGCTTGCATCATACATATTGGAGACCTAGACGAAGTATTACCACCTACACAATTTCAAGAGACTTTTGTGAAAAATTATTTTAGTGTTATAACATGTGCGTTTATGTTTTAAAATAACATGTAACTAGACGAAGTATTACCACCTACACAATTTCAAGAGACTTTTGTGAAAAATTATTTTAGTGTTATAACATGTGCGTTTATGTTTTAAAATAACATGTAACTAAAAAATATGCAATAATTACCATTTTTCCACACTCCTCTTAAAATATTTTATTCGAAATTCAAATATTCAAAGGAGAGACATTGAAATATAAGAAACTTTTATTTGTATTACTTACTAGAAATTTGTTGTCTTTTTCTAGTAGATGACCGCTCAGTCGATTTTGAAATTCTCTTATCCTTTTGAAGCTCTGCAATATCTTCGTTCTTGATTGGTGTATCATCGCCACCTAAACCATTACATAAAATAATATAAATTTTAAGTGATATTATGTGGTGTAAAATAAGATGTAATTACAAAATATGCAACAAGTTTAACTTTAAATGTACTTTTGATCTCCCCCTATTTTGATTAAAATAAAATATTGATTCTTCTTCATATTTGCACATGTGTCATTGATATTTATGACATCCTAGTAGCCTAGTTGATTTAGATCCATGTCATATACGTGATTTTCAATAAACATTTGAATTAAAGAAAAAAACTACTTATTTTTTGTAATTCCAAACAATTAACAAAATTAATACAATTTAAATAATTAATGAAATTAATTAATCTTTAAAATTGATGGGCATCCTCCTATCATGCTTAAGCACCATCAACACCAAAATAAACTCCCAAGACTATTTTATCATCTTGTTTACCTTCACTAGAAACTAAAACATGAAATAAATTTAGTTTAATTCTAAAATTTCTTATGTAACCCTTTTTTGAAAGCCATCTTCCAAATCTTTACCAAAATATTATCTTATTTAACATCACCATCTTCACAAAAATATATTTTGGTCACACATTCAACTTCATAATATGAGTGTGCAAAAATATAATTAATTGGACCATATCTCCAAATTGAATTGCATTGAACTAAAATTTGTTTGAACCATATCTCCAAATTGAATTGCGTTCAATTAAAAAAGCTTCAACTATTTTAATGGTTAATGAACTGAATCAGATACTAAAAATAATTTAATCAAACAAACTTGAGTTAAAAACCAATTTAAATAATTTTTAATAATAATAAATATCTTATTAAAAAACTTTTTTGAAAAATTAATCTTTCCAAAAAAAATACGTTTTTTTGAAAATAAGAAAAAAAGTGTAGCTTATTTCTGAATATTAAAAACAAATTTTTTAAATACTTTTTATTTGGGAAATTAAAAAATAAAAAAAATAAAATAAAGTTATTTTGGGAAAAAATTTAACTATGTTCTGAAAATAAAATAAATGGTTTTTTGAAATCGGTTTTTTTATAAAATTCTTGGAAATTAAAAAAAAATGAAACTCTTTGAATATAATTGTGTTTTTTTGTCAAAAAATGAATAAATAAAAAAACTAGTTTTCTGATATAATGAAAAAGAATCAATTTTTTTCATTTTTGAAAACCCATAATAAAAATTTGATTATTTTTTTCTTTGAAAAGTTGATTCTAAAAGTAAATCAAAATAAAAAATCAATTTATAAATGCAAATTGGTTATAAATCAAATTATAATGTAGACAGTTTCTAATGTGAATTGAAATTACTTAAGTTGTTAATTTTTTTTATTAAAGTGGTTATACAAAACTATATGGATTGGTTCACTAAACACCGCATTATAATATCACTCACTCAAATTTCGTAGAAATCAAAATTACCAAATTTAAAATATAAATTAAAACCCAATTGACATAAAAAAATCAGAAGCAAATCAAAACCCACAAAATTAAAAACTATATACGACTTATTTATTTTATCGACTTAATGTGTTTATGAGTTGAGAAAGGAAAAGAACAAGATAAGAATAAGCTCAATCTATAACAAAGGTGTTGTCAAAGGAGTGATCAAACAAAATTTGAGAATATGTTGGATTTCATAGATTTGTGAAATTTTAAGAATATTGATGAATACAATTTTACTGAATATTCTCGTGTTTAAATTATTTATCATACTCATGAGAGAGAATATTGATCACAAACAAAAAAAATTACAAAAATTTACCTCTAACTTCATTTTCATTTGTTGTGGAGATTTTTGTAGCAGCACCTTGAACACTTTTATTCATTTCAAAGAAAAATTTCTAAAAGACAATAAACAATGAACACAAGATTAAAAACATATATA